>NC_059383.1:10534633-10873800 GCF_019703515.2 Myxocyprinus asiaticus
GAGTTACTTCTATTTAAATGAATGGGAGAAATTGGAACGCCCAACCAAGAAATTCTAGCACCCAACAGTCAATGGATGTAGAAAGGAAATCCCGCCTTGCAGGTAAAAGAGCCAATCACCTTTTAGAGACAGACATCCCCTGTCAGTCAACTCGCTAACGCTCATGCACATTAGCTATACAAGCTGGGAAAATTGTGTGTTTTAGCGCAATATGAGGTCAACATTCGATTGAGTGAAATGCAATTGATTCATGTGTTAATTCACACAGCATTAAAAAATCAGTAAACGCGTTTAGGCAGAGGGATTATAAGACTAGTCTTCTACTGGCAACGACATGACTCACTTATGCAGCCGAACTGCTCCGTGTTACAGCTCCCCATAACTGGGAGAATGGGATGAGAAAAGCTGACTCTGGATCAGTGGCTCCGAGCAACGTGCTACATCGATTGTGTATGCAGAGAAAATGTCTTAGTTTCTAAAAAGATTCTACATTTTTATTTTATAATAAACAAGTAGTTTGATTCATGAAACAAACCGTTTTTATGACATTTTGGTAGCATTAAAAACGATTCCATTCAAGATGTATCAACATGCATCTTTGAAGTTGTGGCGTCTGAACGCATCGTGGATCAATTCAAAACAAGCTTGCACTGAGATGACTTAAGTGAAAAATATTATTTTATTATCAGACACAATCCTTGAACATGTTAGACTGGCATTCCCCACTGAATTAAATCCTGACTTCTGAAAAATATCTCAAGTTGACTCTGGCATTGTCGATGGGCACAGCACATGATGACATGATGTAGGTTCAAGTGTTGGACTTTGCTGCTTTAGGTAAGACAGTGGTTATTCTTCATTATTCATATTGTCTGCCATGTTGATGGAAAAATAATAATGCATATTCCAGTTATTGAGTCTTTATTATAAATATGACGTGAAGACCTACTTTCTAAATATCTGTTTGTTTACTGTTTTGTTTTGACATGAGTGTTGTACAGTAGCTAGCATAACCTGTAATGTCTCTTGTATGCAGTGCATGGCTTATTTGTATGGAATGCATAGCATAGCAGAAGAGAGAGTGGCTGTGAGAAAAAAGTAACGCAAAAGTAACACAAAAGTAATGCTTTACTTTCCATAAAAAAATTACTTTTTAATTAATTACGTTACTTTTTTAAGGAGTAACGCAATATTCTAACAAGTTACTTTTAAAAGTAACGTTACCCAACACTGCTTCTGAATATATGGATTTAACCACTGGAGACTTATGGATTACTTCTATGTTTCCTTTATATCATTTTTGGAGCTACAAAGGTCTGTTCACCATTCACTTGCATTGTATGGACCTACAGAGCTGAAATATTCTTCTAAAAATCTTCATTTCTGTTCTGCTGAAGAAAGAAAGTCATACACATCTGGGATGGCATGGCGATTTTAATTTTTTGGTGAACTATCACTTTAAACAGTATTGTATTGTTCCAGTTTATGCTGGACACTTGTTAATCACTATCCAATCCAACTGATGCATTTACTGTTAAAAAAAAAAAAAAAAAAAAAACTGTTTTGAAAAAGACTTCATATGTAGACACATATTTGCAGATATTCAGTACAAATGCAGTCAAAAATTCTTGCAAACATGGCTCAGAAATTAGAAGTTAGTTCTGAGAAAGGCTCTTACATAATTTTTTGCAGATGCCACTTGGTGGTTTGTGACTGAATGCCATTAAAATCATATATTTGCAAGTGTGACAACTGTGACACCAAAAGTATCAACAATGTACATTGAAAAGAGTTGAAGAACTGAAAGTGCACTCTGTAGAAACTGAAGCTGTGAAGGCAGCCAGCTGAATTATGATATGTCTCCATCTTGTGGCAAAAGACATTTCCCTATCACTCAGGTCAGGTGACAGACTTCATTAAGTTACAATAATACTGGCAAACACTGCATAGATTAAAACTAGATCATTAGAGAAATGTAATTTTCCATTTAGAATGCTTAGGACTAAATTTAGAATGCCTGGGTGCAACACATTTTATACATTTAAATGAAATAGGAATATGTTGATGTGCTCCAAGGGTCACAAAACTACTATTGTTATTGTTACAATTAACACTATGAATTTTGTGAGTGAAATAGACACATGGTCATCTATTAATGAGGGGCCACAGGGGACATATTTGTTACATTTCCTCTTCAGTGTCACTATGGTTCCTCTCTGTTGTTGCTTGGCAACCATTTCATACCACAAATGCAGCAAACATTTTAGATTAAAAATCATCCAGTTACACAATAGCATCATTTGTGTGGAAACATTATCAGATTTTCTCTCATTATTCCATTTAATTATCACAATCAGAAAGAATGTAAGTGTGTTGCAGGCCAAGACAATTTAATCATTTCCTCTAAAATATTATAGAATTACACAGTGGTGGGCCATGAATTAAAAGTCTAGGCCTTCAGTGTGATTCATGCTATTAAGAAAACACAGTTTCACAATGAATAAGACACCCTATGCCTTTGGGCATCATACATTATGTCGCAGCTAACTAATAATACCAATTGACATTTTAAAAACATGTCCACGCACGAAAGCCAGAACTTGAAACGACAATGCTTAAGCAAGCCTAATTTTAACTGCAGCATGACTGTTTTGTGAAATGAACATCTCCCAAACAGACATTCAAAAATCATAAATTTTCATATGAATCTACCAAGGAGGTCTATAATACCTGGAAAAATCTATCTAATAATATTTGCGATTTAAATGTTGCTTGCAATAAATTTCGTTTCGTCAGGGTACACGGTTATTGGTACGATTCTCTGTTGTTTGCCCTGTGTGTCTCCCCTGTCATCTGTTTCTTCCGGACTACATTTCCCATAATTTCCTGCCCTCATCACTGCCAGCTGTCCTTGATTGTTTTCACCTGTCTTCCATTAAGTCATTATCCTTTGTGTATATAATGCCCTGATTTATGTTCAGTCCTTGTCAGTTGTTGTGTTTTGACATCCCCTTCTTGACCTGTTCCCAGGGTTCATGTTTTCTCTGTTCCTGTGTTTTCTCATCATGGATGTTTCTTTTGTTCCTGTGTTTTTCCTGTTAATCTGTACTTTTGTTTAATTTTGTTTAAATACTTTTATGCTGCGTCTCGATCCTGCTCCTGTGACCTCCCTCCTTGTAACAGTTATGCTGCGTTCCATTCAAGTTGGATGTGGGATATTCCTATGTGATATCTCCGACCACAAATGCATTACATTCCCCGATATTCGGAACTGCAACGCTCCCGTTAGCTTAGCAGGGGTTTGACTCTCAGATGTCTCCTAGCAACCCAACTGAAACAATGCTGCAGCACTAGCATTTGTGTTTCAAGTGTATGATTATCAAAAGAGATAATATTTTATACACCTGTTTCTGTAGGCATTTGTTAAACAAGCTTTAATATCATGTAATGTGGAAATGAACTCATTTATCGATATTACTTAAAGTGAATGTTTCACTTACTTTGTATATCTTCCTGAGTGTCGACATGTTTGTGTGACATCATGTCCCTGCATCTCGGCAAAAAAGAGTTGAGAATTTCTGTATGAGCCTACAAGTTGTAATTCTGACTTAAAGATGCATTCCATGGCACTTTTCCTAGTAGGAAGTTGTAAATCCGAATTTCTGAGTTGAATGGAATGCAGCACTACTTTTCAAAACTTGATCCGACACTGAATGCTCAAGCAGCCTAATTTACACTTAGAAATCTCCTGATGTTGCTATATCAATGCAAAAAGCACTTACCAATTTACTTGAAGTGAAAATCAGCCCTCCTTTCCTGTTTAATAAATTAAGCAATCACACAATCATGCAGCACATCTTAGGTTTTTAAATCCATAAGGATCTCTTTCTCAACGGCAATAGCGGCAGTGATGACAGCTGACTCTTCAGCAAGATCTCACGCTCTTTGCTTTCAATTTACGTACATCGCTTAAAGGGTGATTGCGTCACTCAAGGCCAGCTAGAAGGCCTTGACCGGGACGTATCCTAAAGATCACACCTACCAAGAACAAATAAATCAATCTGATTGGCTGATGAATCTGACAGTTTGACTTTAGTTGCCCATTCATTTGCACTGTTGAGGGATTCTGTGGAAATTCTGAAGGCCTGAGGGGGTGGAGCTCAAACTCATGTGCTGCTTTGGGCATGTGATTTGTGAAACAGTTGTCACAAATTCTGACTGGATAAACTTTGGTTTTTCTCTATTTGTTTGTAGATTAATTAAGAGTGGAAAGCGATTAAAAATACATAGGCAAAAAGGTGACTGAGAATGAAAGAATGAAAAATATGTATTTATTTGGCATGTTAGGCCAGCAGAGAATTGTTAGCCCTGAGAATTCGCCACTGGTATTGCAGGTAGGCCTATTGTAACTGTAAATTATTTTGAAAGTGTGGTACATTGAAATTAGCCTCCGCCATCATCAAAACAAGAGATGAAACAAAAGGGAGAAAGGTTCTCCAAGCTTACTACACTATTTGCATTATGCATTATGGCTTTATATTAGCAACTGTAAGGGTAATTGACAGAAACAATTATTAAAAGTGTAATTTTGGTGTTAACACTTTACAATAAGGTTCCATTGTTAACATTAGTTAAGAACTAGTTAACATAAACTAACAATGAACAATCATTTTTACACCACTTATTAATCTTGGTTCATGTTAATTTTAACATATCCTAATACATTTTCTAAAGTTATATTTGTTAACATTAATGCACTATGAACTAATCTAACTAACAATGAACAATTGTATTTTTATTAACTAATATGAATAAAGATTAATAAATGCTGATAAAATATATTATAAATTGTTTGTTCATGACACTTAATTCATTTACTCATGTTAACCAATGGAACCTATGTAAAGTGTTACCATTTTTGTAAGTCCACGGTGCTTACTACTTCACAACTAATTCAGCAAATTACAACACAGAAAACAGTAATTCTGATATAATTTTTTAATTGTTAAAGGCAGCATTTTGTTACACAAACCTTTGAAAAAGTTAAAGGGATAGTTCACCCAAAAATGAAAATTATCTCATCATTTACTCACCCTCATGCCATCCCAGATCTGTATGACTTTCTTTATTCTTCAGAACACAAAGATTTTTAGAAGAATATTTCAGTTCTGTAGGTCCATACAATGCAAGTGAATGGTGGTCAAAACTTTGAAGCTCCAAAAAGCACAAAGTCATCATAAAAGTAATCCATATGACCCCAGTGGTTAAATCTATATCTCCAAAAGCGGTATGATAGCTGTGGATGATAAACAGATTAATATTTAAAGGTGCCCTCAGTAACTTTTTGTTTGTGTCATCTTGGATTTACAGTGACATTGAGTGGTGTGGATGCAGCATCATTCATAATCAATAGTTTTCTGTTACAGATGCTGCTGTAGAAATGTACACAATCAGCCATGATAAATGTAATCCAAGAGTGAAAGTGTCCACTAACAAGATGGTTACTGAGATTAAGCGAGTGGTATTCAGCTGGTCATGTGAATCTAAAATGGCACATCTTGGATGGTATGAGAGTGAGTACATGATGAGATAATTTTCATTTTAAGGTGAACTATCCCTTTAAGATTGAGGCGTAATTCTCGTTGTGTCCGATAGATGGCGGCATACCTGCTTGTATGCCTCCAGACAGACCAACACAGAAGTAGACGAGAAAGCGCTTTGTTTTGTACTTTTGTTATGGTTATCATTCATGAACTTCAGTAGGGTTTTTATTATTATTATTATTATTTTAGGGGTTATATATTGCAATATAAACCATTTTCACGGCGAGAGAGCCTTCTGACACTAGCGGTTTGCGCTTGTTAAGCGCTGTTAATAACGATAATTATTCTTTTGATGGTAAATGATGGCAGAAGGCGGCAGTAATATTGCCAGTCTTCCTCCAGGAGACCCGCAGCTCATCGCGTTCATAGTGGAGCATCTGAAGAACAGAGGTCTGTTTGATGAGTTTAGACGAGACTGTCTGGCAGACGTGGACACAAAGGTGAAACAAACTGCATCCTGAGGTGCATTTGATGCTGTTTATGCAACAACAACGGTTGTGTCTCTGAAGCTGGTGAGCTGTCTACTTAGATAGCATTTCTGGGCATCGTCTGCGAATGCTGTCTTGGTAGGCAGCTCACCTGGTTTTGTGTACTTCTACGTCTTTAGCTGTTTAGTCCCCCTCACTGCCTTCATCATCTGTTTAATATAAACGGACTTGTTTTCATATCTCTCTGCAGCCAGCTTACCAGAATCTCAGACAGAAGGTGGACAGCTTTGTGTCCACTCATCTCAGTACTCAAGAATGGAATCCGTCCATCAACAAGAACCAAGTGAGGAATGTCTTGAGGCAGAGCGTAGTTCAGTATGTATCAAGTCCATTCTGCTGCTGTACAGTTGTATTGCTTTGCATCGTATATTACATTGTGTTTAATGTTAGGGGAAATTTAAATCAAAACAAATTAATTAAGTTGGCTGATAAGTCTGATAACCAATTAATATGTCAGTAGTTTTTTAAAATACTACTAATACTAATGACAATAAAATTAGTCTTTCTAATTAGTCAATGACGGGCACAGACATAGAGACTACAAATTTCCAAAATGAATACAGTTTCAGAAGTAGTTTATTGTTCAGCCAAAATGAAGATTTGGTGTGTAAGATGGGACTTTTAACTGTAAACACGCCCGCAAGATACCAGTGACTTTTATTTTGACATTATGGAGACTTGGCTCCGTTTCAATGCTTTGTGAAACAAATTAAGCTTTTTATAGCCTACATATTTACCAGATGAAGTTATATATATATTAACCAGATTAGGTTTAATGAAGAATAAGGGTTATTATTATTTATAAGATATATGAAGTTGGAGACATGATAGATGTGATGACCCAGCACGTTTCCATATAGTCAAATTTTTCTTCGCATGCCCTTGATATAGAACAGTGAATATTTGATCAAAATAATACAATATGCATTGAAGTGAGGATAAAATATGGATGAATATTGTCAATGATGAAAGATTTATATACAGCAAATCCCCGTAAGGTGTCACTAGCTGGGTTTCCATCCAAAATGTTTCCCATTTTTTTAAGCGCATTTCTAATAATTTGACTTAAGAAAATACAAATTGTTGCGCGTTTCCATCCACAACGTAATGCACATTATCATGATGGAGCAGCTGAATGACCTCTCCCTGCTTTGGGGACAGTTTTATTTGCAAGATTGGAGCAAGTATCTCATTGTATTAAATGCATCCAGGAGACACCACAGAATAAGTGTAATATCTGAAATAATGTGGGCTGAAATAGCTGCAATGCCCACATACAGGGCCGTAGCTAGTGGGGTGAAAGGTGGTAATGATTCTAGGGGCCCAAAGGTCCAGGGGGGCCTACGACAAATTCAAAACTGTATTATTTTAATAGGTAAGGGGCCCAGAGCAATATATAGTCAGGGGGCCCAGAATTACTTGCTACGGCCCTGCCCACACACTGCCAGTCTCAGCATACCTGGGAGCGCCCACTTTCAAAACTGTTCTGGTGGATTGTGAGGACCCACGTTATCGACCAGCCGTGGGTTAAACACTTCCAAGTGACAAGCGCTATGTTCAAAGTATTGTGTGCCAAAGTCGGACCTTTCGGTGTGCTAGTCACATCAAGCTATAGCACACTCATAACACATGCACGAATGGTCAAAACACGTCATCGTTCTGCGAATAAACCGTTTCCATCATATTAATGCACATTTTAACTAATGCGAAACTCTAGAAAATCCACCTCCTTCTAGCGCATTCAATTTTAAGCGAATTTAGAAAGTTTATTCGCATATCAAGCGTTTCCATTCAGGATTTCTTACGCACAATTTCAAAATGCACATAAAAATAGTTGGATGGAAACCCACCTTCTGATTGTTTTTATTTCACCTCTCGAGGACACTGTTATACTGCAGAACTAAGCCATTTTAACTGTAGAATCCTACAAAGCTGACTTTAGAAAAAAACTGTGGTTGCTTTTTGGAACTATTGTTATCAGCTAAAATGTTATGTCTATGCCGATTGTTGCTGATAACGAACAAAAAAGCAACAATTGGCGTGGATTAATCTGTAAAACCGATATATCGGTTACCTCTACTAGATAGGTAAAATTTGTCGAGATAAACTTGGTTGGCTTGTCAAAGCATTGTCTGAAAGTTTGAAAAAGTCTAAAAACAATTTGCAAAAGCAAGAAAGAGAGAAAGCAACTTAAAGGAGAATTAAGGCCGTGTGTGGGTTTGTTTGAATTTGATTGTTTTATTTTATTTATTTTTTTTTTAATATTCTTGGCCCATTTGAACATTCTGTCAGTGTAAGTCTATGGGGCTTTTCTGAGATTTGATCATCCGTTGTCTCAACCTAGAGTCCGACCAGTTAAAAACTCATAATTACGGTAATTGACCCTTCGCTAAGCCAGTGCGCTTCTGACCAATCCTGTCTTAGCAACTGTTTTCCTACCACCATTACTCTGACATGTGACAGTTTACAATGACAGCCTATGAGAGTAATGTGTGTTTGAGTACTTTTAAGCAGGACTTTATCAAAATAATTCAAAAATGTAAAACATGCTGTTGCTGGATCATTTGTGGGTCATAGTGACTCAAGTTACCCAGAGAGGATACCTGCAGTGTTTTTCTTTCTTTTCAAAATAATCTTGAGAAGAGCATGATTTGGATTAAACTGTGTCAGCCCTCATTCCCAAATTAACAAATAACTTCTGCAGTGACACCTACATTTGCTCCAAGGTCAATTAAAGCTAATAACTGTACGTTAATTCACTTATGTATTGATTCAAGTCATAGTAAAAGCGATAGTAATTAAACAGTTCACAGCATCAAAATGAGTGTGTTATGAGATGATATAAACAGCTCTGTTCACTTAAGCTAATGTTATTAGATGTGTAATCGCTATTAAATTAAGTTTTTCTCTTTTCAAGTGACTGATAATCGTTTGCCTTGATTCTGATTCACAGTCTCCACAGTTTTTAACCAAATGACTGTGTAATTTAACAATATCTTTTTCAAAAAACTTCATATAAATATGCATTACAATTACTCTCTTCATACCAGCCCACGTTAAAATATCATCCATTCCGTTTATGAGAAAATTTTGGCAAAAAAACACATTGTTCACGGCAGTTTCCCATTCATTCCAATGGGGAGTTCTGCAGAGCTTGTCAGAGTGAGCAACCGTAACCAGGGGGCGGAGCTTAGCGAAGGGTCAATTCCGACATGATGTGAACGCACCATTGGTTAAATCTACACTATGTAACTTTTGGCCCTCTTGTGGTTAAAAGCATAAAACTGCAAGTTACTTACAGAGGTACACTTTACGTCAGTTGTGATTCGGCACTGCTCTGTGTGGGATGAATCTCATGGATTGAGCGAAGACTCGGAGATTACCTGTAGAGCGGAGTCATAATGGACTGCGTTCCAAACGCCATAAATCACCCTCCAAGAACAGTCAAGATAGTCCTGCTGTAAGATCGCTTCAAACTGAATTTCCAACAAAAATTACTTAAAAAGCGAGTTCCGAATGACCGTTATTTTGAGCCCCACACCTTTTAGCCTTTCAAAGCTCTCAGAGTGGATGATAAAGTCTTCGAAGGGAATAGGGCATAGGGATGATCAGTTCTGAATGGAAAGCACCCATGATGAGCTATTTTCATATTATGTTATTCGCTTAAACATTTATAACCGATAGCCTATTACTTACTTTGAGGAAGATAAACAACACTCTTAATTATATTTTAATATGATTATTAAAGTGTTTTATCCACTACACAATACACATTCATGTTTGTATTGTACTACACGTATCAATTTAAGAGGTGAAACTCGTGAAATGGCTGATCTGAGTTCAGTTGAAGACACTATATTTTGATATTACAATCTACAGCCTCAGTGGAAAATGCGAGTGTAACGGAATAATACAAGTGTAGGTCTATGCACTGCAAACAATAACACTGCAATATAAAAAGGCAAAACAAGGATTTAATAATTATTAAATACTTTATTGAACATGCAAATAATTGAAATCTTTGAAATCGGTACATTATAAACAACTTGAGATGAGCATACATTCATGGGAATCTGTTTAAAGGGAAAAAATGGCAAGTGTCTGTACACTAATTTATTACTCCAAAAACACTTTATTGGCTTACATTGTTTGCATTGTTTAGACCATTATGTATTGGTCAGGCAAAAATAAATCAATAAATAATAATCTTTCAACTTGTGCATTTCTGTGACATGAGGTAAAAAAAAAAAAATAATAAAAAAAAAAAGGCTAAGAAAACAGAGGCACACAAATATTTGGAGACTCTCTTTGGGAATCTCAAAACTGCAGCAATGTTATAAAATACTCAGAAGTAATGAACATTAGTAAACATGTAACAGAAACTTCACAGGAAAAAACTAAACTTATAAACGCATTGCGATCGGTACACATTTGATTCGTTAAAGCATATCAACCCTACCAGAATACATACTCACTCATTACAGCAGGTAAACAACTTCACCAAACAGTTAAAAACAGTTAAAAATGCACGAGGAGAGTGATTTCTCGGCGCTGCTGAACAGCTGTTGCAATCCCTTCCCGCTTCTCCAACACTCGCACGAGTTGTCCACAGCCGAACTTTCTTTCTGAGCTTACAGGCATGACATAAACACGCAAGGACGAATGGCGTATGCCTGCGATTTCGTGCCAAATACGTCCGACAGCTCTAAATAAAAATCTCTATTATAGACATACCGTAGTGAATCGGGGTAAGCAAAAACATGGTTTGGAAGATGGGTTGTTAGTGTACTCGCTCATTAATCAAATACAGTACATACTGTGACAGTGCACGGTTTTGGACGCAGGGCATGTCTGTAGAATAACAGTATTTTGGGTTTGTCAAGCCAACATAGTCAACTTTAATATACTGGAGCCACACCCTATGGGCCCATCAGTTTTTGAAGGTGAAAATAAATTCATTTGTTTGTTATGCAGAAGACTCATAAAATGTATTGCACAGTGTTTGGCCGAGCAGTGGTAGATTCGGGAGTGTCTGGGTAACCTGTTTGAAAACTGTTATTATGTTTGCAGTTCAGTTTGCTTGTTGTAGTGGTGCAGAAATTACATGCTTTAATAAAGATATGTGAGATTGTTAACCTATGTAAAACTTTAAATATTAATTCAGTATTCATATTGGATTGAAAATGTGCTTATTTTCACAGATCAGGGATGTTGGAATCAGGGGTAGACAGAATTATTACTCAGGTGGTGGACCCTAAACTGAACCACATCTTCAGGCCGCACATCGAGAATGCCATTCATGATTTCCTAGCCGCAGAGAAGAAAGATGAGGGGCCGTCAAGTTCAACCCCTGAAGCTGAACAACAGGAGACAGCCAGCAATACTGCTGCAAAAACACAATAAGGTACAATAACTTTATGCCGAGGGCATGTTTAGTACTGTTAGCTCTGTCTTTTTAACATTAACCCTTGCATTATGTAGCAAGACAATTAGTCATTTAGTCTTTAATGTTACTTTAAGAGACAAGCTGAACAAATTCATAACCATATATTTTATTTGCATTACTATTTATTTAATACTTGAGCCCATGATTTTCTAGGTACAAGGATACTTTTTTGCCACCTCACAAGGGGATTAAAGGAGCATCAAAAGTTGTCCATCGATGATCGGGTACCATGGATGAACAATTGCTGAGCACTGGGATTTTGGGAGTTCTTGTTATTTTAAGGTGGTTGGGTTGGGTTGTTTTGGACAATTCATGTCTGTACAAAGCTTATTACATTCATGAAGGTAAGCTGTCCAGTTTGGTTTCTTTTGATGAAAGGCCTCATGAAGTCTTTAGAGGTAAAGAACTGATATTATTAGATTTAATTTAAAAGTATGTTGAAGAAAAAAAACATCAATATGACAAAATGTTTGGACTGAAGCCTCTTTTTACACATCTCGATTAATGAAATGAGTGCTTTTTTGTAGTTTTTTAATGGGACTAATTTCTAAAATAAATGTAACTCTTTTGAGAAAAAAATGCCAATTTTGTTGCATGATTTTTAATACCATAAATTCTTGCTGAATATATATATATTATTTTTTGTGAAAAACATGCTACCAATTGACTTGGCCATTGAGCAATGCTGCATTTTTCTGGACTCTTGTTAGCAGTAGCATTGTTGGGTGGAGGGAATCTTCACCAGCTTTTTTTTTTTTTCGATTCCATCTGGACATTAACAGGAGCATGTACCCTCAAGAGTTCACCGTGTTCCTTACCATGCTGACACCATATTAGATGATTGAAACCATTTGGGGCTAAAAGCTTTTTGACCCGGGACTGCATTCGAAACTCCAGTGTCCTCATGGCATGGACTTCCAGAGAAAATTTTGTGGTATTGGAAGAGCTTCTGGAGAGTTGTCCCAGCTTAGTACAAAGGTTGACTGCTCCAGCTTGTTTCTGTCTTTCAGCACCTCTCTGCTTAGAATATGTAGTAAAGTCAGATGCTCGACAGACTCTGGTCAGATTGCTAAAGAGCCGCAATAAATCTGACATTCGCTGCTTGTTGCAGTAAACCTCTTTGCAGTTGGAGGTGAATTCTAAATATGGATCCATATTCTTGTGTTACTGTCTCACAGTTGTTCAACTTATGGAAAATGTAATAAAAGTAATAGTAGAAAAAGAGTAGTAAACTGTTCTTCTGTTGTAAATAGGGTTGTTAAAGGAAGAGTTCACCTAAAAATATAATTTACTCACTCTCAGGCCATCCAAGACGTATCAGAAGTTTCTTTCTTCATCAAAACAGAATTTAAGACTTTTAGGATTTCATTTCAGTCCTCCTCCTCTAAACAATGCAAGTGAATCTCCTCCATTTTTTGACAGTCCAAAATGCGTATTTAGGGTGCATCAAAATAATCCACACGACTCCAGTCAACTAATAAAGGTCTTCTGAATGCAAACAATTGATTATTTTGAGAAACAAAACAATCCTTATATACTTTTTAACTACAAATGTTTGCTTCTGTACACCTCTGTGACATTGGCTCATGAGAGGGATGACGTAAGCTCGTTGGTAAGGTCACGCGTCACGTGGAGGAGGAGTCAGGAAGCGCGTCATTGTTTACATTGTTTTTTAATTTTTTATTATTATTTGGAAATGGTTTTATTATTTGTATTTTTTTTTTTTTTATTGTTTTGGTTTGTGAACGGCACAAGTTTCTCTTGTAAACAATGACGTGCTTCCTGCCTCTTTTTGACTGCATTGAAGGTTCCCAAGAGCACATTCGCCTCCACAATTCTTAACTGGAAGAAGTTTGGAACAACCGGGACTCTTCCTAGAGCTGGCCGTCCGGCCAAACTGAGCAATCAGGGGAGAAGGGCCTTGGTAAGAGAGGTGACCAAGAACCCGATGGTCACTCTGGTTGAGCTCCAGAGATCATGTATGGAGATGGGTGAAACTTGCAGAAGGACAACCATCACTGCAACACTCCACCGATCTGAGCTTTATGGCAGAGTGGCCAGACGGAAGCCTCTCCTCAGTGCAAGACACATGAAAGCCTGCTTGTAATTTGCAAAAAAGCACCTAAAGGACTCTCAGACTGTGAGAAACAAGATTCTCTGGTCTGATGAAATGAAGATTGAACTGTTTGGCCTCAATTCCAAGCGTCATGTCTTGAGGAAACCAGGCACCGCTCAACCCCTCCCAATACCATCTCAACAATGAAGCATGGTGGTGGTAGCATCATGCTGTGGGGGTGTTTTTCAGCGGCAGGGACTGGGGGACTGATCAGGGTTGAAGGAAAGCTGAATGCAGCAAAATACAGAGATATCCTTAATGAAAACCTGGTCCAGAGCGCTCAGGGCCTCAGACTGGGCCGAAGGTTCACCTTCCAACCTGACACTTACCCTAAGCACACAGGCAAGACAATGGAAGAGTGGCTTAGGGACAACTCTGTGAATGTCCTTGAGTGGCCCAGCCAGACCCCGGACTTGAACCCAATCGAACACCTCTGGAGAGACCTGAAAATGGCTGTCCATCGACGGTCCCCATCCAACCTGACAGAGCTTGAGAGGATCTGCAGAGAAGAATGTCATAAAATACCCAAATCCAGGTGTGCAAAGCTTGTCGCATCATACCCAAAAAGACTTGAGGCTGTAATCGCTGCCATAGGTGCTTCAACTAAGTACTGAGTTAAGGGTCTGAACGTGTATGAATTATGTCAGTGTGATATTTCAGTTTTTTATTTTTAATAAATTTGCAAAGTTATCAAAAATCAGGTTTTTGCTTTGTCATTATGGGGTATGGAGTATAGATTGATGTGAAAAAAAACAAAGCATTTTAGCATAAGGCTGCAACATAACAAAATGTGAAAAAAAGGAAGGGGTCTGAATACTTTATGAATGCACTGTACTTTGGGCCATGTATTTTATTTTATTATCTCTAGACATTCATTTTTATGTATGTCTTAAGTGTCCAAATATTTATAGGGGCCACTGTAACAACTAAAGTACAACCACCTGGCAGTTACACCCTGGATCCTCGTTCACTTTACTTGATAGCAAAATGTTCACTATAATAGCCCTGATCTTGGCAGTGCTACTGCCTACTGGCGACTCTGCCTGAACCCAGTTTTCACTCATGCCTATTAAGATGCTGTGCAATAGTTCCTCTGTCTGAAGAAACCTGATCCGAGTCTCATTTGAAAAGCACAATGTGAACTGAGGGACGGTGTGGAGCTGTTTGCGAGCTCTCGCTTGATCTGGTCCTAGTTTTTTTTTTTTTTCTTCTACTTAACAGAACATACTGTCCTCCCTAACCGATGCCCTCTACTTTGAAAAATAGTAGAAAATGTGTTCCTTTAAAAAAAGAAAGAAAAAAAAAATACTGTTGGTGTGATCACTCAGTGTTTTTCTTGTCTTTAAAGGAATTGTTCACCCAAAAATGAGAATTTTGTCATCAGAGATTCACTTTCAGTCACCATTCACTTTCATTGTATGAACAAAAGATGCAGTGAAAGGAACTGGTGCCTCCTTTTTTTTTTTTTTTTTTTTTTTTGTTGTTGTTGTTCCAAGGAAAAGGAAAATGCAGGTTTGGAACAACATGAATGTAAATGATAACAGAATTTTCATGTTTGGGTGAACTATCCCTTTAAATTTTGTGATTTAATAGTAGGGCCAGTAGGGGTTGTGGTTTTACTATGTTCAAAGGGTCACATGATAAGGAATAACATTTTCCTTGATCTTTTGAGATAAGAGTTTTGATGTACTATGACAACATACTTTAAATTCCTCTAAATTTCCTCCTCCATCCAAAAAGGACATTTACATATTGTTCTGAAGGATACCAATGTCAGAAAGAAGCAGCTTAAGTTTATTATTAAAAAGGTCCCTTATCATTTCAGTCTGACTTTAATTATACTGTATATGCTGTACATATTAGTGCAAATTATTTTGTAAATCTGTCTCAATGTAATGCAAGCTTTGCCAAGAGGCTGTTATTGAAGGATGCAGAAGTTAAAAACTTTTTCAGACCTGACAGCTGTAACAGTGCTGACAAGTCAGGAGCTGTAGAACCTAAGTTCAGAGTTTTATAAGAGAATGAGTATGTGTATCCAACACAATGCACAAAGAAACAAGGAAACGAACAAAGAACTCACCATGAAATAAGCATATTACAAATGGACAAATCTTGACAATGGAACATGGGCAAACAGAGGAGTTTATGTCCACCTTGTTTTTCAGCGTGACTAGGCGCCACCATTATCCACCTTGAAAGTGGACCTCTTCTGGTATAAGCCACCTCCAGCTATTTTAGCGCTACAAAAATACTACATTATGTTGCTTTATATTGCAGGCTGGCAATAAATGTCATCATATTATTATCATTAATTATTATTTTCATAAACACATTGGTTGTAGCACAAATAGTTTTACCGTTATTGCATTTTGCCATAGTTTTATCATACACTGTTGCACAGGCAGAATGAATAACAGATCAGGTGCCGATCGCCTTTTGAAATAAATAAAGGCAACATGGTTTACATGTAGGCATTAAAAACTGCATTGTCACGTTCTCTGTAAAGTAAGAAGCAGATTTTATTATAGTCTATTCTTCAATACAACACACAGCAACAAGTGAATGATCTACTTACTCTTTTACTATAAATGCTGATGTTAAAATTATCCAATATTGGCATATTATTTTGCTGTACATCCTGTGGTTGTGTAATAGTTTATAAGCCCATATCATATATCACTAAATTTTGGTCTTATAGGGAATCGAGACAGCTGGAAAAAATCGGGAAGGAAGACAAAACATAACTTCAAAATAAAATTCCAACTTAAGCTAGCACTTCTTTCTGACCAAAAGGGAAGTCACATTTCCACCCCCACCCCCCCCTTCCCCGACTTCCTTTTTGGTCAGAAAGAAGTGCTAGCTTAAGTTGGACTTTTATTTTGAAGTTATGTTTTGTCTTCCTTTCCGATTGTTTCCAGCTGTTTCTCGATTCCCTATAAGACCAGAATTTAGTGATATATAATATGGGGAATAAAAGATGGAAAAGGCAGGCAAAGAGCAGGCTCTTTTACCAGTAGTGTGAGAGACCACGGTAGAGCAGGAGACCACAGAGATCTGGAGGTGCTGGCGGGCAACCAGGAGACCAGGGCAGAGCCGGCGGATTAGCTGGAGGCCACGGGAGAGCCGGTGGATGGCCAGGAGAACACAAGGGATCTGGCGGATGGCCAGGAGACCACGAGGGATCTGGCAGATGGCCAGGAGATCATGAGGGAGCTAGCAGATGGCCAGGAGACCACGAGGGATCAGGCAGATGACCAAAGGATGTGCGAGCTGAAGACCAAGAAGGTGATAGTGGAAACCCAGGTAGTGGCCATGGACCAGAAGATCAAGGTAGCACTGACAGACTTGAGACTCAGGTGGTGGCCACGGACCAGGGGACTTTAGCTCAGGCAATGGCAAGGCAACAGAGGACTCTGCCAAGGTCAAAGCAGCTGGGGACTCTGGCAAGGGCAAGGAAGCAACAGGATCTAGCAAGGGCAAAGCAACAACATGGGACACAGGCGAGGGCAAGGCAAAGGCGGAAGGGAGATGATCATGGAGCAATGGGAAGGCATCCCCACCATCATGACTGGCCGATGCCTTTCTTCTCCTCCTCCTCCAAGAGCTTGCTGCCTCTGGTGAGGGACAGTTGGGTG
Source organism: Myxocyprinus asiaticus (assembly GCF_019703515.2). Lineage (NCBI taxonomy): Eukaryota > Metazoa > Chordata > Actinopteri > Cypriniformes > Catostomidae > Myxocyprinus > Myxocyprinus asiaticus. The sequence continues at coordinate 10,551,922 of NC_059383.1, forward strand.
CTAAGGTAGTTTGTGTGCTATACCCCACAGTGTAAGGGTAATAAATAAAGTGCATAGTCTATTATTGCAATAAAGTATATACACACCTGTTAACTGACATAAATTACCTAAGTGGTTCTTTCAGTCCAAAATGATAAAGGTATTTGAGATTTACTTCTCCCCAATCCAGACTAGTGGCTAAGGCACAAAACAGTTCAGTGTATTCCTCAGTGGAATCACTTTCCTGTCGAAGAGCCAAGATTTCTGTTGCTGGATCCATGTTAAATGTTCTGCTGGGTTCAAATGTGGTCAATCTTTCTGTAACAATGATGATGAGTCTGGAGTTGTAGAACCTAACTGCGTAGTTTAATAAGAGTATGATCCAACACAATTCCCAAAGAAACAAGGAAACAAACAAAGAACTCACCATGAAATAAGCATATTACAAATGGAAAAAGCTTAACAAAGGAAAATGGGCAAAACTGGGGTATATATACACACAGGCTACTGTGATAGGGAAACAAGACATAGTTGGAAACAGTCAGGAAGGAAACTGGTAATTGAAACAAAACAACAACTTCAAAATAAAAGTCCAACATTAGCTAGCTCTTCTTACTGGCCACCAGGAAATCTCATATTTGTTACAACACCAAACCCGCAAACCTTGTCATAGGGGTGGTTGCAGTGTTGTTCATTTCACTTGTGAAGGGGGTGTTTCTTAAAGGAATAGTTCACCGAAAATGAAAATTCTGACATTATTTACTTACACTCATGTCGCTCCTAACCCTTATGACTTTCTTCCATGGAAACAAAGGGTTCAGGTTTAAAATTCACAAATGTGCAACATTGTGATATTTGGTCAGGAGAAATGATGAGAACCAAAGAGGTTTGATATTCTCAACATAGCCGCCATATAAGATTTAAGCTCTGTATTAATATTAGGGTGTTGATTTAACACATTAGTTTAGTATGATTATGTTAAAAATAAAACATTAAAAGATTTATGCAATTAATCATGGTCCCTGGCCTGTACGTAAATTCTGTAATAAGAGCACATCTTTTCCCACCATCGGTGCAAACCATGTTTGAAGTGCTGTACATATAACATATCACGTCAGCAGGGCAAGTGGCGAAGGCACAGAATCAGAGCCGGTCACACAGGACGCGTTCTTGACAGCTGGACGAAGAACAACAGAAAACAGGGATCTTGAGATGTTTTTCAAAGTTTCAACTACTTTTTTTTTTTTCTCCCCAAATTCGAATGCCCAATTCCCAATGCTCTAAGTCCTCATGGTGGCATAGTGACTCACCTCAATCCGGGTGGCGGAGGACGAATCTCAGTTGCCTCAGACCGTCAATCCGCACATCTTATCACGTGGCTTGTTGAGCGTGTTACCGTGGAGGCATAGCACGTGTGGAGGCTTCACGCTATTCTCCGGATCTTGAAATCTCAACCTTTTCTCCTGTTTATATTTAATGCTCATTGATTGTGGAGATCAGTGATCTCCCACCAAAAACAACGATAGGAAAACAATGCTATTAGGGCTGTCAATCGATAAAAAAATTTTAATCAAGTTTCATACATGATATGCCGATTAATTCATTGAATAATTTGCATATCAATATTTTCCAGAAAAAAAGGTCCTCAAATAAATAATTATTGAATAAGGATAAATAATTATATTTTAATATTTATAACACAGAACTCTGTGTAAAGTTAAATGTAGTTTGAAACGCTGAAAAATGCACCTCGAGACTCCTGTATTCTGTTGTGTTCTGTCCAACTGTCATTTGAGTGCAAAAGCGCTTCTGTGGAAGGCTGAGCTTTCTGTCCTCATTGGTTTGACGAGGCATGTTGCCTGTACAGCTGGAGCGCTGACTGCTTACTACTGCATTAATATGGTACTTCAAGCTTTAATTGTTCTGATGGTAACAAAATTACTTTTTTTTTTTTTTTTTTATGCATTAGATATATATATATAGATAGATAGATAGATAGAATCACACTGAATTAATGTGCAATTAAGTCAACAGCCTTAAATATATTTTTTACAATTTAATAAACCAGGGTTGCCACATGAAAATAAAAGTTTACAAAAATAAAATAACAACAATAGATTTAATAATAGATTTTTACAAATAAAATTCTAGAGATTGCACTCCCAATTTTTAGCCTATTAAATATTTGAGCTTGACTTTAAAATTTTATATTCACTGTAGAAATTTCCATAAATGATTTTATTCATTTTTATAACTTTTCCAGGCCTGGAAATAAAACATTTACAGGTTCTGCGGGACTTTAGGAACCCTAATATACATTTATCATACATTTGTGTGTGTATGTGTGTAATGCATGTAAAATATACATTGTAAAATGAAAACATTATATAAATACACAAATGCCCACTCACTTCCTTGACCTGCTTCTCCTCCAGGAAAATGCTCCAATATGTTTATGTTCTTTGACATAACGATCATCATACCTTACCATAGTGTTTGTACAACATTTAAGCTGTTATGGCGGCAAGGTGACCATATAAAATAAGCGCTGCTATCAGAATATTTGTTGTAATTGAATTGGTATTCATCTAAGAATCGGGGAAAAAACAGAATATAATCTTTAACTTTTTATAGCTTTTACATAAACAAAGCAAAAAAATGTATATGGTAATTTTCACACAGAAGAGTTTTTTGAACAAGTAAGTTTATGCAGTTGAACCATATCTGCTTATATGTAAGCCCTTAGAATTATATTGAAGATTTCCAACCAAAACTTCTCCTCTTCAACATAATTATGCTGAAATACAGTCATTTCCTTGTGTGTACTCGTCAAATAGATGAAGGCAATGCCCTTCAAAGGCGCCATCCATGCTCTGAGCTACGTGTTTGTCACAACTGTACCGGTCATAACATAGTAGAGTACAAGAGTTCATGTGTACATGTATTTGTAGGAATGTGTCTGTAGGACAGAGGTCATTTTGCTATCAACAGTAGGGTTAACCGAGGTTAACGCCAACAAGTTGTGTATATCCTCTCAACGCGGTGTGTGGGGCAAGTGATCTGACATTTAACAGCACAAACAACGTGAGCTTCCTGAAAGTAAATGTGACTTCCCTCAGAAATGTCACCTGATGCAAGAGCGTAGACGGACATTCATAACTCCTCCACTTGGCCAATTGCATGGTGCACATGCTCTTATTGGGTCTCATTCACTGATAATCATGCGCAGGTTGCATACTTACACTGGCGGCCAAAAGTTTGGAATAATTTACAGATTTTGCTGTTTCAGAAGGAAATTGGTACTTTAGTTCACCAAAGTGGCATTCAGCTGATCACAAAGTATAGCCAGGACATTACTGATGTAAAAAACAGCACCATCACTATTTGAAAAAATCATTTTTGATCAAATCTAGACAGGCCCCATTTCCAGCAGCCATCACTCCAACACCTTATTCTTGAGTAATCAGGCTAATTTGGCTCTAGAAAATCACTTGCCATTATATCAAATACAGCTGAAAGCTATTTGGTTCTTTAAATGAAGCTTAACATTGTCTTTGTGTTTGTTTTTGAGTTGTCACAGTATGCAATAGACTGGCATGGTTTAAGATCAATATTAGGTAAAAAAAAATTGCAAAAAAGAAACTCGTCAGTCAATCGTTGTTTTGAGGAATGAAGGCTATACAATGCTTGAAATTGCCAAAAAACTGAAGATTTCATACAAAGGTGTACACTACAGTCTTCAAAGACAAAGGACAACTGACTCTAACAAGGACAGAAAGAGATGTGGAAGGCCAGATGTAAAACTAAACAAGAGGATAAGTACATCAGAGTCTCTAGTTTGAGAAATAGACGCCTCACATGTCCTCAGCTGACAGCTTCATTGAATTCTACCCGCTCAACACCAGTTTCATGTACAACAGTAAAGAGAAGACTCAGGGGTGCAGGTCTTATGAGAAGAATTGTAAAGAAAAAGCCACTTTTGAAACAGAAAAACAAAAAGAAAAGGTTAGAGTGGGCAAAGAAACACAGACATTGGACAACAGGTCATTGGAAAAGAGTGTTATGGATCTTTTGTGGGATCAGCTAGACTGTATGGTGCATGAGAAGTGCCCGCCACATCTATGGCAAGTGCTACAGGAAGCGTGGGGTGAAATGTCACCTGAGTATCTGGACAAACTGACAGCTAGAATGCCAAGGATCTGCAAAGCTGTCATTGCTGCACGTGGAGGATTTTTTTTATGAAAACTCTTTGAAGTAGTTAAAGAAGTCCTTTTTTTTTTTATTGTAATTTTTCACGTGATTAATGTCCTGACTATACATTGTGATCAGTTGAATGCCACTTTGGTGAATAAAAGTACCAATTTCTTTCCATAAGAGCAAAATCTGTACATTATTCCAAAATTTTGGCCGCCAGTGTATGTGTGCAAAAAACTACTCATGCAACATTTCCACTGAATTCGCAAGTATGTACGCACATAAGTTTGTTCCTACCCTTGCTTAAATGTTCATTAATTTTATCCTAAATTTAGAAATCATTTAAGAGCAAACTTTTCAATGAATCATGATTTCTGTGAAAACCTTTGCAGTTTTTATGCACATATACATGCATATGCACAGTTGGTGAATGAAACCCATTTAACTTAACCTACATTACTGTCACAAGTGCGATTAACAAAAATACCACACACCCCTATAAGGAGCGCAGGAACAGTTCCCTGTCTGGAATGATGGTCATGTTTTACCCCTCGCTCCCATAAGCGTGCATTCTCTACAAGGCTGCAAATAGGTCGGTGTTCACTCTCCCATTTCAGATTTATGAGCGGAAGCACTTTGAGAAATGTAAGGAAAATAGCTGTAAATTCATGGGCAGTGTTTGAAATATTTACTTTGGTAGTTGTGTAAATCTGTTGTCGTATTGACTAGTCCCCTGACCTTATGTAACAATGACGATGGAGAAGGTCCTATTTATGAAACATCTATTTAGGCTTTGCATAAACATTTGACTCTGTCTAATCCTCTAATACCAGGATAACCATGTTTCTTTTACCATGTCCTGCAAATTCAGTTAGTATTTAGTCCCAGCTTTAATTTGTAGATACTTTGAAGGATAAAATCGTACTTTTTGACCACAATGTCAGATGAAAACTTCTGAATAAATACTTGAATATATGTCTTGGATAATTTAATAGTTGGTGATACATCAAGGAGCTAGTGTTAATATCTACCGGACCGAAACTGACCATCTATGGGTTGTTGATGACCTGCAGTTTAATCCATGGATTGACTGTAGTTTTTGTAGAAGATACATCTATTCCCAAACCCACCCTGGTGGTTGATATAGCATACAGATCTTACTGTGAATTCGTTGACAGTAAGTCAGAAAGTTCTGCTGCTGTAATCAGCCTGTGCTTACTAAAAATCTAATCACTGCCCCAGTGGCTACAGCTGGAATTGTTGTTGAACGTACAGTAGGGGCATGTGTGAGCTCCAGTTTCTGGGTAAAATATTCACAAAGTGGTGCCAAAAGCAAGCTGTATCTTTAGTTGTAAATGATATAACATAGTCAACAGGAATGCACATTTTATTAACTTTACCCCCTTACCCAAATCCCGACCCTAAACCTAACCATCAGTGGAGTAAAAAGTTTATTTTACAGTGCACATGCAACCTCCGAATCGTGCTCAGCATTGCTGATGTGAACAAAATAACTTCTTGGTTTCCATGGGACTAGAACCCAGGAGTTGTTGGGTGAGAAACTAACTTTAACTACAATGTACACTTATTTTATAGATTTCTGTATTTGATCAAGGCAATTTTATGTGCTAAAACTTTCCCAGGTGTTCCATTATTGAGTTGAACTGATTACAAAGTTATCATTCTTCCATTGCCAAGTGGGCTGTAACTCACTTGACACTTGACATTGATCATACTCAGGACTAGGGATTGTAACAAACCTCAACCCTAAGAATTAAAGTTTGGTGTGTAAAATCAACCTGCATTTGTGCTACAGATATGAATAACACCTCAAATCGTGTGACTCCTGTGTGCCACTTTCTGTGCTCTACAATCATTTCCAAAATAAACATTCAGGGAAATAAAGTTAATCAGAGAGACATCTCAAGCATTTTAAACACCTGAGGCACAACTGCAGACAGTGCCTGATATCCTGGTGTACTGGAAGGGCTGCAAAACCCTTTGTGTTGTTTCAGTGAGCTAAAGTGATATCCACAAGTAGAACTGTATATTCTGCTTTGTTTTCCAGATGATGTCTGTTAAATAAGCAGTACTTATTTTGAGCCTGATCTCATGAAAAAAATTTAACTATGGCGACATTTTTGCAAAATGATATTACCTGTCTTCTTACACGTATCATGGCCATTCCTAGGTGAAATGTCCATTATGTGGCGCTAAAAGTGAGTTAATTTTTCTTCCAGACAGCTGAGGTTTTTAAGGTTAATGTTCTATCAAGTTTTAAATCAACAAAACCTACCTCCCCACCTTAAACCTTAAACCTAATAGATAGTGTTGAGAGTGTGAGAGGAAAAGCACAATTGCTGAAGCATCTACGTCGATTTATGGTGCTTCTATGACACTTCGACTCATGTATATATATATATATATATATATATATATATATATATATATATATATATATATATATATATACATACATACACACATACACACACATACATACATACATACACATATACACTACCGTTCAAAAGTTTGGGGTCACTTGACTGAAATGTTTCTCATGATCTTAAAACTCTTTTGATCTGAAGGCGTATGCTTAAATGTTTGAAATTAGTTTTGTAGACAAAAATATAATTGTGCCAACATATCAATTTATTGAATTACAAAACTAAAATTTTCTTTAAAAAAAAAAAAAATGTTTTTGAAATTGATGACTTGGACCAAATAATAAAGAACAGCAGCCACTAAGTGCCCAACATAGATGGGAACTCCTTCAATACTGTTTAAAAAGCATCTCAGGGTGATACCTCAAGAAGTTGGTTGAGAAAATGTCAAGAGTACATGTCTGCAAAATCTAGGCAAAGGGTGACTACTTTGAAGATGCTAAAATATAACACAGTTTTGATTTATTTTGGATTTTGTTTAGTCACAACATAATTTCCATATTTCCATTTCTACTATTCCATAGTTGTGATGACTTTACTATTATTCTAAAATGTGAAAAAAATAAATAAATAAATAAATAAAGAATGAGTAAGTGACCCTAAACTTTTAAACGGTAGTGTACATGCACACATACTTTGTATGAAAGGGAATAAAAGTAATTGTCTATGAGACCAGGTAGGTTTTCATTCAGGACAAACAGAAATCTGAAGTCTACTATATTTTGTTGTGTTTTTTGGAGTTCTTGGAGGCTAAGAAGCCATTATTTAAACATCTGTTTATTATTGTGGAATCATCTATTTCAGATAATCTTTCCCTCAAATACACATAAAAACAAGAAGTACTGTGATTGGGTGCTTCACATGTCAGTCAGACGCAGAGGTGGGTAGTTACATTTACTTGAGTAACTTTTTGGGTAGGTTTAAAAGTGGATACTTTTTACTCTCACTCAAGTAAATTTCTATTGAAACAAATGTACTTTTACTTCATTACAATGGGTGGCGTTCCTGTCGTCACATTACTGGGTTTAATTTTAGTTAATGTGTAATTTATTGAGAGATTACTGAATAGGACTTTTATGAGAGCGGAAGTTCACACAGCTGCGTGTGCTGACACAGACTGTCACTCAAGCCGAGTCCATCACTGCAGCAGAATCATGCTCTTATAACTAAGTGAAACACTTTCTTCACCCTGAAAAGATGTGCAGGCGCGAGGCGAACGTATGGCAAAGAGAGTAGCTGTGTCCGAAAACGTTCACTCATTCATGATTTCCTATTAGTGAAAGGCAGTGAGTGCACTATATCTCAGCAGTGAGTGAACGAAATGAGTGAGTGAATTCGGATGCTGATGTATACACTGAGCGTCAAAGCTCTGGAGTCACAGAAACAACATCACATATGCACTTTTAAAATACTTGGGCCTTACTTGTTATTCTTATTAAATAATATATTAATACAATAAATATTCATTCTGTTTGTCATTTTTAATATATATGTTAATTTAAAGAGTAAATAAATTTTATCTAATGTACATTATTGTATTTATTTGTTTTACTTTAGTATCTTTAAACTCCAATACAAGCTGGGTAGCGTTTCTGGGTGCATCGCGCCCTCATCCGACCAAAATTATCATAACCTACATGTTATAACCGAATATTTAAATCATCCACAGAATTATCATTTCCACTGTGTGCAGTCTCCTGAGTTAAAATAATATCACCTCAGTGAATTATTTAGTAAATAAAGAATTATTCAGACTTATTGCAAAATTCTGTATAAATATAAATAAAGAGTACATTTTAAAATGGATCTGTATGTTTTGCCTCTCTATATGTTATTATGTTATTTTAATCAAGTAATGATTTGTCAAAAAGTAATTTAATACATTCAGCATGAAATAAAATATTCTAGGAGTGAATGAAGCAGTGAACTGGTGTCTCTCTCTCTCTCGCCCACTCGCACTCACGTTTTCACTGTAATAATTACTAGAAAAGTTTCCAAACTTCTTTTCTTACTGACAAATTCATCCAGATCTGACAAGAGCCCTTAAAGGGATAGTTCATCCAAAAATGAAAATTCTCTCATCATTTACTCACCCTCATGGCATCACAGATGTGCATGACTTTCTTTCATCTGCTGAACACAAATGAAGATTTTTAGAAGAATTTCTAAGCTCTTTTGGTCCATACAATGCAAGTGAATGGGTGCCAACATTTTAAAGCTAAAAAAAATAATATAAGTCAGCATAAAAGTGATCCATAAGACTCCAGTGGTTAAATTAGTATCTTCAGAAGCGATGTGAAAGCTGTGGATGAGAAACAGATCACTTTCACATTCTTCTTCTTGTGTTTTTGGTGATTTACATGTCTAGCAGAAAAATTACAAATATTGATCTGTTTCTCACCCACATATGGATTACTTTTATGATTCCTTTATTTGCTTTTTGGAGCATCTCAATTTGGCACCCATTCACTTGCATTGTATGGACCTACAGAACTGAAATATTTTTCTAAAAATCATAATTTGTGTTCTGCAGAAGAAAGGAAGTCATACATATCTCGGATGGCATGAGGGTGAGTAAATGATGAGAGAATTTTAATGACTTCCCTTTAAAGTGATAGCTCAGCCATAATTTAATATTCTGTCATAATTTCCCTACTCTCATTTTGTTCCACTGTATTCTGTGGAACACAAAAGATGTTAGACAGGATGTTAGAGACTAACACTCTCAGTCACCATTCACTTTCAAAATATAGAGGAAAAATAAAACACATTCACCAAAAGTAAATAGTGACTCAGTCAAACATTCTGTCTGATATCTCCTTATTGAGTTGCATGGAAGAAAGAAAGTCATATGGGTTTGGAACAACATGATGGTGAATGATGACAGAATATACATTAATAATAATAATAATTCTGTAATACATGTTAACTGTGTATTATGTAATGGAATATAAGGGAGTTAACGTCCATTATTCCATTTGTGAAAGTAACAAGTTACTCACTACTTGAGTACTTGTAATTGGATACTTTCTTACTCTTACTCAAGTAATTATTAATGTTAGTCCTTTTACTTCTACTTGAGTAATAATTTTTTTTTAAAGTAATTGTACTTTCACTTGAGTATAGTTTTTGGCTACTCTACCCACCTCTGGTCAGGTGGTGTTTTCCTATCTAAAGTGGGGGGTTCCTGGCCAGCATAAGCTACAATGAGGTCCAGTTTGATGTTTTGTCAAAGGTCCAGTTTTTTTGACTAGTTGACATCTATTGAAAGTTTTGGAAGTTGTGCAATTCCGAGTTTGTGTTTGCAATTTCTAAGATAATATGAAAGAAAATGTTGCTGTCCCATTGTATTGTGGAACTTATAATGGCTACAAGTGCAGATTTCTCCAAATCAGCTCACTTTGACCTGTCATTGTGTGCTTGGACCACAAAATATTACTTTCTTTATTAGTTTCTTCTTGTGAAGAATAGTATGTACTAAAATTATAAACACAAGGGCAAACCCCATAGAGAATATAGTAAACATTTACATATTTCTAATTAATTCAGAGGGAATCACAGTGAAAAACACTGCAGTCATCATCTGTGCTAAATAACCTCTTGAAACTTCTTGAGCCATCGCATGATGTTATGACAATGGTGCAATTCATTTTTGTTTTTCCAACACAGAGAGAATTGTTTCATTGCACACATTGATTTGAGGAAAAACTTTAAAGACTTTTCCTATGATCAGTTACTACAAGCTGTCACATATAGAGGGGAATTTGTAAACAGTAATATTATCTTAACCAAATAAACAGTGACAGAGAGATTTCCTTTGTTATTGGCGAGGGCTGTTTGTATTCAGAGCAATGGATGACTAATGTTTCATACTAAACTCGAAACTCTCTATATCTTCTACCTTAAAAACTTTTAGCAGGAGGAGTGTTGGAAATTACTTTGAATTACAGTGGGCAAGGGTTACATGGTTAAGTGGTCTTAACAGGTGTCCAACTGGAGTTAGTTTTCTGCTGCTGTCCACTTATAAAGTCTTGCCCATGTAAGACCATAATCTCTGACATTTGTCTAGAATTATACAATTTTACTTTACGGTCCTTGTCAAATTTGATTTATTCTCAGATAATTATAGGCTATTCATTGTGTATTTATGTCACTCTACGATGATGCAATGCTCAACCTCAATATTAAATCATGTCATTAAAATTACTGAGGATGAATAAATTATATATGGTTATAATTAGAATAATTTCAACCTACAGGGAGTACATTTCAGTGCCCAATTTGGCCAGTAATAAGCTAGCTATTCCCCCTCAGCTGGGGTCTCATTTTCAAAGCTGCTGCACTGACATATTATGGATGTAGTCCATTGACTGCACTAATGTAAGGATGCCAAGGGGATATGTTTGCTTTGGCAGGAGGCCCCAGCGAAAGCATTCAGCTGCCTCGCACCTTGTGTTCCTCCAGTGCTCCAGCAGTGTATGAATAAATAGATCTTGATAAACGGATCATCCATTATTTATACACCTCAAGCAAAATATTATGGTGACTAAGTTTCTAAGTTTCTGACTAAGATGGAAAATAAGTTTCCATCTATAAAATTGTATCCAGTTCGCAAGTTCTCTTGGACTCCACAGTGGTTTTATGTGCTAATATATTGTCAAGTTCATGGAGACTGTTTTCTCCATCTGGATAAGGACCAGTTAATCAAGTTACTAAAAGTTAAAGGTAGTTGTAATGAGCAATAATTCTAAAGTGCAGATATGAATGTGAAATACAGTGCAAAAAGATTTTTCTGTCCCAAATAATATTGTGAACAGGGAGGAAAACAGCTAAATTGTTTGCGCTAATCAGTGTGTCACCCTGTCTGTTACACTCTGAGACCCAGCAATATATTTTTGTTTAGCTCTCTGAGACCATACTTCCCACTCATGAAGACCTGGTGTATGTCAAAGAGGACTTGGTGTGCTTTTCTATGATACTAAATTATTGGGGGTGTGGGCAATATGATAATATATGATCTAAAAAATATACAAATACAATAAATTATAATAAGTTAAAGTTAAAGAAAATAATTCCATAAATAACTGCACTTGTTAATGTGATATGTTTTATATGCACTACTTTACTACTTATGCACTACCCCCACCCCTGGATTTTCACAAGTTATCTTGGAGCACTGTTCAGTTATACAGTATATCCGACTGTAAAGGGGTTAGAGTGAAAGGAGAACACAGGGAAGCAGGTTTTCCAGGCTCAGGTAAGACTTTTAATCAGCCACCTCAGTGCTTTACAACTTCACAAACTCATCAGCTTCACAGGCACGTAGCAACTTCAACTCATCAGCTTCAGAGGCACGTAGTAACTTAAACACATCAGCTTCACAGGCACGTAGTAACTTCAACTCAATAGCTTCACAAACATAACAGAATAAATGTAACAGCTTCAGGAGCACCGTGGCCTTCCTTGTGCCAGACTCTCTCTCTCCCTTCTGCCGGTGGCATGGCTGCTTATATGCCACTCTCCCCATGCTCACTGGAAATAGAAACAGGTGTTAAACATAATCTAGCTCAGGTGCAAGCACCCTTACCGCTTTCTCTCTCTACGGACAGACGCTTGACCACGCCCCCACTGCCACATATGCCCACCGCCCGACTCGGACCAGGGAGGCATCCGGCCTGTCTACCACTCCACCCCCCCACCCCACCCCCCCATTTCTGGAGAGGAAGTCGGCGACAGCCATCTGCGCTCCCGGTCTGTGGACCACCTTGAACTTAAACGGCTGAAGAGCCAGATACCAACGGGTGATCCGCGTGTTGGTATCTTTCATGCGGTGGAGCCACTGGAGTGGGGCGTGATCCGAGCAGAGGGTGAAGGCCCGCCCCAACAGGTAGTACCGGAGAGTGAGGACCACCCACTTGATGGCGAGACACTCCTTTTCCACGGTGCTGTACTTAGTCTCCCTCAGCGAGAGCTTACAGCTAATGTACAGCACCGGGCGCTCCTCTCCCTCCACCACCTGCAAAAGTATGGCCCCCATCCCTCTGTCTGAAGCGTCCGTCTGCAAAACAAAAGGGAGAGAGAAATTGGGTGAATGTAAATGCAGCCCCCCGCAAAGCGCGGCTTTCTCTTGCATAAACGCCTGTTGACACTGCTCCGTCCACTGGACCTGGTCTGGAGCTCCCTTTTTAGTGAGATCAGTCAGCGGGCTGGTGACGTCCAAATAATTAGGCACGAATCTCCTATAATAGCCAGCCAGCCCCAGGAACTGTCTCACCCCCTTTTTGGTCTTGGGCCTCGGGCAGGCCGCAATCGCCTCAGCCTTGTCAATTTGGGGACGCACCTGCCCATGGCCCAAGTGGAACCCCAGATACCGTACCTCCACCCGCCCAATCGCGCACTTCTTGGGGTTTGCTGTGAGTCCCGCCCGTTGCAGCGATCTCAGAATTGCCCTCAGATGCTGCATGTGCCACTGCCAATCATCACTGTAAATGATGATGTCATCTAATTATGTAGTGGCATAAGCCGAATGCTGTCTGAGGATTCGGTCCATGAGACGCTAAAACATAGCCAGGGCTCCAAACAAACCAAACGGAAGCGCCACAAATTGGTATAATCCGAACGGTGTGGAGAAGGCTGTTTTTTCACCATAAACTGGTGTCAAGGGGATCTGCCAATAACCCTTTGTCAAATCCAGTGTCGAATAAAATCGAGCAGTGCCCAACCGATCGAGCAACTCATCAATGCAAGGCATTGGGTACGTGTCAAATTTAGACACCGCGTTGACTTTTCAATAATCCACACAGAACCGTACAGACCCGTCGCTCTTAGGAAAAAGAACAACCGGGCTGGACCAATCGCTGTGGGACTACTCTATTACCCCCATAGCAAGCATTTTTTTGTGCTCGGGCAATTGGTAGGGATGGCTACGTACCACCACCCCTGGCTCGGTCTCGATGTGGTGTTGGATGAGGTTCGTGCGACCCGGTAGAGGGGAAAATACATCTGCGAATTCTTGTTGTAGTTTGGCAACCTCTGTGAGTTGGTACGGTGAGAGGTGGTCTCCACAAGTGACCGGGGTGAAATGATTGTGTTTCGTATTCACCTCCGGCCCAAGCTCCGCCCTCTCTGGAACTACCATAGCCAGCGTCACAGGAACCGCCTCCCTCCATAATTTCAGGAGGTTAAGGTGACAAATTTGACGTGTGCCCCCTCTATCGGTTCGCTTCACCTCATAATTGAGATATAATCCTGAGGTTTAGACAGGGAAAGAAATAGAATAAAATTAGTGTAGATGCCTTTCAATTTAAAGCAGGGTTAAAGAATAAGAGAAGTGTTTTCGGTTCCGGCAGACCTAACTAAAGCAACATAACTATGAATTGAGGGATGAAATAAGGTGTATGCCTGGCAGAATAGATAAATCTTTAGTCTAGACTTAAAGTGAGAGAGTGTGTCTCTTGTCACTTGTCATAACTAGACTGGACTACTATAACGCTCTCATTGCAGGCCTCCCTGCATGTGCAATTAGACCCCTCCAAATGATCCAGAATGCAGCAGCACGTCTGGTCTTTAATGAACCAAAGCGAGCACATGTTACACCATTCCTTGTCTCTCTTCACTGGCTGCCGGTTGATGCACGTATCAAATTCAAGGCTCTGATGCTGGCATACAGAACAGTCACTGGGTCTGTTCCAGTGTACCTAAAATCATTTCTGCAGAGCTACGTGCCCACTAGAAGCCTGCGGTCGGCTAAGGAACGTCGCCTTGTTGTGCCAACACAAAGAGGCACCAAAACACTTTCCCGGACTTTCAGCTTCACCGTACCATGTTGGTGGAACGACCTTCCCATCTCCATCCGTGAAGCTGACTCACTCTCTGTCTTCAAAAAACGACTAAAAACACATCTTTTCCATGAGCACTTAACCAGTCATTAAAAAAAAATAATAATAATTTGTTGCACTTTATTCTGTTTTGAATACTATTATGATGCTAGTAATACTTTGTAATACAGCAATTTTCATACCACTGTCTCCTAAGATGATTCGCTTATGTTTTCCTCTTTTGTAAGTCGCTTTGGATAAAAGTCTGCCAAATGAATAAATGTAAAATGTAAATGTAAATGTGTCTGAGTTCCGAACACTGCTAGGAAGACTATTCCATAGTTTAGGAGACAAATATGAAAATGATCTCTCTCCTTTTGTGGATTTTTATATTTTTGGTATTGTTAACAGGCTGGAGTTTTGCGATTATAGTGAGCGCGATAGATTATAGCCTGATAGAAGGTCACTTAAGTACTTTGGAGCTAGACCATTCAAAGCTTTGTAAGTAATTAACAGAATATTAAAATGAATATGAAACTTAACGGGTAGCCAATGTAACGCCGATAAAATGGGGCTAATATGATCGCATTTCTTGGTTCTGGTTAGCACTCTCGCTGCTCCATTTTGAACAAACTGAAGTTATGCATCCACCTAGTAATGCTTTACAATAATCTAGTCTTGAGGTCATGAATGCATGAATTAGTTTTTAGGCATCAGAAATAGATAGCATGTGATGTAACTTAGCAATATTTCTGAGGTGGAAGAATGAAGATCTACAAATACTGGAAATTTGTTTTTCATAGTTTAGATTGCTATCAAATATAACACGTAAATTTATTGCTGTAGAAGCTGACGTTACAGTACATCCATCAAGAATCCGCCCGCCTGTCTGTCTATCCATCTGTCAAGATGAGACAGATGGTAATCTGTCTGTCTGTCTGTCTATCTTTCCATCTATCTCTATATTCATCTGTATGTCTGTCAGGGTGAGACTGAGGGAATCTATCTATCTATCTATATATCTGTCTGTCTGTCTATCTGTCAGTCTGTCAGGATGAGACTGAGGGAATGTCTGTCTGCCTGTCTGTCTGTCTGTCTGTCTATCATTGGTTTAAAAAGATGCAAGGAAGACTCACCACAAATCAGTTTGCAAATAAATTCAAGAATAAAACTCATTTAGATTATGTATGTAAATACTACAATTACTAAATAAGTATGGGTAACTTTTTGAAGGGCAAAGATTTTTTATTTAAAGTCAATTAGAGATTTTCAAACTTTAATCTTAAATCTCTTTAAAAAATAAATAAATAAATAAATAAAAATACAACCCACCAACCCACCCACACTGAAATGATCTACAAAACAATCATGAATGAATGTTGTTGAATTAAACAACTGAAGCTGCAACTGTTCGTGCTGTTCTGAACTTTGAATGGACATACAGTGCTTTAGTCTCCTTGACTGTGATTGGTCAGCACCTGTTCACCACCTTCATCCAAACTGACATGAGTTGAGGAAATAGAGGCAGCATCCATTCCCCTCTGCGCCTCTGGCTTACTCCCTTCACCGCATGTACCACTCTGAGCAATGCTACAGTGATCCAAACGCTCAGCAGAAGAGACACTCCCGTTTTACACACGCTTATCATCGTCATAACGAGACATGCATTTAAAATTGATCACAGGACTGTTTTTATTATTACAAATAGGCGCGATTGATTCAAGCAGCGCTCATGACACCTCACAAGAGAGATCACTGAACATCCAGAAGAGAAGACTGTCTCTGCAGAACACAGGTAACAGCAGTGCGTTTGCGCAGTAATGTGACATAGCACACACGGTGAAATGAAGTCTGCTTCAGTTGTATGTAAGATATGAACCTGTATAAAAGGTTTGTACCATAAAGCAATAACATTTTATATGTTCTTACTCCGTATAGAATAACAACGGAGACAAATAATGTATGCATGGTTCTTGAATATGGGAATTCTAATAGCCTACATAAAATTCAGATTGTTGACTATTTTCTAATTGAAGTGCATATCTTTGGCAACTATCAGTAACTCTAAAGCTGCTTTGTATATGAACATGCATGCATTTATGTTATTTCAAACAATTGTCTAAAAATCTTTCCATAACGCAATATTTAACACGTTCTAAACGTTTAATTTAGATTGCTATTATTTTCGAACCCAGAACGATGCAAAAAGTCCAAACACAAACGACACCACAATCCTTAATTTCATGCGTCAAACTTAACGGGCATAGAACGTTTTTGAATTATTAAAAGATTTTAGATTATAAGAACGTTCTAAAGCACAATGTTTTAATGCAACGTAGAATGATAGTTTTGGTAAAATTTACAGTATGCTAATTGAAGCAGAACGATGGAAAAAGTCTACAGACACACCACGAGACATTATGCGCAATACTGAACGTGCAACCATTTTGAATATTTCGAATATTTGAACGTTTTAATCACAATGTTTTAAACAATGCAGTTTTAATTGCAGTGTTCATGTTACACATATTACCTGTTACTATAATCAGTTACTGTATTAAAAAACAGCGTGCGATTACAAATAATTATACACATTAAGAACATAGATAGAACTTAGGTTTCTTGTAAGTTATTATTAGGTTGTCACACAAAAATCTCATGCAATTTTCTGCATATATATATATATATATATATATATATATATATATATATATATATATATATATAATATTTATATACAGTACTGTACAAAAGTTTTAGGCACTTGTGAAAAATGTTGCATAGTGAGGATGTCTTCAAAAATAATGAAATAAATAGTTTTCATTTATCACTTATTGTCATACAAAGTCCAGTAAACATAAAAAAGCTAAATCAATATTTGGTGTGACCACCTTTGCCTGCAAAACAGCACCAATTTTCCTAGGTACACCTGGACACAGTTTTTCTTGGTTGTTGGCAGATAGGATGTTCCAAGCTGCTTGGAGAATTCACCACAGTTCTTCTATCTATTTCGGCTGTCTCAATTGCTTCTGTCTCTATATGTAATCTCAGACTGGCACGATGTTCAGTAGGGGGCTCTGTGAGGACCATGCCATCTGTTGCAGGGCTCCCTGTTCTTCTATTCTGATCTTTTTTATTGCAAAAGTAATGTTTGGGAGTCTAACATTTATATATCCTATTGACACACTAAAGCTGAAGATATAAATAACCATCTTATGGCAAATGCTTTTGTGAAACATCTTACGTGCCGAAGATTTTTGCACAGTATTGTATATATATACACACTACCGGTCAAAAGTTTTGAAACACTTACTCATTCTTTATTATAATTCTTTTATTTATTTATTTATTTCACATTTTAGAATAATAGTAAAGTCATCAAAACTATGGAATAACATAAATGGAAATATGGGAATTTTGTTGTGACTAAACAAAATCCAAATTAAATTAAAACTGTGTTATATTTTAGCATCTTCAAAGTAGTCACCCTTTGCCTAGAATTTGCAGAAATGTACTCTTGACATTTTCTCAACCAACTTCTTGATGTATCACCCTGGGATGCTTTTTAAACAGTATTGAAGGAGTTCTCATCTATGTTGGGCACTTATTGGCTGCTTTTCTTTATTATTTGGTCCAAGTCATCAATTTCAAAAACTTTTTTTTTTAAATTACATTTTAGATTTATAATGAAATAAATTAATATGGTGGCACAATTATATTTTTGTCTCCAAAACTAATTTCAAACATTTAAGCATACGCCTTCAGATCAAAAGATTTTTAAGACCATGAGAAACATTTCAGTCAAGTGTTTCAAAACTTTTGACCGGTAGTGTATATATATATATATATATATATTCTGTGAACATTTCCAGAAAATTAGGAATTAGTTCCCCAAAACAACCAAATGGCAACCATACGCTAACGTTAGGGGAACCTTCTATATATGCTAGGTAGTTGACACTTACAGTAACATGTCCATGAACTTTTTTTATGCAATATTAAGACTGTGACTGTTTACCAGTTCCTTTTTAAGTTTTTAGCCATTTTTAATCACCCTTTTGCCTTCAGTGTAGTTCATTATTAAATAGTCTTTACTTGTACAAATACGTTTTTAAAAGTACACATTTTCCATTTAGTCTTTCAATTAATATGAGAAGATATATGTAAAAAACTGCATTAGTTTTGCCGAAAATGCTAGTATGTCAGTTACCTATTTGTTCATCTATAACACTTGCATAGCCTTTGTAAAAACACAGTAACATGAACACTGTAATGTAACCATTTTTCCATTAGGCGCTTTCAGTTCTCTCTCTCTCTGTGTTCACCAGCGGAGATGCAGCAGTGTCTGGTGAACGCGGGTGATGTGGGCTGTGGGATGTTTGAGTGCTTCAACAACAACTCCTGCGATATCCGTGGACTACACGACATCTGCTTAACATTCTTACACAACGCGGGCAAATTTGACTCCCAGGTTTGACCACTTATTTACTCTGATCACAAGGATTTTCTAAGCTTTCCAAATGTTATTGCTATAGTAATTAACTGTAGGTAAAGTCTGTCAAGACAAACTTTGATGTTGACTTGACAAAGCCTTCTCTGAATGTTCAAATTAGTTTTAAAAGTTTGATGACATTAAGACAAACAGCTACATAGACAGACAGACAGACAGACCCGTTAAAACATTCAATCAATGTAAGTCTATGGAATTTCTGAGATTCGACGGTCTGCTGTACAAAAGCCGTAATTCCAATCAGTTAGAAAAATCATAGCAACCCGAGTCAGAACAGCTTAAAGGTCTGTGCCGAGTTTGTGGGATATAGCTTGAAATCCGCTGGAGGAGTGAGTTAATTTAGTCTTGTTTAAGGATTTTGGGAAAACCCTAAACCAAGGGTCGGTTGCATAAATCTGTTTTAGACTAATCTTACAAGTTAGTTTTCTACTCTAAAATTTTGATCTTAACTTGAATAAAAACTTAGATCGGTCTAATTTAAGACAAAATTCAATTCATTTTTATATAGCACATTTAAAAACAACTTTGTTGACCGAAGTGCTTCACAATCAAGAATCTAGAAACAGTTAAGAGATTAAGAATGATGGAAACATCACCACACATAACATACATATAAACAATATAAATTCAACAGGAAAGACTATATATTAAAAAGGACAGTGTATGTGAAGCTAACTCCAGTTTAAGTTCCCTAGACTCAAAAGCAAGAGAAAAGAGATAAGTTTTCAGTTGAGACTTGAAGACCTCAACAGATGGGGCCAAAAAAGTGTAAGCCTGCAGAACCCTATTTTAACTTTTGTTTACATTCTATGTTGCCATGGAAAATAACTGTCAACTGAGCTAGTGGGGGCTTCAGTTTAAGGGCTGAAAGGGGCTGGAGTTGAGACTTTGTAGAAAACTTTGACTCTTATGATTGTAACAAAAATTCCATTTTTTTTTCTTCATTAAAATCACCTAATTTGTTCATTTGAATCGATTTTGAAGCATTGTATTCTTCTAATATGCAAATATTTTCAGTGAAGGGAAACTGTCTACTGTCTGACATTTTTTTTATGTCTTTCAGTGTCTTAAGTTTCCCACAATGCAATGTGAATTAGACTGTCTTACTAAAGACAGCTGGGAATTAGTTTTATGCTAAAAATGTCCATTTTATTTAGTTAGTCAGACTAATTGTTAGACGAAGTCTTAAGTAAATGGCTATGTTTATGCAACTGGCCCCAAGTCTGTAGACTTGTATGTTGGATTTTTTCAAGCCAACATAATTATAGTTACACATATATTACGGACATAGTAATGTTGTTTACCATATTAAGGTTCCGTTCTTGTGGAATCTAGCCTACTTACTTTCCAATGTGTATCTCACTGAGAACTGAGAGAAATATCATTAGACATACTTAAGCTGAAATTGACATTGTAAGCATTTTGCCATAAATTACATGTTCTAACAGCTAACTCTTGCATTACCACAGGGAAAATCATTCATCAAAGATGCGCTGAAGTGCATGGCCAACGGACTGCGCCACAAGATCAGCTGCGTCAGCCGCAAATGTCTGGCTGTTAAAGAGATGGTGTTTCAGCTGCAGTGGGAGTGCTTTGTCAAACACAACTTCTGTGCTGCAGTTAGAGAGAACATCAATGCCATGGTGGAGATGATCCACTTCAAAGACCTGTTTCCCAAAGGGTGAGTCATTCAATAACAGACATGCAGAAAAGGTCTTCAGAATGTCATTGTGTCCACTCAAGTGTATTCAACAATATATATTGTAATAACCCAGTTAAATTGCTTGACAAGGGTAGTGTTATTTGCTGTGTTGACATACTTCCTATTGTAACAGGACATAACAAACAAACAAAGGTCAGCTTTTAGTTTACATCACAGGTGTAAACCATGATTTTCTACATGCTATTGCTAGTCAGAGGCAGGTGGTATTAGGGACATTTTAATTCTAGAGAAGACTTTATTGGACAAACATCTGGAAACACCCAATATATTTTTACCAATATTTTTAATAATTTTTCTCAGCAGGAGAATTTTAAATGGGTAAATCTGCAATACATTTTTGTCAACTTTTTAGAGTACACTAGCATATATATGACTTCAAAGCTAACAGACATGAACGAAACCCACAAAACTCACTCATTTCACCCCCTCATCCATTTTTTTGAAATGAAGGTCCCACCTCTTTATTTTTCCTCAACCTTTCTCTTATGAATAGTGTAACAATGAAAAAAATGCCAAAATTGCAAACAAATTTTTTTCTAATAGCTTTATTATTATAAGTGTATAGGGTCATTAGTGATCCAAGATATGTAAGGTTGTCACCATACAGTATATAATATATATATTTTATATATTATTATTTCATATCTACATTTACTATCACAGGATATCTATTTATTTGTTTATTACAAAAGAAAGTAGTACTATACTACATACAAATGACTGCTATGAAGGTTTTCTGTGCAACAACAGTGAATTATCAATATCCCATATGCATTTACACATACGGTATATACAGTTGTGCTCAAAAGTTTGCATACCCTGGCAGAAATTGTGAAATTTTGGCATTGATTTTAAAAATATGACTGATCATGCAAAAACACTGTATTTTATTTAAGGATAGTGATCATATGAAGCTATTTATTATCACATAGTTGTTTGGCTCCTTTTTAAATCATAATGATAACAGAAATCACCAAAAGGGCCCTGATCAAAAGTTTACATACCCTTGAATGTTTAGCCTTGTTACAGACACACAAGGTGACACACACAGGTTTAAATGTCAATTAAAGGTTAATTTCCCACACCTGTGGCTTTTTAAATTGCAATTAGTGTCTGTGTTTAAATATTCAATGAGTTTGTTAGCTCTCACGTGGATGCACTGAGCAGGCTAGATGCTGAGCCATGGGGAGCAGAAAAGAACTGTCAAAAGACCTGCGTAACAAGGTAATGGAACTTTATAAAGATGGAAAAAGATATAAAAATATATCCAAAGCCTTGAAAATGCCAGTCAATACTGTTCAATCACTTATTAAGAAGTGGAAAATTCAGGTATCTCTTGATACCAAGCCAAGATCAGGTAGACCAAGAAAGATTTCAGCCACAACTGCCAGAAGAATTGTTCGGGATACAAAGAAAAACCCACAGGTAACCTCAGGAGAAATACAGGCTGCTCTGGAAAAAGATGGTGTGGTTGTTTCAAGGAGCACAATACGACAATACTTCAACAAAAATGAGCTGCATGGTCGAGTTGCCAGAAAGAAGCCTTTACTGCGCCAATGCCACAAAAAAGCCTGGTTACAATATGCCCGACACCTTGACACGCCTCACAGCTTCTGGCACACTGTAATTTGGAGTGACAAGACCAAAAATAGAGCTTTATGATCACAACCATAAGCGCTATGTTTGGAGAGGGGTCAACAAGGCCTATAGTGAAAAGAATACCATCCCCACTGTGAAGCATGGTGGTGGCTCACTGATGTTTTGGGGGTGTGTGAGCTCCAAAGGCACGGGGAATCTTGTGAAAATTGATGGCAAGATGAATGCAGCATGTTATCAGAAAATACTGGCAGACAATTTGCATTCTTCTGCACGAAAGCTGCGCATGGGACGCTCTTGGACTTTCCAGCACGACAATGACCCTAAGCACAAGGCCAAGTTGACCCTGCAGTGGTTACATCAGAAAAAGGTGAAGGTTCTGGAGTGGCCATCACAGTCTCCTGACCTTAATATCATCGAGCCACTCTGGGGAGATCTCAAACCTACGGTTCATGCAAGACCACCAAAGACTTTGCATGACCTGGAGGCATTTTGCCAAGATGAATGGGCAGCTATACCACCTGCAAGAATTTGGGGCCTCATAGACAACTATTACAAAAGACTGCACGCTGTCATTGATGCTAAAGGGGGCAATACACAGTATTAATTCAATACATTGAATTGATCATGATGGTGCCGCAGATGGCTGCCTCGGTATGGAGCTCCTCAGTTCTTTTGTTGTTTTTGTTTGTTTGTCCTGTGTTTAGTAATCTTTTTCCAGTCAGTTTTAACAGTGACGAACTGCTGAACATTCAACAGCATATACCAGACAATCCTTTCCCGGTTTTCGAATATTCCGAATATTTTGCTAGACATTTTAGTTGGAGGTGCAGCTCTGCTGTTCATGAGACGCAGGCGAGGGAGACGAGCCGGTGCGCTGGTCAAACTCCGTCGGCACGGATTTCGAACAGCGCTGCAGAGTATTCACTTAGTGAATCTCCGCTCTCTTCCTAACAAAACGGACGAACTACATCTCCTCACCTGCACAAACAAGGACTTTTCAACCTCTGCTGCCTTGTGCTTCACAGAAACCTGGCTGAGTGAAGCCATTCCGGACAGCTCGTTACATCCGCCGGGCTTCCAGCTGTTCAGAGCGGAATCACATCACAGAGTTAATGGGGAAAACGAGAGGCGGTGGAACATGCTTTTATATCAATGAAAGTTGGTGTACAGACGTAACAACGTTAAAGAGGATGTGCTGTCCTAATTTGGAAGTGCTCTTTATTAACTGTAAGCCTTTCTACTCGCTGTGGGAGTTTTCCTCATTTATTCTGGTGAGTGTGTATATCGCACAAAACGTGTGTTTGAACACAGCGCTGCAACAGCTGGCTGATCAAATCACAGACATGGAACAACAATACCCAGACTCAGATATTATTATTCTTGGGGATTTTAACAAAGAAAATCTCACACATGAACTGCCCAAATACAAACAGCACATCACATGCCCCACCAGAGACAGGAACATACTGGATCATTGTTACACAACAATAAAGGATGCATACCGCTCTGTGCCTAGAGCAGCTTTGGGACTCTGATCACTGTCTTCTACCTACAGGCAGAAATTAAAATCAACCAAGCCAGTAGTAAGGACTGTAAAGAGATGGACCAATGAAGCAGAGCGGAAACTACAAGCCTGCTTCTATTGCATGGATTGGAGTGTTTCTGAGGCTGCAGCCACAGACCTGGATGAGCTCACAGATACTGTAACATCATACAGTATATCAGTTTCTGTGAGGATATGTGTATTCCTACTAGGACTTATTTAAAGTTCAACAATGACAAACCGTGGTTTACAGCAGAGCTCAGGCAGCTTCGTCAGGCCAAAGAGGATGCTTACAGGGGTGGGGATAAAGTCTTGTACAATCAGGCCAGGAACACACTGAACAGGGAAATCAGAGTGGCTAAAAGAAGATACTCTGAGAAGCTGAAAAACAAGTTTTCAGCTAACAACCCTGCATCAGTGTGGAGTGGCATGAAACAACTCACAAATTACAGGACTCCTACCCCCAACCCTGTAGGAAACCAACAACTGGCTGAAGACCTGAATGTGTTCTACTGTAGATTTGAAAGGCCCAATCTCACACCCCGCACCCACTCTGACCTTCACTTCACACAAACACCAACACCTCCTGCAACCCCCCTCCTCCCCCCTCCTGCTACTCAACCTGCACTTAAGATCTGTGAAGATGATGTGAGCTGCGTCTTTTGGAAACAAAAGACGAGGAAGGATTCAGGCCCAGATGGCGTCTCACCAGCGTGTCTTCGATCCTGTGCTAACCAGTTGGATCTTCACACAGATCTTCAATAGATCACTGGAGCAGTGTGAAGTCCCATGCTGCTTCAAATGCTCAATCATTATTCCTGTCCCAAAGAAACCAAAAATCACAGGACTTAATGACTACAGACATGTCGCCCTGATGTCTGTGGTCATGAAATCATTTGAGAGACTGGTGTTGGCCCACCTGAAGTACATCACTGGACCCTTTCTAGATCCCCTTCAATTTGCTTATCGAGCAAACAGGCCTGTGGATGATGTAGTCAACATAGGATTGCATCATATCCTGCAACATCTTGACAGACCAGGGACATATGCAAGGATCCTTTTTTTGGACTTCAGTTTGGCTTTCAACACCATTATCCCAGTTATACTCCATAATAAATTACACCAACTCTCTGTTCCCATGTCTATCTGTCAGTGGATTACCAGCTTTCTGACGGACAGGCAGCAGCTTGTAAGACAGGGGAAACTCACTTCTAGCACCTGTACAATCAGCACTGGTGCCCCCCAGGGATGTGTGCTCTCCCCAATATTCTTTTTCATCTACACCAATGACTGCATCACCAAGGACCCCTTTGTCAAGCTCCTGAAGTTTGCAGATGATGCCACTGTCATCGGCCTCATCCGAGATGACGATGAGTCTGCATACAGAAGGGAGGTTGAACAGCTGGCTGTCTGGTGCAGTCAAAACAACCTTGAGCTGAACATGCTCAAAACGGTGGAGATCATTGTGGACTTTAGGAGAAACACTCCAACACTGACCCCCCTCACCAGTCTAAATAGCACTGAGGCAGCAGTGGAGTCATTCAGGTTCCTCGGCACTACCATCTCACAGGACTTGAAGTGGGAGACCCACATTGATTCTATTGTGAAAAAGGCCCAGTAGAGGTTGTACTTCCTTTGCCAGCTAAGGAAATTCAACTTGCCACAGGCGCTGCTGATACAGTTTTACTCAGCAGTCATTGAGTCTGTCCTCTGCACTTCAGTAACTGTCTGGTTTGGTTCAGCAATGAAATCAGACATCAGAAGACTACAAAGGACAGTTTGGACTGCTGAGAGGATTATTGGTTGCCCCCTGCCCTCCCTTCAAGAACTATACACTTCCAGAGTGAGGAAAAAGGCTGGAAAAATCACTCTGGACCCCACTCACCCTGCCCACTACCTTTTTGAACTGTTGCCTTCTGGCCGACACTTCAGAGCTCTGAGCGCCAGAACCGTCAGGCACAGGAACAGTTTTTTCCCTCAGGCTATCCATCTCATGAACAGTTAAATTGCCCCATTGAGCAATAACTATGTGCAATACACAGTTTAGTCTTTCTTATATTTATCCAACACATCCAACCTCTTCTGCCATTTCATTCCTCTGAAAAAATCAAACAAAAGAAAAAACAAAAAAACATTTGGACTGTACATAACAGATTGTATTAGATTTGCACTACCCATGTGTATGTGTGTATGTATGTATGTGTGTGTCTGTACGTATGTGTATAATTATTTTTTATTTTTTATTATTATCTATGTCTTGCTGCTGTTTTTGTATTGTTTTTGTATTGTTGTACACTGGAAGCTCCTGTCACCAAGACAAATTCCTTGTATGTGTAAGCATACTTGGCAATAAAGCTGATTCTGATAAGAACTAAGGGTATGCAGACTTTTGAACAGGGGTCAATTAATTTTTTTCTTTGTTGCCATGTTTTGTTTTATGATTGTGCCATTCTGTTATAACCTATAGTTGAATATGAATCCCATAAGAAATAAAATAAATGTGTTTTGCTTGCTCACTCATGTTTTCTTTAAAAATGGTACAAATATTACCAATTCTCCAAGGGTATGCAAACCTTTGAGCACAACTGTACATTATACATGCTATTTGTTCCATATGTTGGTGCTGTTAATTTGAATTAAACATTGCTGTTTGAGGTAGAAGCAATGTGGAAGTAACTATAGCAAGAGCAACACATGAACAGTATGATATGGCTTTTGCCATTGAGGTGTACCGTGAAATTAAAAAAGTTGTGTGTTTATTAAGACTCAATAAGTGCCTGAGAAAATACATATGTCTAGCTTATATGTAGTTTATGTGTTATGTGTAGCTTAATCTGTGTTTGACAGCCAGTTGCATGTCATAACATTTTAGCATGGAAGTAATAAATCGCATTCTATCATTTATCATATCATCTCTTTGATAGATGAAAAATAAAAATAAAAATATAATATTCAATTTTATTATTTTCTAATTGTTTAGAAATTCCTTTGAAAAGTTTAAACTATCTGGGCATTTTGTTGATCCATTTGTGATAGATATAAGTGCCCGGTCACTAAAGACACGAGGTTTGTAATAATGATTGGCAAAACACCCATATATTTAAGGGTTAATAAACTTGTTTCTATCTTGCTAACATTCATCATTTACATAATTCATAATTTCCATACATTTCAACGTTTACAAAACCGGTCAATATACTCCATATTTACATGGAATAACCTTGGTTTTATTTGCCTAATCTTCCTGAAAGGCCCCATGTGGAGTTGGTGAACATCCTGTTGGGCTGTGGCGAAGATGTACGCGTGGCCATTGGCCGACGAATACAGACTGAGTGTGAGCAAAACTGGGGAGCTCTGTGTGGGAGTCTGAGTCTCTGTGCGCATGGAAAGATGGAGGGCCAGGCCAGTTCCACCCTCGCCCCTCCCTCCACCCCAGTGGGAGCTAACGCCAACTCCCTCCCCCCTGCTGGCCTTGTTATCCACGAGGCTGATGTGGAAACAGTTTGGACACTTACAGAACAAGATGAAGATAAAAATCAGAGTCAGTCCTCAGGTCCACAGTCTCAAGACAATGTCTCTGATGCTGAAAAAGAGCTCAAGAGGTCTTTGAATGCCACCAAAAGGAGGTGAAGGGAAGGTGCCCATCAGTGCCTTTAGCCCACACAAACAAAAAGGCTCTCAACTACTCTATGGACATATAGGCTGCAGTCCCCAGTGATTCTAAATGACTTTTCACACTGTGCTAAACCCTAGATTAACATTACCTGGGTTTAGGCCACTGTTACCCCTGGGTTAAGCAACTTTTAAGCCTGGGTAAAGGCCACTTTTTACCCTGGGTTAAGCCACTTTTCATTTTGAAAGGGAGTTTTTAACTCCTAGTTCGAAACCCTGCTTCGGAGCACGTTAGCACAGTTTTTGTGGTGCTGGGAAGATAAACCAGGATTACGTAACTTCAAGTGTGAAAAGCCTTTAAGAGTACCAGTGATGACAGGGTATTTCAAAGTGATGTTACATATAGAGCGCTGCCATTGGTCATAGTTATGCTACATATGTTTATGATTTGGTTTCTTTTGTGTAAACATAGACTGAAGTCCCAAAAATGTTCGCAATATTTCAGTGGTATATCACCCATAATTACAATTAATTAGGGGCAGTGGTAGCTCAGCAGTTAAGGCTCTGAGTTACTGATCAAAAGGTCAGGGGTTCAAGCCCCAGCACCACCAAGAGGCCCTTGAGCAAGGCCCTGAGATATATTAGTAAACTATGGACTAAATGCATTCTTATGATTGCAGACTTTTCAGAATGCTTAGATGGAGTCTGTCAGCCAGTGATTCTGAGAAACCTTATTATAAAAACTGTGTTTTATGACGACATCATTCCATGAACTCTTTTTTTTTTTATATATATAGCTTTGAAGCAAAACTATTTGGGTGAATCTTACAAAAACATGCCTGGGTCAAACCAAACCACAATTATTTTGTGCTGTATAAATACTTGACAATTTAAAGGAATGTTCTGGGTTCAATACAAGTTAAGATCAATCAACAGCATTTGTGGCATAATATGTGACCAAAAAAAAGCACTTTAAATGAAAGTGAATGGTCCATAAGCATTACAATAGACATAGTTTCAAAAGTATAGCCACAAGATGTGAACATTATACTGTACGTGTTAACTTGATTTTAGTGTGATAAAATCATTTATTAACCTAATCTGTGTAAAGTTATATCCACAACTGTGTTGTCATGGAGGCAATGCTCTGTAATCTTGGTTTTGCATGTAACTTTTCAAAGATAATGTTTGTAAGTGATTTTATCAGACTAAAATTATGTTAATAAGTATAATGTTCAGGTTTTGTGGCTATACTTTTGAAACAGTGTGTATTTTAATGTTTATGGACTTGCCCCATTCATTCCATTGTAAGTGCCTCACTGTAACCCAGACGAGTCAAACATTTTTTTGTGGAAATCAACATTATGCCACAAATGCTGTTAATTGAACTTAATTCATATTGAACACACAACTTTCCTTTAAATAATATATCATTATTGTTATTTTTTTCCACATTACATTTATGAGAATGAGAACTTTTATCAAATTACTCAAATGAGAATTTGGGGTGTAAAATGTGCTTAACTGTCATGAAAATTATGTAACAATGCTAATGTCACAATCTTACCGGTCCTAAAACGAGGCCTTGTTTTCTTTAGGCAACGTATAATTTCCTATTCCTTTCTTTTGATTTTGTGATGAAATATGACCCAGACATGCATGAGATTCACCCATTGGACCTGCTTATAATTATAGAGCACAAAACATGTACGGCCTTAAAGCAGCAGATATAAGCTCTTAAATGCTACATGCTTCATGCAGGAGAGGTGCTCAGTCTCAGTCGACTGCAGTGTTTCTGTTGCCAAGACAATGTGACATATATCTAATATGTATTATAAGAATTTATATTTTCATGTTTAGCATTTTTTCATACATGATAAAACTATGCATTCCTATAAAGTAGATGAAATTTTAAAACATGATTGTGACGAGGAGGAGGATGTGGCCGGGCCGTGAGGATGCAGGAGAGAGATAAAGGAGGAGCCAGGGATGCCTGAGAGAGAGAGACACATGCAGCAGTTGTGTGTGTGTTGTTATGTTTCAGTTCAGTGTTTTATGTTGTAATTAAAGTCTTGTTGATTGTTAATCAGGTTGCTGCTTCCTCCTTTCCCGATGAACAAGAGGCTTGTCTGCCACACTGGTGCCGAAACCCGGAAAAGGAGGAAGTGCACGCTGTCCGGGAGAACTCGCCGCTGCCATCCGCCAGGGGGCGGAGGAGCCCGCTGCCATCCGCAAGGGAAAGGAGGAAGCAGGAACCGGATTAACAATCAACAAGACTTTAATTACAATATAAAATGTTGAATTGAAACATAACAACACACACAGCTGCCACCTGCGTCTCTCTCTCTCTGGTGTCCCTGGCTCCTCCTTTATCTCTCACCCGCTGATTGGGCAACTCAGCGCCAGGCGTGAATCCTCACGGCCCAGCCACGCCCTCCTCCTCGTCACAGTGACGTAATAGGAAGAGCATTGATTTTGGAACCTACCTCATTTCTTTAACATGCACCTATACTGATATACGGTAGATATATAATATCACATAAAATATAATGTGTCCCCATACTTTTACAAGGCAACTTGGAAACCCACTGCCTGCTGTTTCAATGTGTGTCTCATAGATATATATGTATTTTTTATTTATTTTAAATTCTCCAAAGTTATACATGACAATTAGCCATTTTTTTATTATTATTTGGAAATCAAGTTTGTTACAGCTATTACATACTGCAAAGTTGTTATCCAACTAATTTTTACATAAATCTTGTACTATTTATTTTTTGTTCTTTTACTGTTTTTTTTTTATTTTTATCAATTACTTAAATTTTTTTTTTTTTTTTTTTTTACAAAAAATCGTTTCTGCCACATGTGGGGAAAATTGTGCTTTGGTCATAATTATAAGATAAAAAGTCCTCATTATTAGATATAAAGTCATAATTATGTGATTAAAAGTAATACTTATTTGGGTCAAAGTCATTTATGATGTCAAAATTATAAGATAAAGTAAAAATAATGAGATTAAAAGTCATAATTACGAGATTCTTAACCATAATTATGACAAAGTCAAAATTGTGAGAGAAGTCACAATTATGAGATTCAAATCTAACAATTTTTTTTACAATAACTTATCTCATAACAATGACTTTTTATCTCAGAAGTATGACTTACCTTTTTTTTCTTTTTTATCCTGTGGTAGAAACGGGCTTCCATAACTATCAGTTATAAATAAACTATTAAGAAAACAAAACGATATCACCTCCACTTAGGTCATTTTTTACTCACAAACCAAGTACTGCAGGACCACAGTGCTTGTTTTGTGCAGTACACCCACACACTGGATTATTTTTGCGTACTTTGGACCTGGTGTTACTGCAAAGTATAGAATAACTGAAGGGCAAAAAGCTCTACTGACATCACAGAAGAAAGAGTCTGAAAAGGTCCAGCCTCTTTAATATAATCACAAACTTTTGGCCCCGAGAATAGAGGAGCCACTTATAAATCTCATCTGTGTTTATATCAGTTTTTGCTTTATGTACCCAAGCTGATTTACATCAATACAGAGCAGGTGGAATCCGTTCAAAGTAAACAGTGTATACTGTATACACTCATTGAGCACTTTATTAGGATCACTATGGTCCTAATAAAGTTCCCGACGTGGTCTTCTGCTGTAGTAGCCCATCCGCCTCAAGGTTCGATGTGTTTTCTATTCTGAGATGCTGTTCTGCTCACTACAATGATACAGAGTGGTTATCTGAGTTGCCGTAGCATTTCTGTCAGTTCAAACCAGTCTGGCCATTCTCCATTGACCTCTCTCATCAACAAGGCATTTCTGTCCGCAGAACTGCTGCTCACTGGATGTTTTTTGTTTTTCACACCTTTCTCTTTACATTCTAGAGAATGTTGTACATGAAAATCCCAGGAGATCAGCAGTTACAGAAATACTCAAACCAGCCCGTCTGGCACCAAAAATCATGCCACAGTCCAAATCACTGAGATCACATTTTTACCCCATTCTGATGGTTAATATGAACATTAACTGAAGCTCCTGACCCGTGTCTGAATGATTTTATGCACTGCTGCCACATGATTGGCTAATTAGATAATTGCATAAATATGCAGGTGTACAGGTGTTTCCAATAGTGTTCAGTGAGTAAAGTATATATATATATATATATATATATTAGTATACTGTATATACATAGACACACAAAAACAACCAGCTCTATTTTGTCATCTATTTGATCAAATCAAAGTGATACTACACCCCCTAGTGGTTCAGACACACAGTTAAGCATGAAGGGTCTTGTAAATTTTGCATAAAAAATGGAGCCCCATCTCAAAACAATTATTTTTTATTTATTTATTTATTTATAAATAAACACAAAATTAAACTGAAGCAGATAAAAAAAAAATGGCTTATACAAAGTACTTTCCCACAAATCAAAGTTTGAATGAAATGAAATAAGTCCTTATAAAGAAATTAAGAAGCAATAAACAATAATGATTAAGCCTTTTAGGTTTTATTTTAATTGCAATAAAGCACACTTTGCCACCCAACTGTCATTACCATAATGCGTCCAGGCATTTGACTTCTGAGGGTTTTTTTTTTTTTTTTGCAATTACCATTATTCTCAATGGTGATTCTTATCTCTGTAATACTGTAGATTAAATTCATACAATTGTGCATTTTTAATACAAGTACAACAAATACTACCATTATGATGTATAAACAATTAACAATTTATATATATATATACACACAATTATTACATAGAGTCATGGAAATTTGATTCTTTCTAGTCCCAAGCTTCTTGTCTTTTTGCAAAACATTTATAATTATTTTATTTATTTGTTCAGCTGAAACATGACCTGGACATGTTCTTAATACATTTTGTGTGAGTCACCCTTTCATAAATATTTAATATTGAAAACCTGACACAGTAGTTCAGAAAAAAACTAACATTTATATCTATAATATGTATGTATTATAATATGTTCTATACAGAACATCAAGTCTTTAAACAACTTTTATAAGAAGCGGCAGCATCTTTGTTAAGTTCATAAGGCATGGACATCTTGCAGAAAAGTTTTTCTGAGGTTTATCTAAAGTTTATTCAGAGGTTACCCATCAGGGTCTGGAATATTACAGAATTAACCTGAGATCAAACATCCTACATTTTCCCAAAGAAAAAAGTTTATTACAATTGCACAAAGGGTAAAATATGCAACTGAAATGGAAATGTAATCAGTAAGACTAATAATGAAAAATAACAATGAAGTGTCTGCATTTATTTCCTCTTGAAAATCTTATTCTAAGTTCTAAGACCTGAAAATTTTATAATAGCTCTTTAATGTCCTGCCTTATTGCCCTAGACAATTTTTAAGCCAGTTAATATGGACTGAGTACTTCAATATATTTTGTAGGTAATGGATATAATTTGTTCAGCAACTTTGGTCCAACATTGCAATCTAGTACAAGACCTGTTCAAAATCTCATTGTCTCGGTTGATATTTGCATCCTGTTATTAACTGAACCTCACTAGCATCAGTGCACAAATGTGCGTCTTCCTCCCTGGCAAGGAATTCTTCATCTCCAAGTCATTTTAAAGTTCATGCCAGGTCTACCGTGATAATTGTAGGGTCAAATTAGGTTGAAACATTCACAGAATGATTTTAAACAGCAGGCAGAGGGAGGCTGAGTTCCCTTTTCCATTAAATGAAGGGGAAGAGTCTCTTTTTCAGGATGTAGAGCACTGTTGCCAGAAACAGAGCGAGAGCTAAAAAGATCAGCAGTTTGTCGGTCAGTTCGCGCCGATTATATTTCAGGATGAGCTTTCTTCCCAAATGGATGGTGCCCGTCATGGACTTAAACTCTTCATTTGTCTCTTGCACAGTCCTTGAAGATGTAGCTGGAAACGGAGCCATTGGAGAAAAGAAATACAAACATGTAAAACTCACAATAGTCCTGACAGGACAACTGAAAAAGTGCAAAGTCATATTTTCCCCCGCCACATTAAAGGAATAGTTCACCCAACGTAGAAATTGACTCACACTTATATCTTTCAAAAAACACCAAAAAAGTAGTTCATACAACTAATGCGCTATATTCAAAGTCTTCTGAAGATCTTCGGAGCATACTGAAATTTAGGTTGTAATTGACTGAAAAACGTCCCCGCTACTGCAGCTCTCAAATCTCACTCTTGCGTATTTGAACTGGCACATCGCGTACGGTTAAGTTACGACACATGCAAGAAACGATGTTTAGCATCAGTCAGAGGAGGACTGGCCATCAGGAGAACCGGGACTTTTCCCAGTAGGCCGGTCGCAAAACAGGGCCGCGATATGCCAAAGTGGGCCGCGATAAGCTGAAGGGGGCCATGATATTGAATCACATTGCCACAATTATTTTTAAGGATTTTAAAATTATTTTGTGTAAGTGGTTGTTTGGTAACTTATATGTGTGAGAAAAAGGGGTAAAGATAGTCTACATCTTTTGTGTGGGTTTTTAAACAATAAATTATAAATAATTCTCATTACTGTAACTTATTTATAACTGACACAAGCACCAATATCTTAAGAATATAAACATACACGTAAAAAATATATACTGTATTACGTATATATTTGGATTAAGCTGAAAAATATATTAAAAAAAAAGAAAAAACAAGGTGCAATTTAGTTGATGTGTTCCCGTAATGAGATAAATTGTTTATTTATTTATTTTTGTTGGATTTTCCCCTTTTTCTCCCAATTTGGAATGCTCAATTCCCAAGTCCTCGTGGTCGCGTAGTGATCCCAGGTGCCTCAGCATCTGAGATCGTCAACCCGCGCATCTTATCACACGGCTTGTTGAGCGCGTTGCCACGGAGACATAGATCACGTGCCCCACCGAGAACGAACCACATTATAGCGATCACGAGGAGGTTACCCCATGTGACCGGGCCAATTTGGTTGCTTAGGAGACCTGGCTGGAGTCACTCATCACGCCCTGGGATTCGAACTAGCGAACTCCAGGGGTGGTAGCCAGCATCTTTCCCACTGAGCTAACCAGGCCCCCGAAATTGTTTATTCTTAACCAAATTTGGTGAGTAAAGATCATTTTTTTTAAAGCTTATACTAAATGTTGACAGGTAAATTAAAAAAATGTTTTACTTATTTTTCAAAACACACAGCTTCTCAGATTTTAGGCCAGGGTTTTGTGTGTTGTGGTAATGAGCATTCTTCTGGACATGCTCCAGAAAACGTTCTCCAAAATGTGGAAATTTTTTATTTTAAATACATCTTGATTATACTGTTTTATATGTCTTCATTATACTGGCTTGACTTCCCTTGTCAGGTTCATGTGAGAATTACCTCCTTTCAGCATTTGGGATTGTAATAACATGAGGGTGAGTAAATGACAGAATTTTCATAATTATTTTTTAATAGTGTCACTTAAAGGGGCAGTTCACCCAAAAATATTATTTCTCTTTTCAGTTACTCACTCATGTCATCCCAGATGTGCATCTTTGTGACTTTATTCTACAGAACACAAATGAAGATTTTTATAAGAATATTTCAGCTCTGTAGGAAAGTGAATGGTGACTAAAACTTTGAAGCTACAAAAAAAGCACATAAAGGCACCATAAAAGTAATCTATATGACTCCAGTGGTTAAATCCATGTCTTCTGAAGTTAAATGATACGTGTGGGTGAGAAACAGATCAATATTTATTTTTACTATGTATCTACTTTTAACCACATGTGTTGACGGTGTATTTTGGATTTGCTATATGCAACGCATAATTTAAATTAAATCGACTGAATACTGTTCACAAGACTCTACACTGTCATTTAAAAGTTAAACTTCTGGCACACTGCATCACGTGACACAACAGCATGATTTTGATTTCCTTGCAGTGCTGCTAATGGCGCAGCGCCAACAAAAGTGCCTCTGGTAAGAAACCTTAAAAGTTTTTTATTGAAACCTGTTTGGGTGTAAAGAGTAGCATCTCTAGTTTCGTTTGATATGCCGCTTGATGACCACATACGTGGATTTTGGGACATTATTCTCTTAAAAGTTGAAAAAACGTGTATCAACATTAATACATTTATGGGTCATTTAGCTTTATTTGAATATCAATTTTGTTATATTTTATTTTGTTATCACTGTAAAATACGGTTCTATTCATTAACATTAGTAAATGCATTCCTACTGTATATATTTACAGTGCATTTCACATGGAGAATAAATTATTCATTCAAAAGCCAAAAATGTTTGCTTTCAGAGGCTTTAAATGGAGTTAGGATTTCAAACTTTTCTGAGACCAGTGCAGACAGACAGCACACTGGAGCTTATGTCATTCACTAAATAGGGAGCAAGGGAGCAAAGGTGCATCCTATAGTTTCTATGCAGTTAAGTGCATTCACTACTAACATCCGGTCAAAAGTTCAGTTTCAGGCTGCAGATGATGTTTTGACTGCTCAACATGTTTGGCAGACATGGAACAATGATAATCAGTACATAGTTTCAGAATTGTATAATGCAAAATTTTATTTTAACATGGTTAGCAGTGATTGGATGATGCTTATTTTATCAGAATTATTTATTTAGCTTTATAGAAAATCAGCTGTAATGTCTATAACACTCCTGGAAACATAATTATTTGATGGAAAAAAAATGGACTTTCTATAGCTTGGTGTTATTTAAAATTTCACAACTTAGTCCCGTTAGATAACTTAGTGATGATATTACTGTAGGCCCTATGACCTAGAGCGCATAGACTCTTTTACCTAGAGTGCCGATGGTCTCTTCACTCTGCTGCACCTGCTGTGCCATCATTCGACTGATGCCCATCAGACTCCCTGTGATGTCACTGGAAGTCTGCACCAGACTCTCTTTAGTGGCTTTCCTAAATCCAAAGCAACATGATGAATTTAGAAATTGCAAAGTAAATGAATTTATTTCATGGGTTTCTGGAATACTTGATACAAGTGGGATAATGTATAGTCAGGTGGCAAAGAACAGTTTCACTGGCATGAAAGATCCAACAGCAGTAGCAGTAAGCAGTGTGATTTACCTCTGTCTCACAGAGTTGCCTCCCTGAAGCAGTTCATCTTTCTCCAGGTTATCGATGGCCAGCTTACAGGCCAGATTGGCCTTCCTCCATGCCATCTGGTTACTGAGACACAGAGGTAGTGATGACATTTTAATTAAAAGATAACATCCAACCAATGTTATTAGAAAAAGATTAGACCCAATGCAAACCAAACAATGGAATGTTTCTCTAACCTTAACATCTGCTTACGATGGCCTTCAGTTTCACTCAAGATAGCTTGCTTGTCGGTCTCTCTGTCTTGCTCTTTAGCCATCTGCTCCATGTCCTATCAAGGATATATGTTTATTTTAGTCAGGTGCCACAGAAGTCCTTGAGCAGCGTGTTAGTATCAGTAAAGATGAAAATTTCATTGTATACAGCCAGAATTTAGTCATGGGATAAAATTCACTACTGATGTTATCAAAGTTTTGCATAAAGAGGTGCCTACAACCAAAAGACGAGTGATGAGTTGTACTTGTTCCACTGAGAAAACCTGGTTTAAACCTTTTTAAAACTTTAAAACCTAATGTGTGTGTGTGTACATAGTACATAATGTATATATAAATATATACAGTATATAAATATATATATGTGTGTTTGTGTGTGTGTATGTATGTATATATATATATATATATATATATATATATATACACACAGTTGAAGTCAGAAGTTTTCATACACTTAGGTTGAAGTCATTAAAACTAATTTTTTAACCACTCCAAAGATTTCATATTAGCAAACTATAGTTTTGGCAAGTCGTTTAGGACATCTACTGTGTGCATGACACAAGTAATTTTTTCAAATTGTTTCACTTTTAATTGACTACATCACAATTCCAGTGGGTCAGAAGTTTACATACACTAAGTTAACTGTGCCTTTAAGTAGCTTGGAAAATTCCAGAAAATTATGTCAAGCCTTTAGGCAATTAGCTTCTGATAGGAGGTTGTAACAGTTCGTAGAAAGGAGAATGCTGGGGCCGGCTTGACAAAACATGTAGACATTTATTGTTGCACTTTTCAGTCGCACACAATAAGGCCGCTTTTCAGCTGTACACAAAAGGTTTGCTTTTCAGCTTCACTACACATAAACTCTGTTAGCTTTTCAGCTCAACACACAAACGGCTTCACGCATTTCTCCCTCCCGTCTGCCGCCATCTCTTCTCCTTAAGTACTCCCGCCGCCCCTCGCTGGAACGTGAGACCGGTGTGGCATGCAGGTGAAAGTCATTCGCCACTTATCTTCCTGGCCTCCCTCTGTCCAGACACCGCTCGGCTCCACCCTGCTCACCACATATCCCCATCGCCGAACTCAGGTCGGGGATTTCTCTGGCCTGTGACCTACTCTTCCCCGCCCCCATTTCTAGGGAGGGAGCATCGATGGGTCACACCGGTCTCCGGATCTGACCTGTGCGTGCCTGGGAGGGGGAACAGGATGAAAGAGAGGAGAAAGGGAAGAGAGGGGGCGGGAATAACAAAAGGGAGAGAGAAAACAGAGAGGGTAGAGAGAGAGAGGAGCTCGCCGGCCCCAGATACGCCGTCGAGTGGTCTTCGGCCCGCTGTCCCGCCTCCGTCCACGATGCCGGGCGATGGCACCAGACCCCCCAGCCGCTCCTTCTGGTTGCCGGCCAATGCGGGGCCCCAGCACCATCGGATCGAACACCCCCCCACCGGCGCCGCAACCCCCAGCCAGCGGCAAGGACCCCCTGGATGGCGCATCCTTCCATCCCGGGTTTCGGCACCAGTGTAACAGTTCGTGGAAAGGAGGATGCTGGGGCCGGCTTGACAAAAAACAAAGACATTTATTGTTGCACTTTTCAGTTGCATACAATAAGGCCGCTTTTCAGCAGTACACAAAAGGTTTGCTTTTCAGCTTCAATACACAAACTCTGTTGGCTTTTCAGCTCAACACACAAACAGCTTCACACATCTCTCTCTCCCGCCTGCCGCCATCTCTTCTGCTTAAGTACTCCCGCCGCCCCTCGCTGGAACATGAGACCGGTGTGGCATGCAGGTGAAAGTCATTCACCACTTATCTTCCCGGCCTTGCTCTGCCCAGACGCCGCTCGGCTCTGTCCTGCTCACCACAGAGGTGTACTCAATTGGAGGTGTACCTGTGGATGTATTTTAAGACCTACCTTCAATCTCAGTGCCTCTTTGCTTGACATCATGGGAAAATCAAAAGAAATCTGCCAAGACCAAGAAAAATTGTGGACCTCCACAAGTCTGGTTCATCCTTGGGAGCAATTTCCAAATGCCTGAAGGTACCACATTCATCTGTACAAACAATAGTATGCAAGTTTAAACACCATGGGACCACGCAGCCATCATACCGCTCAGGAAAGTGATGCATTCTGTCTCCAAGAGATGAACGTAGTTTGGTGCGAAAAGTGCAAATCAGAATGAGAATGAGCTTTATTACCAAGTATGCTTACACATACAAGGAATTTGTCTTGGTAACAGGAGCTTCCAGTACACAACAATACAAAACAGCAACAAGACTTTTAAAAAATAATTAAAATTGAATACAAAATAGATAAATATTGAAAATAAAAAAGTATATATAGAATACATATATATAATATTACACATATACATTATATATATATATATACATACATACATACATACATACACATACACACACTTACAGTTGTGCTCAAAAGTTTGCATACCCATGCAGAAATTGTGAAATTTTGGCATTGATTTTGAAAATATGACTGATCATGCAAAAAAACTGTCTTTTATTTAAGGATAGTGATCATATGAAACCATTTATTATCACATAGTTGTTTGGCTCCTTTTTAAATCATAATGATAACAGAAATCACCCAAATGGCCCTGATCAAAAGTTTACATACCCTTGAATGTTTAGCCTTGTTACAGACACACAAGGTGACACACATAGGTTTAAATGGCAATTAAAGGTTAATTTCCCACACCTGTGGCTTTTTAAATTGCAATAAGTGTCTGTGTATAAATAGTCAATGAGTTTGTCAGCTCTCACGTGGATGCACTGAGCAGGCTAGATACTGAGCCATGGGGAGCAGAAAAGAACTGTCAAAAGACCTGCATAACAATGTAATGGAACTTTATAAAGATGGAAAAGGATATAAAAAGATGTCCAAAGCCTTGAAAATGCCAGTCAGTACTGTTCAATAACTTATTAAAAGTGGAAAATTCGGGGATCTCTTGATACCAAGCCAAGGTCAGGTAGACCAAGAAAGATTTCAGCCACAACTGCCAGAAGAATTGTTCAGGATACAAAGAAAATATTAAATATTTCTCAAGATGGCGCCGAGTATGGCTGCTGCGTTGCGAGCTCCGACACAACATAGCAATGTTTTGTTTGTTTTGTTCACAATTCTTATGTTTTTTGTCTTGGATGTTGTCTGCCTTATTGTCTACGACAGACAAACACTTTTGGACATTGGTTCAGCGATCTCACACCGAAAACCGGACTTCACATTCCTCAATGCCGACCCGCTGTTTACAAACACGCAAGCGGAGCCCTTTGTCTGGGCAGCACGGCCGCGGAAACGCAGGAGGAAAAGGGGAAACAGAGCCGGCGTTCTCATCAGAGTAAGACGCTGCGCAAATCGACCCCTGCTACCCACAATTCTACTGGCAAATGTTCAGTCTCTGGATAACAAGCTCTGCGAGCTGAAAGCGCGGATCTCTTTCCAACGAGAGACGAGGGACTGCTGCATTATCTGCCTTACGGAAACTTGGATGTCTGCGGAGATTCCAGACTCAGCCATTGAACCCACGGGGTTCTCTGTGCACCGAGCAGACAGAGCGAAAGACCTCTCAGGTAAAACTAGAGGAGGTGGTGTATGTTTTATGATCAACAAATCCTGGTGTGATCAGAGGAACGTACATTCCATCAAGTCTTTCTGTTCTCCTGATCTGGAATTTCTTATGCTTCTGTGTCGACCATTCTGGCTACCGAGGGAATTCACAGCGGTCATTATCACTGCTGCGTACATTCCCCCACAAGCCGACACAGACCGGGCACTCAAGGAACTGTATGGGATTATAAGTGAGCAGGAAACCGCGCACCCTGAGGCCACGTTCATTGTGACCAGGGACTTTAATAAAGCCAGTTTAAAATCAGTCGCACCAAAATATCACCAGCACATTAGTTTCAACACACGAGGGGACCGGGTTTTGGATCATTGCTACTCTCCGTTCCGGGATGGCTACAAATCCCTCCCCCGCCCACCATTTGGCAAATCGGACCACTCTTCCATTCTGCTTCTGCCCGCTTACAGGCAGAAATTGAAACAGGAAGCACCCACCCTCAGAAAGATCCAGTGCTGGTCGGACCAATCAGACTCTACGCTACAAGACCGTTTTGATCACACGGACTGGGAGATGTTCCGGTCCGCCTCTGATGACGACATCGAGCTTTACGCTGATAGCGTAATGTGTTTCATCAGAACATGCGTAGATGAAGTGATTCCGACCAGAACTGTACGAATCTATCCGAATCAGAAGCCGTGGATCAATAGCAATGTTCGCGCGGCACTTAATGTGCGGACCTCCGCTTTTAATTCCGGGAACGCGGAGGAGCATAAACAAGCCAGTTATGCCCTCCGAAAAACTATCAAAACAGCAAAACGCCAGTACAGGAGCAAGATTGAAGGACAGTTTAACACCACCAACTCTAGAAGCATGTGGCAGGGAATTAACATCATCACGGTCTTTAAAGGGAATAAAAACTCCGCCATGAACACCGCTGCCTCTCTACCGGATGAGCTAAATAATTTTTATGCTCGTTTCGAGGGAAATAACACCGCCCTCGCGGAGAGAGCTCTCACGGCCGAAGCTTTAGAGGTTAGTTCAATCTCCGTCTCTGTAGCGGATGTAACCCGATCCTTCTGACGGGTGAATATCCTCAAAGCCGCGGGCCCAGACGGCATTCCAGGCCGCGTCATCAGAGCGTGCGCTTACCAGCTGGCTGGTGTTTTTACGGACATTTTCAACCTTTCCCTCTCTTTGTCTGTAGTCCCCACATGCTTTAAAACATCCACCATTGTGCCTGTACCAAAACAATCAAAAATAACTTGTTTAAATGACTGGCGTCCTGTTGCTCTGACCCCCATCATCAGCAAATGTTTTGAGAGACTAATCAGAGATTACATCTGCTCTGTATTGCCACTCAATCTTGACCCGCTGCAGTTTGCTTACCGCAACAACCGCTCCACTGATGATGCCATTGCATCTACAATACACACTGCTCTCTCCCACCTGGAAAAAAAGAACACTTATGTGAGAATGCTGTTTGTAGACTACAGCTCAGCATTCAACACCATAGTGCCCTCCAAGCTAGATGAGAAACTCCGGGCTCTGGGCTTAAACAGCTCACTGTGCAGCTGGATCCTGGACTTCAGGTGGTTAGAATAGGCAGCAACATCTCCTCATCACTAACCCTCAACACTGGAGCCCCGCAGGGCTGTGTTCTCAGCCCACTACTGTATTCCTTGAACACACATGACTGTGTGGCAACATATAGCTCCAATGCCATCATTAAGTTTGCTGATGACACGACGGTGGTAGGTCTGATCACTGACAATGATGAAACAGCCTACAGAGAGGAGGTGCACACTCTGACACACTGGTGTCAGGAGCACAACCTCTCCCTCAACGTCAGTAAGACAAAGGAGCTTGTGGTGGACTTCAGAAGAAAAGACAGAGAACACAGTCCCATCACCATCAATGGAGCACCAGTGGAGAGAGTCAGCAGCTTCAAGTTCCTGGGTGTCCACATCACTGAGGAACTCACATGGTCCGTCCACACTGAAGTCGTTGTGAAGAAGGCTCATCAGCGCCTCTTCTTCCTGAGATGGCTGAGGAAGTTTGGAATGAACCGCCACATCCTCACACTGTATATATATATATTTTTAATTTTAATTTTTATTGAATAATGTGTATATATATAGTAAAAAAAACAAAAAAAAAAACAAAAACAGCGTATTGTATACTGTACAGTGTATGTTATTATTTGTATATTGTTGAGTGTAATTATGTGTATATCAGATGTTTAAATTGTGTTGTGTTAATGTGATGTTATTGTAAATTGGTACTGTCTCATCACTGTCACGACTGCTATGTTGATCGGAACTGCACCCAAGAATTTCACACACCATTGCACTTGTGTATATGGCTGTGTGACAATAAAGTGATTTGATTTGATTTGAAAAACCCAGAGGTAACCTCAGGAGAAATACAGGCTGCTCTGGAAAAAGACGGTGTGGTTGTTTCAAGGAGCACAATACGATGATACTTGAACAAAAATGAGCTGCATGGTTGAGTTGCCAGAAAGAAGCCTTTACTGTGCCAATGCCACAAAGAAGTCAGTTTACAATATGCCCGACAACACCTTGACACGCCTCACAGCTTCTGGCACACTGTAATTTGGAGTGACGAGACCAAAATAGAGCTTTATGGTAACAACCATAAGCACTATGTTTGGAGAGGGGTCAACAAGGCCTATAGTGAAAAGAATACCAACCTCACTGTGAAGCATGGTGGCGGCTCACTGATGTTTTGGGGGTGTGTGAGCTCTAAAGGCATGGGGAATCTTGTGAAAATTGATGGCAAGATGAATGCAGCATGTAATCAGAAAATACTGGCAGACAATTTACATTCTTCTGCATGAAAGCTGCGCATGGGACGCTCTTGGACTTTCCAGCATGACAATGACCCTAAGCACAAAGCCAAGTTGACCCTCAAGTGGTTACAGCAGAAAAAGGTGAAGGTTCTGGAGTGGCCATCACAGTCTCCTGACTTTAATATCATCGAGCCACTCTGGGGAGATCTCAAACGTGCGGTTCATGTAAGACGACCAAAGACTATGCATGACCTGGAGGCATTTTGCTAAGACGAATGGGCAGCTATACCACCTGCAAGAATTTGGGGCCTCATAGACAACTATTACAAAAGACTGCATGCTGTCATTGATGCTAACGGGGGCAATACACAGTATTAAGA
Source organism: Myxocyprinus asiaticus (assembly GCF_019703515.2). NCBI lineage: Eukaryota > Metazoa > Chordata > Actinopteri > Cypriniformes > Catostomidae > Myxocyprinus > Myxocyprinus asiaticus. Next base: position 10,595,410 of record NC_059383.1, read on the forward strand.
ACTAAGGGTATGCAGACTTTTGAACAGGGGTCATTTCATTTTTTTTCTTTGTTGCCATGTTTTGATTTATGATTGTGCCATTCTGTTATAACCTACAGTTAAATATGAATCCCATAAGAAATAAAAGAAATGTGTTTTGCCTGCTCACTCATGTTTTCTTTAAAAAATGGTATATTACCAATTCTCCAAGGGTATGCAAACTTTTGAGTACAACTGTACATACATACATATATATATATATATATATATATATATATATATATATCATATACACACACACACACACACACACACACACACACACACACATACATGTTGGTGCAGCTGTCATTATGAGGACTCTCCATAGACATTAATGATTTTTATACTGTACAAACTATAGATTCTATCCCCTAACCCTCACAAAAAACTTTCTGCATTTTTACATTTTCAATAAAACATTGTTTAGTATGTTTTTTAAGTGATTTAAATTATGGGGACACAAGAAATGTCCTCATAAACCACATTTATAGCATAATACCCTTGTAATTACCAGTTTGTAACCTAAAAAAAAAAAGTCCTCGTAAACCACTTAAACCTGCCCACATATATACACACACACACACATTTTTAACTGTTCGTGAGATGGATAGCCTGGGGGAAAAAACTGTTCCTGTGCCTGACGGTTCTGGTGCTCAGAGCTCTGAAGCGTCGGCCAGAAGGCAACAGTTCAAAAAGGTAGTGGGCAGGGTGAGTGGGGCCCAGAGTGATTTTTTCAGCCTTTTTCCTCACTCTGGAAGTGTATAGTTCTTGAAGGGAGGGCAGGGGGCAACCAATAATCCTCTCAGAACTGTCCTTTGCAGTCTTCTGATATCCAATTTCGTAGCTGAACCAAACCAGACAGTTATAGAAGTGCAGAGGACAGACTCAATGACTGCTGAGTAGAACTGTATCAGCAGCGCCTGTGGTAGGTTGAACTTCCTCAACTGGCAAAGGAAGTACAAACTCTGCTGGGCCTTTTTCACAATGGAGTCAATGTGGGTCTCCCACTTCAGGTCCTATGAGATGGTAGTGCCCAGGAACCTGACTCCACTGCTGCCACAATGCTGTTTAGAATGGTGAATGGGGACAGTGTTGGGGGGTTCCTCCTAAAGTCCACAATCATTTCCATCGTTTTGAGTGCGTTCAGCTCAAGGTTGTTTTGACTGCACCAGACAGCCAGCTGTTTAACCTCCCATCTGTATGCAGACTCATCGTCATCTCAGATGAGGCCGATGACAGTGGTGTCATCTGCAAACTTCAGGAGCTTGACAGAGGGGTCCTTGGCAATGCAGTCTTTGGTGTAGAGGGAGTAGTGGGGAGAGCACACATTCCTGGGGGGCACCAGTGCTGATTGTACAGGTGCTGGAAGTGAATTTCCCCTGTCTCACAAGCTGCTGCCTGTCTGTCAGAAAGCTGGTAATCCACTGACAGATAGACGTGGGAACAGAGAGTTGGTGTAATTTAGTCCGCAGAATAGCTGGGATGATGGTGTTGAAAGCCGAACTGAAGTCCACAAAAAGGATCCTTGTATATGTCCCTGGTCTGTCCAGATGTTGCAGGATATGATGCAATCCCATGTTGACTGCATCATCCACAGACCTGTTTGCTCGATAAGAAAATTGAAGGGGATCTAGAAAGGGTCCAGTGATGTCTTTCAGGTGGGCCAACACCAGTCTCTCAAATGACTTCATGACCACAGACATCAGGGCGACAGGTCTGTAGTCATTAAGTCCTGTGATTTTTGGTTTCTTTGGGATGGGGATGATAGTGGAACGTTTGAAGCAGCATGGGATTTCACACTGCTCCAGTGATCTATTGAAGATCAGTGTGAAGATGGGGGCCAGCTGATTAGCACAGGATCTAAGACATGCAGGTGAAATGTCATCTGGGCCCTGTGCTTTCCTTATCCTTTGTTATCGAAAGACACGGCACACATCATCTCCACAGATCTTAAGTGCAGATTGAGTAGCAGGAGGGGGGTTGCAGGAGGTGTTGGTGTTTGTGTGAAGTGAAGGTCAGAGTGGGTGTGGGGAGTGAGATAGGGCCTTTCAAATCTACAGTAGAACACATTCAGGTCATCAACCAGTTGTTGGTCCACCACAGGGTTGGGGGCAGGAGTCCTGTAATTCCTAAGTTGTTTCATGCCACTCCACACTGATGCAGGGTCATTAGCTGAAAACTTGTTTTTCAGCTTCTCAGAGTATCTTCTTTTAGCCACTCTGATTTCCATGTTCAGTGTGTTCCTGGCCTGATTGTACAAGACTTTATCCTCAACTCTGTAAGCATCCTCTTTGGCCTGATGAAGCTGCCTGAGTTCTGCTGTAAACCATGGTTTCTCGTTGTTAAATATTAAATAAGTCCTAGTAGGAATGCACATATCCTCACAGAAACTGATATACTGTATGATGTTACAGTATCTGTGAGCACATCCAGATTGGTGTCTGCAGCTTCAAAAACACTCCAATCAGTGCAGTCAAAGCAGGCTTGTAGTTCCAGCTCTGCTTCGTTGCCCATCTCTTTACAGTCCTTACTACAGGCTTAGCAGATTTTAATTTCTGTCTGTAGGTTGGAAGAAGATGAACCAGACAGTGATCAGAGAGTCCCAAAGCTGCTCTAGGGACAGAGCGATATGCATCCTTTATTGTTGTGTAGCAGTGATCCAGTATATTTCCATCTCTGGTTGGGCATGTAATGTGCTGTTTGTATTTGGGCAGTTCACATGTGAGGTTTGCTTTGTTAAAATCCCCAAGAATAATAATAACTGAGTCTGGGTATTGTTGTTCCATGTCTGTGATTTGATCAGCCAGCTGTTGCAGCACTGCATTCAACACGCGTTTGGCGCGATGTAAACACTCACCAGAATAAACGAGGAAAACTCCCGCGGCAAGTAGAAAGGCTTACAGTTAATAAAGAGCGCTTCCAAATTAGGACAGCACATCTTCTTTAACGTTGTTACATCTGTACACCAACTTTCATTGATATAAAAGCATGTTCCACCGCCTCTCGTTTTCCCCGTTAACTCCACGATACGATCCGCTCTGAACAGCTGGAAGCCCGGCAGATGTAACGCGCTGTCCAGAACGGCTTTACTCAGCCAGGTTTCTGTGAAGCAGAAGGTAGCAGAGGTTGAAAAGTCCTTGTTTGTGCGGGTGAGGAGATGTAGTTCATCCGTTTTTTTAGGGAGAGAGCGGAGATTCGCAAGATGAATGCTCGGCAGCTCTGTCCGAAAGCCGCGCCGACAGAGCTTGACCAGCGCGCCTCCCTCGTCTCCCTCGCCTGCGTCTCTTGAACAACACAGCCGCGCCTCCAACTAAAATGTCCAGCAAAACGTCTGAATATTCAAAATCTGGGAAAAGATTGACTGGTATAAATAAATCCCAGAACAACAGCAAAGGGCCTTGTGAAGATGCTGGAAGAAACAGGTAGACAAGTATCTATATCCACAGTAAAACGAGTATAACCTGAAAGGCTGCTCAGCAAGGAAGAAGCCACTGCTCCAAAATTGCCATACAAAAGCCAGACAACAGTTTGCAAGTGCACATGGGGACAAAGATCTTACTTTTCTGAGAAATGTCCTCTGGTCTGATAAAACAAAAATGTAACTGTTTGGCCATAATGACCATCATTATGTATGGAGGAAAAAGGGTGAGGCTTGAAAGCCGAAGGACACCATCCGATCCGTGAAGCATGGGGGTGGCAGCATCATGTTGTGGGGGTGCTTTGCTGCAGGAAGGACTGGTGCACTTCACAAAATAGATGGCATCATGAGGGAGGAAAATTATGTGGATATATTGAAGCAACATCTCAAGACATCAGCCAGGAAGTTAAAGCTCGTAAACTTCTGACCCACTGGGAATGTGATGAAAAATAAAAACATTCTCTCTACTATTATTCTGACAATTCACATTCTTAAAATAAAGCAGTGATCCTAACTGACCTAAGACAGGGAAAGTTTTCTACAATTAAATGTCAGGAATTGTGAAAAACTGAGTTTAAATGTATTTGGCTAAGGTGTATGTAAACATCTGACTTCAACTGTATGTGTGTGTGTGTGTGTGTATATATATATATATATATATATATATATATATATATATTAGGGTTGCTCCGATACCAAAATTTTGGCTTCTGTACAATACCAGCCCTGGTGCCTCTGTATCGATATTAAATTGATACTATAATCAACAAATACAAATCCTCAGATTTTTTTATGAAATTACACAAATACTTACTTAACTAAAAGAACAGCATAAAGTCTTACAGCTACAAATAATTTTTTCTGGATTCCATGTTAAATGTTTCAATTAAATGTTATGATCAAATGGTGTTTAATCAAATTGATACATACAGATTTAATCAAATAAATAAATAAATATATATATAAAATTGCAATTTTATTTTTGGTAAATTAAAATGCTGCACAACAGAGCTTCACAGTATTAATGAAAATATTAATGAAAACAAAATCTGATTACCTGTGGCACAAGGCTGCTTGCTTTTGTGATATTGCTTACAGATAATAATAATAATAATAATAATAATAAAACCATTTAATATTACATAGTTGTTATGAGTATTATTGATACTTTTTGAATATTACAATTTATGCAGTAGTTATATTTTTCTGTCTTCAAATTCACGCGTCCAGTTGAAGAGCTTTCATGTTAGTGGGACTTTTATTTTGACAGACCTTTGAGTTCTTCCTGTTTTTCAGGTTAGTTATAAGTTATATCATAATTATATCATATGACAGAGCAGAGCGGCACCTCTTGTTCATTTTGTAGCATGCAGCGCATGTGACTGTATATTATTTAAATTACATCCTTCTGCTGTTTAAAGATCACACTGGGCCATATACAGAGGTTTTTTTATTTTATTTTCAAATTGTCACTGATTTCATCTCAAATTTGTCACATCTCATATAATTTAGCTAATTACAGCATACTGTAATATGGTACCGAAATTAGCAACAAAATGATATTGTACCGTTTAAATTTTTTTGGTATTGCGATACTTCGTTAGTACCGGTAAACCACGCAACCCTATTATATATAACTTCAGCAAAAAAAGAAACGTCCCTTTTCAGGACACTGTATATTAAAGATAATTTTGTAAATATTCAAATAACTTTACAGATCTTTATTGTAAAGGGTTTAAACAATGTTTTCCATGCTTGTTCAATGAACCATAAACAATTAATGAACATGCACCTGTGGAACGGTCGTTAAGACACTAACAGCTTACAGACGGTAGGCAATTAAGGTCACAGTTATAAAAACTTAAGACACTAAAGAGACCTTTCTACTGACTCTGAAAAACACCAAAAGAAAGATGCCCAGGGTCCCTGCTCCTCTGTGTGAACGTGCCTTAGGCATGCTGCATGGAGGCATGAGGACTGCAAATGTGGCCAGGGCAATAAATCGCAACGTCCGTACTGTGAGACGCCTAAGACAGCGCTACAGGAAGGACAGCTGATCATCCTCGCAGTGGCAGACCATGTGTAACAACACCTGCACAGGATCGGTACATTTGAATATCACACCTGCAGGACAGGTACAGGATGGCAACAACAACTGCCCGAGTTACACCAGGAACGCACAATCCCTCCATCAGTGCTCAGACTGTCCGCAATAGGCTGAGAGAGGCTGGACTGAGGACTTGTAGGCCTGTTGTAAGGCAGGTCCTTACCAGACATCACCTGCAACAATGTCGCCTATGGGCACAAACCCACCTTCGCTGGAACAGACAGCACTGGCAAAGTGTGCTCTTCACTGACAAGTCACGGTTTTGTCTCACCAGGGGTGATGGTTGGACTCGCGTTTATCGTTGAAGGAATGAGCGTTCAATGAACAAGTACATTTTAAGTAAAGAGTGCTGTTGAATATAAACACTGAGTGATGCTGACTCACTTCGTCACCAACTGGCTCATATTACCCACAAAAGTAAAGAGACAGATAACTCTTAACACATCTGCACTGCTCATACACTTTAGTTTGAAAGGCATTTATTGTGTGTATATATATATATATATATATATATACACATACATACATATATATATATATATACATACACACACACACACACAACAGTTAGTTCCGGTCCTCGAATCTGATTGGGTGAGAGACGTTCCATGATCCATGGTCTCACACCATTAGCACTCGGATGCTTCACTATGTGTATCACTCCGCTTGTGTTCGTGCCTTTCTAAACTGAAGTGTAAGAGCAGTGCAGATATGTTAAGAGCTATCTGTCTCTTTACATTTAATATTGTGACATTATATATTTTAGCCAGCAGGTGGAGGCAAAAGACCATTTTTGTATATAATATGAGACAGTGATGGGAAGTGAGTCAGTGTCAGTCAGTGTTTCATTCATCAGCACTCTGTGATCACTCGTTTTACTACTACACTACTAAAGTTAGGAAATAGCTTTAAACGGCTTTAAACTAACAACTTCAGCATTAAGGTTCATCACAGCTGAGAGACACAACAGACTGATTAATTACACAATCTCAAGGCACTTACCTCCCACCGGACTTTCCACATTGGAGAGGACAAAATGTCGGAGGAGACTGCGGTTTCTATAGTGAATGACTCTTGCGCACCGGCTACCGCAAAATAGGAAGGAATACCCCTGCTTGGAAGGCTATTTTTCCACTGAGAATATGGATGAATTTGACCAAAATGACATTACCTTCAGAAAGCTGACTAACGAACTACAGCATCATCAACAGTTGATTGCACACGCTCCATCTCTCTCTCGCTCTCTCTCACACACACACACACACATCCTTGTTTCTCCAATAACATGTTAGAAACAGCCAAAGCTGTGATACTAGTTCTAAAGTGATGGTTTTAATATGCTTGGATGCATCTTTGGTTTGAACCAGCAACAGCAGATTCTGATCCAACACGTAAGAATGTAGTTCCATGCACAAATGTGTTTTTTGTTATCGTACTCAGTTTTTCCTAATTTTTTTTTTACAATTTACTTGTTCATTTAACTGTTGTATATAAGCAATTTTACACTCGCAATCGTGCTATATGGCCCTAAATCAGCACTGCTGTGATTGCCTGCAGCCGAATCACAGCAGTGCTGGTATAGGGCCATATGGCACTCTTGCTCGTGTGATATTGCTTAAATAACACGTGTTATTTAATCATTTTTATATTAAAATATACTAAATATAAAATGTAAAACTATTTTTTTTACATTATTACACTACTAATTATAATCGATATTATAAAACTGCCCATTACAATAAAATCCCACGGTAACAATAGTCTGCCAAAATAATATTTTATTGCTTATTCTCTCTTTTTTTTTCAGTAGTTAAATAAATAAAATGACAAAGATTCTGTAGGCTTTTTAAACCGCTTGAAGGAGATCCCACATTATTTTAATATTTCACATTAGTAACAATAACAGCAGAAACAATGATACGGGTTATGAATGTGGCAGTAATGATCTGATAGTATGTTAAATTGTTGACTGTACCTCACCTGAATTCTCTGTCTTAACTGACTGAACTTTTCCTTCACTGTGGCATTCAGATCCATCAGCACTGTCTGCGGCCCAGAACATTCTCTGATGTCCTGAAACAAAACATCATCGTAACACTGGTCAGCTTTTGAAAAACAAGAACTTCCAATGTTTCCATCAAATGCTCACTGTACTGTTAGAGATGAAGTTACAGAAATACAACAATTAAGGCAATATCTTTATTTCTACGCTTAACTTGCTGACAGAATTGAGAATAAGAATGAAGTTTACCTGAATAATAGCTTTGATCTCTAAATCGTATTTAATAATTTCTTGGCCATATATTCGGACATGGACATCAGCGGAGGACGCCATGTTTGTTGTTTAACGGAAAATCAGAAGGTCCAAACCTTTTTTTCATAACGCGTTTTGTTGAGTCTGAAAAAACGGTTCTGGGAGCGATGAAGTGGCTTGAAAGGTGAAGTTCTGTGTGTCATGAAATCAACGGAGAAACATTCCATTGTATTACAGTCTTTGAGTCATTCCACTATAAGTGTTGTAAACAATGTCAGAAACTAGTTAAATAATCTTATGTCATAACTAAAATAAATACCGTAAATAAAATATAAAAGTATCATAATATTGGTGAAGCTGTATTTTATTTTTTTTACATATATATATATATATATATATATATATATATATATATATATATATATATATATAACATAAATATTTCACAATCTAAAAAAAATATTTATAAACCCTTTAATGTCAACACATTGTGGAAAAATAATGTATTTTATTTATTTTTTGTAATAATAAGATGAGTAATGTGACTTCTGGAATACACTGATAATTTAACTGAATAAATGTAAACTTCACAACATTTTTTTTTTTTTCAAAATATTTTTTATTTCAATCTTATATTTTATCCTTTTAAATAAAATGTTTTATATATAAAAAAAAAAAAATCAATTAATCAGTGTATAAACCATAATAAAAAAAATAGGTTTAAACAACTTTTTTTTTAGAAGCTTAAAGTTTTTTTTATTATTATTATTATTATTTTTTAGAAAAAGTCAAACATTGCATTTACCTTGAAAGCAAGGTTAGGTCTGATCGCTTTTATAATTTTAGTTAAATCTCTTTAATACTCTATTTGTAAAACTTTGTCACATTTTATTGTGTTTGTGGTATAGAAAATGTTAGTAAACATGCTTATGCTGTATGCTTGTACCTGCTCTCTAACATGTTAGCTAAAACTACTGTCTTTTTTGACAAAAATAGCATTTTTGTATGCTGATGTCTCTAAGGTGTCACCACTGGTCACAGTAAAAGTGGAGTAATGCTTTTTTTTTTTTTTTTAAGATATTAAATATATGGTAGACAAAAGGTAAAATGCTGCTTAGGTATATTTTATTTAACTTAAATCTAAAAGGTTCTTAGACATTTTTCAGCTGGTTGGTCATTATTATTGAATTTGTAATGATGACTAAGAAATGCATGACTGTTGCTGGAACTGAAAGTCATCCGAGAACAGAGTGAGGAAGAGAGAAAGAAAAGGAGGAAGGGAAGAACAGAACGGCATAGTTGGGCATTGGGTCAATCATACATGGGGTTTCTTTTCTCAAAAACACATTTATGTGTGCAAATCTACTGCCTGCACACTTTTAATTTTGTGACTTAACTCAGAGTTTGCTTCTTGTGTTCACTATTTTATGTGAACTAACCCATTTAAGGTGTTCTGATAAAAACACACAGATAAAGTGCTGCACCTTCTAATGTTTATTTCTGATAGTAAAATCAATAATAGAATTAGACTATCATGGTTACAAGCAGAATTGTGGTACCAACTCCGGGCTGATACAATGCAGTGACATAATTAAGGGTAATACAAAAATTGAAATCAAATAATAAGAGGCACAGTAACACAAACGGACACATTTTGAAGATCAATCACAACTGCTTTTAAGCCTGGACATTAACGAGGCTCAATGAGACCTTGCTACTTACTCTCCAACTAGTTGTGCCGAAAAAGAAAAAAAAAAAAGAGAAAGAAATAAAAGTGGAAGTAAATGTCATAAGCATGTCAAAAAACCCAGCACAACACTGAAACATAAATAGAACCACTGTCAAGATATTGTATTTGAACAAGCATATATGTGAACTACAAATATAGACATGTCTAATAGGATCAAGTAACTGTTAGTTTCAGTAGGATACACTTTTGCAGAGTTTTGCTTATATCACCAAGAGATCTATGACAGAGCACTTAGCAATGAAATACAGCCTTTCTACTGTGACTAGGAAAACAAAAGAGAGATTTTACACTTGGGGAGTACACACACAGTACTAGCTACTGAAGATTCCCATGCTAAATTATCAAGTAGACTACCATACAACATTAGAAGCACAAGTTTACGTATTGTGTAATTTTTCAATTTTTTTATTTTTTTAAATGGGTGACCATTCCTCAATTGTTGTAAATTGAATGTTGCATGTATTTTCAAAAGAATAAAGAACGTAATCTAAATAAAAACCTTTTGGTGGCCCTGGTTAAATTTCGCAAACTGCTTCCAATGTTGAATGTCAATTTAGTCGTTGAATGTAAATTTGGCAAAGGTTGGAAGTAGGTGTAAATCATTGCAGTGTAATCATTGTGAATGAGTGCAGTGATAGAACAGATACAAGAGTTCGTTGTTGATGTTTTTGGTAGCATTGGTTGTAGAGTAGAGAATCGAGTGTGTCCAGTGCACATCAGTGCAAACTAAAGAGATCTGGGCCCAGCAGTCCAAGTGACCCTACTAGCTCACCATGTCTTTCTCAAAATAAAAATAAAAACAAACAAACATACAAACAAATAATCAAAATCCGCTATCACCGCTACATTTACACGCCCCTTTTCCCACCCGACCACTGGTTCAGTCCAAGTCCAATATGAGGGCCCAGTATACAGGGCCATGTCTTGGCACAGGTGCTGCAGTGGCTTGAGCAGATGTCATAAGAGCAACGTTTCAGAACGGTTTCTAGCGCAAGATTGGGGTGGGAGGGGAGTTCATGACCCTGACAGCACATGCCAAGTCATAGCTCTCACGTCACTGAGGGCGTTCAAGTACATATTTTGAAATTCAGCACCATGGGCGGCAAGACAGGACTCCTACCCAATGTCCGAGGTTTTTTTAACCCAATAAAATGAAGAGCTTCTTTCCTCCATCGCCGTGAAAGGAGCCATGCAGCAGAAACCAACTAAAAAAGACTCTGAGGGAGTGACTGAGCGCAAGGTATGTATGTCCATCCCAAAAAACCGAAGATGAACATCGCTGCTTCGTTTATCCGTGAGTGGTTTGCCATGCCACCGACAGATGACTTCCCGCCCTCCATGACCGAATTCCGTCACAAATCGATCTTGAAGCTGAACAATGCGCACCTCTGTTTGTGTCGTTTTCGTGTGTTTTTGGAAAACCTTGATTATGTTCATGGGAGAACAACTGCTGAAGGCCATTTCTGTTTGTTGGTGAGTGACTCTGCTCCAAGAAAAGTCATAGCCAGCAATCTGAGGAACAGTAGAACCAGAAGAATCAGGAGGCACAATAATCTTGAGCATTGGTGAGGGGACACAATATTGACAGGTTTGACATTGCCTTTGCAAAGAATCTTCTACACTGAGGGCTCCTTATGCGCCACTAGGTATCAGTTATCTCAGATAAAAGTTACAAAGCATCATGTTAAAATGGAATAACCTGCTTCTACTAATAAACATCACTGTTGAGGAACCAAGGAAAGGATGTATGGCAAGTACAAGGTAAAAACAATGAACAAAACAATTCAAAACTTGTGCAAGAACCTACTGTTTTGAGCATAAATACAAAAGAAATCTCAAGACAAAAAGAAAACAGTACACATATGTAGATATAGATATTGAAGATATTAACATTTAAAAAGAAGTCTATGATTGCAGCACTCTTTGGATAGTCTCTCAACCAAAACAAATGGGACATTGTCTCTATGTATTGACTTGTTTAATCATATTGAACTCCACTGAAGGAAGACTACATTCATCTTTAAATGAAAACTGTATGAGGGCAAAGCAGCTACAGTTTTCATCTGAAGCAAGCTCAATGCTCGACACAGCAGAAAAAAGAGAGGAAACTCGTGTTTTAATTTCTTGGCATATTGGGTGAAAATCTCGTTGCCATAAAAAAGGTCAATAGGTCAAGTTTGGATTTTCATGTTTGAATAAGGCACCTGATTCTGCAGGCATCGTTTCAAAAATAACATTGGACATTTTTTTTGTAAAATCAAGTGCAATGCGTGTCATTTCAGCTTTTTGTACTAGCAGACAGTACGGAGAGTGATGGAGATTACATCAAAGTATGTGTACAACAAAGTTTTCCCACTTGTGCTCATTGGTTCGAATAAAGAATTCTTCTGCCTCAAAGTCCATCGCAGAAGCTCCGTGAATAGTCAGTTACACTTTACAATATCAATTTAGCGAGGTTTAGCATGCACGATAGTCATGCCGTGTATATGCAAACTCCACGGTGCTCCATTAATGGTTTCAAATATTACTATGAAAAGGGATCAAGTGAGGCATACAGATGTGTAAATGGAACATTTACAAGCAAAAGTTAAATTTAGAGTTATGACATGAAGGAATGCATTTCTTTAGTTCAACCTTAACCTCAAATCAACGTTACGCAAGATCTAAAGATTTCTCAGCTTAGTCACCATGTTGACTATGACCATCTATAAGAACAAATTTTAAAATCCACTTGTACAATACCAATCATCAATCAGGCACAATTGTTACAAAAAATAGCAGTGCTGTAAACTAAGCAACATCCTGTCTTACTACAGAGTAAAACCTGCATAGTGCACCAATAAGAGTAATCTTTCTTATTTACATCGAACACATTTCTACACAAAGATGCATACTTTATCCATATAACTAACAAGGAAAGGTATAAATGCTTGTTTGCCTCCTTTTGGATATATACTGTAATTTTTGGAAACATTGAAAGCAAGTTACCCATTGAAATCTAACTATATTGGATGAATTTGGGGTATACAGATAGTGGCATCTTTTGATAAATAATAGTTCAAATAAGCGTTGCTTGTAGCTTGTGAGTTGTGAATGCATATGCTAAAAATAACAGGGAATGGTGTCTGATTCTCTATACAATTTTACAAAGATTTAGCAGCTTTGCATCCAAAATTATTGAATTATCAACAATATGCAAACAATAAAAACAATCAAAGAATGGATTTAATAGCTAGCTTACTCTTTGTTTTTCAGTATAAATTTGATGTATTTTAAGAGAAATATCATATCATGGTTTGAGTGTCTCTAAATAATAATGTGCAGAATCCATAATAATAAGCAAATGTAAATGCAATAATCAAACCAAAAGACCACGCAAATATTTCAGAAATAGAAAGCTACATTATTTCCCTTCGAAAAAGTATTATGATATAAAATGCTGGACTATGCAAGAAACAACAGTGAAAAATATTAGATGTTAAATAATAGTTATGTAACAGATTTGTACTGTTTGTGAACTGGTATTTGTAAATGTTCATTTTAAAATTAAACACCAAAATAAGCTTAAATCAATGCATCGATCTGTGTTTTTGAAGGCAGAAATATATTCCAAAGCATTAGAAAATAATCGTCATTAGCATTTCTAACGTTCTTTTTGTCAATTACACTAATGTGATGTTGAGAGCCTATTATGGATGTTAATGTTAAATCAAGCTATATTTAGCTAAACAAACACACCTTTATAAATGTGCGTGTACGTGTGTGTACATGTGTTTTTAAATATCTTTATATAAACATGATCAGCAAAAAAAGAAAAACAGATAAAAAATACTGGCTTTAAATAGCAACCTTTTCCTTAACTGCTTGAATGCCACAGAGTCCCCTGGTTAAACACTACATGCACAGCTCACTACCATGTTGAATGTCAGAGCTTGCAACAGCATTCTACAATAACTAACAAATGCTCTCAATACAGCAGGCTGCCAACAGAAGGACAACATGCATTTCCATCTCCATATGCTCATTGTCACTTGCCATCAAGTTATTATACAGAACAATGGTCACTTTAGGCTAATGCCACCAAAATGCTTTTGAAAGCTTTAGATGGCACAAGAAAGGCCAGTCTTAGCAACCACATCAAATGGCTTTGTAGCATTGCTGTTTTTTGAGAATGGATGGGTTTTAAAGATAAAAACAAAGCTGAATTAAAAATGAAAAAGAAAACCTTTGTCCAATTGATTCCCCACGGCATATGGAACTGCCTTACAGTACAGCGATATAGATATACATTTTTTGTTTTCTGAGCTACTTTCTCAAATACCTCAGAAGTTTTTTATTTTTTTTATTTTGTTTTAAAATATCAATGACGACAATACCCATCTCTAGCATGAGAGAAAGTGTCAACACTGTACATCGACCTGAAGAAAAATCCAAAGCAGAATTTGTATTTTTCCATAGGAAATGTCTACTGAAGGCAAATGAAGATTGCGACGTCAGAGTCCTCACTACTCATTGAGACAAAGACTTGTCTCCATTCAACACCACTCGGTCACACTGCCCTGGTCAAGATGGTCAAAGTCAAGTACACACTGCAGCATTCAAACGAGGTCAGTTTAGCAGCAACTGGAAGTGGGGAAAAGCTTTTTTTTTCTTTTTTTTTTTCTTTCTTTTTTTGTCTAGACAAAGTGCTTATGCTTTTTTCCATGTAATATAGAACTTTCTTTACATACATATACATATACATATATATATACATATATATATATATATATATATATATATATATATATATATATATATATATATATATACATACATATATATATTCAATATTTAAAATAAATCTAAATTTATTTCTATGTAAAAAAAAAAAAAAACACACACACACACACAACAACAACTGAAATAACTACACGTTGGACGGTATATAGAAATTTTACTATGCTACCAAAAGCAAATAAAGGAAAATATCTTTACAAAACTCTTTTGATGTTAAAGGAAAAAATATCCTCCCTTCTTTAATCAAAAATGATATTGGAACAACAAACTTCAGGATCAAGAATAAAGTCACTTTAACACACCTTTAGCAAACTATACAATTGCACCAGGAGGAGATTTTTCAGAATGACCAAAGTCATCGCAGCAGCCAGAAAAATATGTCGACAAGGTAAAGCTATCCCTTCCAGATGTTTACACTTGTGACCTGCGAAAGTAACACCCCACTAACTTTACGGTTTGGGGCTATAACTGTATTTAATTTTCGTATTAAAAACTTTTTGGGATGAGAATTTGAACTGACCGTGCCTCTTTAAACAACAAAGAAATTTCTTTGCAGGGTAAGTGCTCTCAAAACACTTCAGAATCTTCTTATTCCTACGGGCAACACAGAATGGAAAGATTAAGGCAATCTCTACAAAAATATACAGAATTGAACTTTTTCTCTTTCAGTTTTTCAAGAATACTCAAGAGTAAGAAGACAGATCATAGAAATGTTTCATGCGGAGTAACATCATTTCAAAACGTGGCATATCTTAATATTGATGTACGCACGGATAAATGCGTATACAAATTATAAACAAGACAAGGACTTAATTTCGTATATGCATTCTCCTCTACAATTGAACTACTTAAGAATGGTACACAATTTGGTTTGTGATCAAGTCTTATATGGGCAAAAAAGAAGCATCTCCTGTAACTTAATAGTTCATTTACTTTTTTAAATTCGCAACAAAACTTCGGTGGAGGGGAAACTGAACTGCCGGAACTAACTAGGTACGATTTATTAATTTATTTCCAAGCAAGATATTTGATAACATAAGAACAGTACAAAATTCTACAAGGATGCAAATTAATGCTTCTTTCTGTAGAGAATTGGACCCAAACAAATTTCACAGTTCGGTAAAAATCCCTGACCCTACCATTTGTCCTACATTCAATACGGTGTCAGGTAAGCTGTGCAAAACCTTACTTAGACTGGCTAGTTGCCATTTTAAGTTGCATGTGTCTTTGGTACAAAAACAAAACAATCAAAATATAGTGTGCAAATCTTGTTTCTTTTTTCCGTATTTTATATGTGAATATTTCTTCGCATCTTAAATGAAGTACCGAAAACCAATGTAAATATTTGTCAGAGCCATCTTATGATACAAAGCACAGACTCTGTGGCATATATCAATTTTTTCCATGTTCCTATGTACATTCAGAGTATCTTTAAAGAGCTGAAATACATTACAAACCCCCAAGTACGACTTCCCCCTGTAATGACTCGACTTTTTGCCTTCTGCAAAATGGTCCATTTGCTTTCGACTGAGTTTTATTAACTCTGCGATTACAAGGCACAATGAATCTTACTTTTATAAAGTACAAATATAAACAGAACCCAATCTAGGAATCAATTTTAAGCCCCTTTCACTGAGAATTTGCAAAATAACATCAAGGGTGAATTGATGCGAGGGCACTTCAACCAAAGCTAATAAAGGAAAAGGTTTCTTATGGTTATCATAGTTATTCTGTCTATTTACAATATGGGGTTGAACTGACCATCTGCTCAAGTCAAAGAAAACATCAAAATCTCTCTCTCTCTCTCTCTCTCTCTTTCTCTCAACCCTGAGACAATCACAAGACTATGGAAAAGGATGCCCCAGGCCAATTTCCACACCTTATACCCTCTTGACGCACCCATGTCCTACTTATATACACAGAACATCAGCAAATACGAGCTGTTCTCGGTTAAACATTGATATTTACGTGATTCCTTATTTGCCTCGCCATTGTTATAGTTGCCGTGTAAAGGTCTATCTAGATTGATCCGCAAAATGCCTCGGTACAACAGTAGGAAAAACAAAGCCTAACAGGAATTCCACCTGGACACTTCTGTCCTTGGTTGAGTGTTTAATAAGTGAAAAAGCTAGGCCAAACTAGGGTGAAATTGTACGTGCCGTGTTAAACAACTCAAAGTCTGCATTTACACCTATTTTGACAGCTAAATCAATTGAACGAATGCCTCTGTAGTTTGTCTGCAGAGTTCGCCTCTGCTTCCTACAACTCTAAAAGGGATAGTTCACCCAAAAATGAAAAATCTTGGTTTCAATTTTTTCATTTTTGGGCGAACTATCCCTTTAATGGGCATTTGAGAGATTTAGCTGAACTCAAGAGATAAATGGCTTCAGCAAGAACTGGTGCTCATCGTTTTGCTTGTTTTCTCTCTCATTTTTTGGAGGTATGTTGTATATTGGCTTTTATATTTGCAACATGGCGGCCTGTTGATGGAGATACCAGCCACATGCACACATGGTAGGAAACAGATTACTAAGTGCAGAGGTTAACTACAAGTTTCATTTCCATCGGTGCGCTAGAGGTGAGTATATGCATACGCATACACAATCGGGCAGTTATCGTATGCATGTATTCACTTTACATGTGAGGATTCGTCTCCAAGTGACATGGACATGCAGAGATTTGGGCCGTTACAGTGTGGGACAAGAATGGCGCAGATGGCTTTGTGTGTGCTCCGAGGTGCCTGTCGGCTCGACTCTACACCTTCGATGTTGGCACACGCAACCCCACCAGGCCTCCGGTGGGATCCCCTTTGCCAGTGTTATCCAGGATCTGATTCACGAAGTCTGAAGTCTGGCCGGCCACTGGTGGCTGCACTGCATGAACAAAACAATTAAGAAGCCATTAGTTTTTTAGTTTTCAAAACTCTTATTTTGCCAATTTGTTTGTATCAGACAAGAAGCTAAGTGGAGTGGCACAGAACAACACTGACACCACTGTCAATAGTGTCTGTCAAAATGATTCTGAATGCATATATTTGTTGTGCATGCTTGCTTCTTTACAATTTTTGAAAAGTAACAATACATTAACAGTATTACCATTTCTGAAAACTCTTCCAACCTCTTTAATAGGTTTATTATAGTTTTGTTTTGCCTTTTAGTTTCAAGCCTTGGCAAACTATGCTGAACAAAAAGGAGTTTTCACTTTGTGTGGCTGCAGATTTCTGTTTGGCCCTATTTTGCAGAGTGCTGACCCTAGGTATTTTCTTGTCTTTGACAGTTAATAATGAATTGATTACTTTTGAATTAAACAACAAAATGTTGTTTCTTAGTCAAAATATGTCCTGTTGGTCTTTGTAATATTAGAATTGTAGAAAAAAATTTCTGGCATGGTGCACTGTGTGGCCACTGCACGTTTTTACTCTTGAGAACTGCCCTTTGTAAAGCAATTTTCAATTATTTTTAACCCAATGCAAAATATAATTTAAATTTGTTTGTGAGTAAACTTGAGAATTTGAGTCTTAATGATTATTTTATATTATGAGGAATTGCTTAAATGTGTTTGTTGTCTTGAAGCAACGTTGTGGGACAGTGGAATGGATATAGCTTGATTTGAATATGATTTGAATACTGCTGTTGTCATTTGTAATGCTTTTTTTTTTTGTATTAGCCATTTTTAAATTAAAATTTAACATTTAAAAGGTTCCATTTAACCAAAAAGTTACCATTTAGCAAACAGTATAAAGTCTATTATGCTTGAATTCACTAATATTAAGCATTGTTCATTAGTGTTTTTGTTTTTACAATTTTTGTATTCTGACATCCACAAAATGTGTAGTCATACTTTTTACTTCAAATAAATAAACAAATGAATAAATAAATAACTTGGATTAATTTAAGTTGTTTTAACTTTAAATTCAGTAAGATCAAGGTAAACAATTTCAAGAGCAACCATGTGGCGATGTACCCCAACAAGAATTTAAAATATTTTCAATAGAACAAAGGCTACGACACAGATTGAAACAAAGTGGAAGCTCTTAAAATTCTTGAAGACAAAAGGATAACAACTGTTGGAGAAGACACAGCTTGATCAAGTTTGTAAAACATTGCAGACTTCTTGCAACTCAGCTTGTAAGATACATCAAGTTGCTACTGGTGTCATAGAAGATGAGATTTCTGAATACATGCAGAAACCACCTGAAATATTTTGTGAGAAACTTGACAGCTTGATGACAAACGTGTACAGCAGTGGTTCTCAAAGCATGGGGCGTACTGTATGGGAGGCGCAGAACACTGCACTATTCTCAAATCGCGTTCACTTTCTCACAATCAAATTTTCCGCAGATACAGAAGAACGGTAGAACCAATGGTCGCTATTTCGTTTCCTTCGCCTTTTTCTTCTCATGTGGTGTCAGGTGCGCTCACTGAGCTGTATGTAAACAATGATGTTACCATGTGCGTGCCAGATTCAAATGTATGAAAAGGAAGATTTCAGTGTATTAACACTTACATTTCAGTCTGTTCTTCACAAAACTCTATCGAATGGCTTCTGTAGACTTGAAATATAGCGCTTATTAGCGTATGAGTGATATGGACAACCTTTACGGTGTTCTTATGTGCTTTTTGAGTTTGACAGATACAATCTATGATCCTCTCATTTTCACGGAGATTAAAAAGATTGGAATGAGAAGGGGGATTAAATTACTTTACTACTTAAATTGTATTTTATGGTGAGCTAATCAAAATATTAACATTGCTCCTGCAAGCACACTTTCATTTATTCTATTTTGGGGTGTTCTAAAAGTATATAAGCCTAGTTAAAATAATGTATTTATTTATATGACAGACAGTAAACTGAAAATAATATATGTAGGCCAAGTGACAAATTATATTCAGATTTGTATATAAAGATTTAGATTTTTTTTCAATTAAGAGTGTTACTTTTTTTTTTTTTTTTTTTATAATTTTAAAGGGTGTTTCTGGTGGTGGGATGGGGAGTTTTTCTAGTTTCAAAGGGTGGGGGGGGGGGGTGACAAAAACAAATTGAGAGCCACTGGTGTACAGGATCATTTTATACTAATACAAATCGCACTTCAAAATCTTAATATTTAATCTTCAAAATGTCAAAAACTAGAAGAAGGCTCATTATTGATTGAAGTCTGTCAATGTGTCAAATGTGATCATGAAGCTATTTTGCAGTAATTATATGTGGCCAGCCAGCCATTTACAAAATAAGCAAATAAAGATTTGCTTAATGGTTTTAGGTATCATTTTCTTATTTTTGGTCTTATTTCCACCTGTATACAAGTTATAGTTAGTTACAATAAGTTATATTAAGTGGCAGCAAGATGGCTCAGCGGTTAGCACTGTTGCCTCACAGCAAGAAGGTTCGAGTCTCGGCTAAACTGGGCTTTTCCATGTAGAGTTTGCATGTTCTTCCCAAGTTTGCGTGGGTTTCCTCCGGGTGCTCCGGTTTCCCCCACAAGTCCAAAAACATGCAGGTTAAGTGAATTGGAGACTAAAAATTGCCCCGTAGGTGTGAGTGAGAGTCCCACAGCCACTGGGGGTTGCATCAGGAAGGGCATCTGGTGTAAAACCCGTGCCAAGACAATTATGCGGTTCACAGATGGTTTGCTGTGGCAATCCCTAACAGGAGCAGCCGAAAGAAGAAGATAATAAGATATATTAAGTTATTATTTATTTATCTTTCGCGGAGCCTTCCAACAAAATATATTCAACAGTGAACTTGAACTTTATACCAGCACATTGCAGAACAAAAAAACAAAAAAACAAAACAAAAAAGACATTCTCTGGAAAACGTCTGATGTAAATTTGTCTGTCCATTTTTGTTTAATAACTCGGTAGAATTACGACTTCCTATTTCCGTCTATGATATTGCAAGACACGGATGTGATCTCAACAAGGCGGCCCCCATGACAGAATAATGAAAAACAGAATAAATGGGGGGAAAAAAGCTCTTTAAATTCATGTTGGTTTTCATTATGAACAAGAAGACTTTTCCTACCAAGAGTTTCCTCGATGAGTTTGTCCAGCTTCTCGGTCATGCTTGTTCCTTTGTCATGTGAGGTATCCTGAACTCTGTTGACTATTTCCTCTTTGATTGCATTGATCACAAACAGCAATCGATCTGAAAATGAAGAAAATCATGTAGTCTCTTTTTTCAGTATATATGGACATTTGATCAGTTAACACAATACATCATAAATCGTGTTGTTTCAAAGACTCACAAAATAGTTTACGTCAGCTCTGTACGAGACTGTCCCTGACAGATTCTATCTACAACAAACAATCTCAAGCATGTGCTTTCATGTTTAGTTTCCATTTCAAAACAATGTACCGTATTCAGTGCCAAGTCCCCATAACTTGACCTTGTTAGCCTCATACTGAGCTTTCTTCTTCAGTCTGCAGGCCCTGCGGGAGAAAACAAGCATGCAGAAAAATCAGGAAGTGTGGTTTTTCTACTGCATACTTCTGCAACGTGAACATTTTAAACTTCATTGATAAAGCTTTCACATTATTTAATGTTTGGCAACAAGATACAATCGTTGTGATAAGTGAACAAAGATCACAGATACATGATGTAAGGACGTAATGGTAAGATGGTAATGATGATGGCAAGAATAAGTTGAGATGGTGAAGTGTGCAATTACTAGATTAGAAATGTGAAATGCAGTCACCCATACAAAACTCGCCGCTACAGGGCTAAATAGTCCACGATTTCCCATGTATCTATTATATTCTGATGCCTAAATATGGCTGGGACTTCTGGTGACCCACACTGTGCCTATGTACTCTGCCCTAAATCAAAAGAGCCAACCCCCATGTCCAGACGTTGGGGTGTTGGGTTTGAGAAATAAATGCTGTATAAGCAGGAAGTGACGCAGATATGGCCTAACCTGGATGCAAGCTTGTTCTTCTCCTTTCGAGAGCGAGGGCGAGCAGTCAAGGGCAGCTCACTAACAGGCGTCAGGTCACTAATGACTTTATTGAGCTTCCGAAGTTCACTGCCAATCTGGAGCAGCTTTCGTGGGTTTGGAGTAAGATCTTCCACATCCGTCCGCCGTGATTTCTTCAATGTGTATTTTCCTGAACAAGTCATTCAAACATTGTTGTTAAACATCAGGTTTAAGAGGAGTCAAAAAGACTTGTTACTTGTTAATGTAAAGAGGGAAGCTATGATATAGACAGCAAATGTCTCACCATGGTGCAAGCCATTCTTTTGGTACATGTTGCTGGGCAGAGTGTCTCTGTCCCACTCGGAGGGTTTGAGCATGCGCTCTTGTTTGCATGGAATCAGCTGCTCGCTGTACTCCCAAAAGTATCGACGCTTACCCCTTTTCCGGGAAATCCCAGGTGTAAGGCTTTTGACATCTTCTGCCATATCAGTGTCACATCCTGTTTGAAGGAGAGGACAGTAACGAGATAAAGAAAGGAATAAACAAAGAAATATGAACTGTCCTTAACCTGCACTGAAAGCATCACAAAATCATTTAAAAAAGCTATCCAATTCTCAATTCAACCATATTTAGTCACAAGCTTGGTCTATACTATAAGTAGCTAAACAAATACATTTCAGTGCAACAGAAACAAAGGTTTTCACCAGGGATGCACGCTAAAACAAACTGATAGAACTGAGTACAAGTACTGATACTTCAGCTAAAAATATTTTTAAAAACACCATAATTTTCAGGTACAGTACAGCAAGACTGTTTTTTTATAAAGACAGTGTGTTATTAGCAAATATATATATATATATATATATATACACACACACAGTACTGTGCAAAAGTTTTAGGCAATGGTGAAAAATGTTGCATAGTGAGGATGTTTTCAAAATTAATGCCATAGTTTTAATTTATCAATTAATGTTATGCAAAGTCCAGTAAACATAAAAAAGGTTAAATCAATATTTGGTTTGACCACCTTTGCCTTAAAAACAGCACCAATTCTCCTAGGTACACCTGGACACAGTTTTTCTTGGTTGTTGGCAGATAGGATGTTCCAAGCTTCTTGGAGAATTCACCACAGTTCTTCTATTTATGCTCAATTGTTTCTATCTCCTCATTTAATCTCAGACTAACCCGATGTTCAGTAGGGGGTCTGTGGGGGCCATGCTATCTGTTGCAAGGCTCCCTGTTCTTCTATTCTAATCTATTCCATTTACAAAGTAATGTTTGGGAGTCTAAAATTTAAATTTCCTATTTAAATACTAAAGCTAAAGGTATACATAACTATCTTAAGATAAATGTTTTTGTGAAACATCTTATGTGCCTAAGATTTTTGCACAGTATATATATATATATATATATTATAGCTGAGCACTAACATATCATAACTCAGTAAGTTAAATTACAATGTTTGCAAACAAACCTTTTGCAACACATCCAGATTATTGAGACCAACCCGTGATTCAATTTGAGCTGGCTAACTAACAAATAAATATACGTTAACCAAAAGGTGTAGCTTCAGGCCCTTTTGAATTTGAAAGTAGTTTTGTCAATAGTTTTGAAAAGTAACCTTCATGTACTTTACACTATAAACTATGCATTCACAAACTTTCACAAAACTTCCAAAGGAACCAATTTGCTGAAATTAATCAAATTTGGTATTCTAGGAGTATGCACATGATGTATTTACTCAGATATAAGCCTGGGTGCGCTCTATGTACTTTGTGCACTTGCTTGGTGGCACTAAATTGTGTACCTTCAAGCCACTGAAGTGTCTTAAAGCTAAAGTATGCTTTGGTTTTCCATTTGCTATTCCGTCTCACGCCTAGTGCACGTGGCGTTAATTTCATCATCAGCGCAGTCTGTGCGGCGTGTACGCATGCAGTTTTTATAACATTGCACACGTCTACGTGCCTGTGCTTGTCATCTGCACATGCATCTGGAGTTGACTGTACTAAGGATTATCAGACAGCAGTCAAAGTACATATGCATTGACCGCATCCATATGGGCTCGCAGTCAAGAGTATACTTTGAAAGCACTAGATTGTGTGTAAAGGTACATGGAAAAGGGAAGCATACCCTAGCATTTAGCACGGCGATGTTTATGAAATTTGCGTACGGATGTCACTTGGCATTACAAAATTGTTCAAAGCTACCAGTACTTGAACAAAGTATCAGACCTATACCGGTATCAGTATCTGTGTTGCTGCATCCCTAGTTTTTACCATTAAAAGCATTAACAACATCAAGAAAAATTGAAATAAATATTAAAATGTGTAGTTTCGCACCTGGCTCTGAGAATGCATCGCTAACATAATCGTCTTTGTCACCCTCATAGTCCTCATCATCCTCGTCCTCTTCCTCGTCATTTTCGGAGAGCTCGTGTTCACTGCCGAACCCTTCATCGTGGTCTTCATCATCAAGGTCCAGCGCCTCCTCCTCTTCTTCCTCTTCTTCCTCATCTTCCCCTTCATCTTCCTCCTCTTCCTCTTCTTCCATGTCAGCAGTTGCTTTCCCTGCCAGCCTGGCCCTGGTTAAGAACGAGTAGTTGTGCTCTTCCTCCTCCTTTTTGTCAGCAGCAGAAGCTTCGGCTCCAAGGGCACTCATGGTGAGCAAGGTTTCACTGCCGGCAGCTGCAGGAAAGTGTAATTTGTGTGGCACTGCCCTCGGTGACCCTACCTCAGGGCCAGGGCCAGTGGGTACCACTCTTTTAGGGGTCTCCACTCTTTTTTCAGAAGCCAAGGAGCTGATGGAGGAAGCTGTGTTAGTGGTGGCGACCAGGTCCTCACTGACCAGTGAAGCAGTTGACTCGTGCTCCTGGACTAGAGGGGAGCTTGCAGAAACACTAACCTTCCTGGTAGAGTTCTCCATGAAAGGTTTGCGTGGTACGCTGATCCGAACCTTGGCTTTGCGTACATAATCTATGTTGTCCAGCCCGGGCGGGGCTTTGCTAGGCCCCTGCGACTGGGCCTTGGCCATTGTCTCAGTGCTGGAGGGAACAGGCCAGGTGGCTTTCTGGGATCCCTCGGCGAAGTCCGGCAAAGGGTTGCGACTCAATGAGGCACTGGTTGTTGAGTTTGTGAGTCTGTTGCTCTTCTTGGCCATGTTAGGAGGTGGAAGCAAAAGCTGCTTTTGACCCACCAACAAATCTGGATGGTAAAGAGTTTCGCAAACAGGCTGCGAGTCCTCACTGTTGAGCTGGGCCAGGGTGGGGGTCCGTCCTATCACCTCCTCATCCTGATAAGGGCTGGAGAAATCATCAAGGCCCAGGAAATCTACTTCCTTGGTGCCCCAGATATCACAACTGGTGAGGCGAGTGTACTTGGTCAAGTCCTCCCAGTATGTGTCCCACTGCTCAAAGTTTGAGCTGTAGGCTGGGTCGTTATCTGCCAGCTCAGGTAGATGATCCATGCTGTCCAAGTCTTTGCAATCCCCTACTGTGAAATTGTCTCCTCTTGGGCTCTGGCGACAAGTCATATCCCTGTCCTGTGAACAATTAAAAAGATCACTACTTTAATATACAGTAGCCAACAAGAGAAATGAAAGAAATTGTTAACACATAGTAATTTTTAATCTTGTTCCATGGTTGACAATCAGTATATTTACATGAAAGTTTGATTTCAGTCGCACTAGAACAATATTATATATATATATATATTTTTAAATGTCATGTAAAAGCTTTACGCCGACCGAAAACATCCGATTTTGCATCCGACTAACAGACCTAGATAATATGATTACAGCTCAGCTTCATCCAGAATGTATACACGTTATTTGGACCACAACTGGCCTTGGACAAAGTCCCTTTCAAGGCAAGTGAGTCCAATCAGCAGCCATCTTGAGAACGGTCCCAAGCAGCTGTTTTCTGTGGAAACAAGCGGCATAAAAGTACAGCTCCAATCTACTGAAATGGGGAAAGACCGAATCTCTAAAATGGGTGGTCAAGATTACGATCAAATTACTGCTGATTTTATATTTCATATCAGCAGTAAAATCTGACTTCAATGGAATCATAAATTGTGATGCTTTACACCATATCATACAAAAAAAAAATAAAAAATAAAAAAAATTAAAAAAAAATCAAAACAATTTATTTTTCAGGCTGGTCTAGCTAATTCACATGCACATTCTCAAATGTACAGTGTGAAATCTCGAAACCTGACTACCCAGATTAAATTACTTACCCAAGGTCATGTTTTTATTTGTATATTTTCGAGGAAAAAACATTAAAAGACAAATGTGAAATGCAAAATTACACGTTTTTGTAGGTATTGCCAAACCAGGGTTTAAAGTGGCCTTAAACTGGAGTTTAAAAAGACATTAGCCCAGGGTTAAGTGAAGTGTAAAAAGCCTTTAGGTATGAATACAGCCCAACAGTAGTGTTCTGGTTATGAACTCACCGGTTCATACATGAAGTCTGGGTCAGAGCTGTTGGCCAACAGGTCTGTGCTGGTCAGTGCCTGGTCAGCAAAAGAGCAGTTTTGAAAGGCATCCCCAAAGAGAGGGTCCATTCCGCTAATGCTGGGCTGTAAGAGGAACGCAAGCAAAGTTGTACCACAAACCACCTACACCTATTCCACAATATAATAAATTTGAGTGACAGGGCCCATACCTGAGGCATTGCCAAACACAGATCTTCAGTTTGTTGATGGAAACTTTTCTGCCACTTCTCCTGTCTAAGTCGCCTGTTTTTTTCCGTCAATCTCTGGCAGATAATAGATTTCAAATATTAAAAAAAAAGAGAGTTTTCGTTTTCAATATGGAGGCTTCAGCAGCACATTTAAGTATGGTTGGGTATTTCTCCTCTGTTGACTGTTGTTTGTGGGTAGAAGGTAGAACAGAGGGGAAAGAGAGGTTAGCTAGCTGAAATGTTACATTAACTCACATTATCGGCACAAACATCAGCACACAAAACACACGACTATGCCTGCGCTGTCTGGTAAACTAGCTCTGTGTAATCAAAATATCACTTACAAGCTGCGAACTGGCATAGACTATGAAACACTGAGAGGAAACAGCTGTCAAAAACAACTGTTTGCTGCCATTAGAACAGAAACGGGCAGGTTCAACACAGACGTCAATGCTGTTTGCATCGGCAAACATCCACAGAAATAGTGTAGTTTTTTCCGGAAAGGCCCGAAAAAGTCCAGCCATGGTCAAAAAAGTTGTCTGTGATCCATGGAGGAAGGGAAGGGAGCCCTAAATTGTATTAGTTTGATGGGCGGCAATAATGCAAGAGTGTCGAACACTGTCTGGAGCTATTTTTAAACAACCTTGGCAGCACCCTTTCCCCTCGGCTGACAGACAGCCATAGGCGGCGAGGCCCAAACATTCAGACATATGCTGGAGCATGTGAGGCTTGCGCTGGCCAGCTTCAACGCAGAGCAAACAAGCCTACCTCACTTGTGCTTGATGACATCATTTCCTCCTGGTGCACCAAGCAAGTCAAATAAGCATCTTATCACCCTTTGGCTTTGTGCACGGCAGGGTTTGCATACAGCCCACAGACAGAGGGTGAGAAGAAAACACAGAGAAGCACTTCCCTTTAGCGCACAACTCTTTTACTGCATACTCACTGATAGCTTACAAACCAAAAAACAATATGTTTACATTTTCTGAAGAAAATATGAGTGATGCTTGTCTGTGCAAAAGTTGCTGACCAGAGGCTAGGGTTTTGTTGGTGGTTGACAGGGTGTTGTTATGCGCTTCCAACGGTGTTCTGAGTGTTATTTAGCAGTTGCTAGAATGTTCTGGTTGTTTTCACTCACCATTCACTTTCATTGCACATTTTTCCATAAAATTGAACTGAATGGTGATTGAAGCAGTCAGTCCCTAATGTTCCTAACATCTTCATTTGTGTTCCACAAAAGAAAGAAGGTCATACAAATCTGGACGAATATTTGGAACGTATTTGATGACAATTTTCATTCTGAGTGAACAATTCCTTTAAACAGTTCAATGTGAGTGAAATGAGAATGTGTGTAACATAACCTCTCATTTTCTTTGCTGTTTTGTGTACATGGATTTTCCAGCTAGGGTATTCAATCCAAACTATTATTTCAAAATCTGCTATCATATTTCTTGTGATGTATAGATCAATCACTTCCAGATCATGTTCACTTGCATACATGAGAACAATGCTTGCTTGTTTACTACACATGAATATCAATGTCACAGTCTTTTCATCTTTTTCTCTGTGGTATGTCTGGCTTTCTGTATTTTCACAGCTTGCATCATCCACTGTGATGCTATTAGGATAGCAAATCTCAGGCTCGCCAATCAAAATGTGTATTTGTAAATAACTTACATGTGAAAACTTAACACTTCAGAGTCATTGTCTTCCAGAGACATAAGTGTGTTGGATTGAGGTGTCGCCCTATTCTTCTCCTCTAATTGCAGCCCTGCTGAGATGAGTTATCACAACTTTCCATGGATATATTATGGCAGGATTGCTCATATAGAAAGCCCATGTCTCTTTCTCATTCTAGTCGTCTGAGGAGTCTTCCAGACACAAATATAGAAATACAGCAGGTCATCCAAATCAAACTGAATTGCCCCTTACACAAGTGTCCAAACACTAACCAGACACAATCCAATGCAATGAATGATTCCAGTAGCAAAGAATTTGTCTGTTCACACTGAACACGAAACAGCTGTGTGACATGGCACAACCACAGCAAATCAGAAAAAATTCAATGTTTAAAGTGGCAGGATTTTGTGTTGCATTTGCCATTTTTGGTCTTTATTAGATAGGAAAGTGGAGAGGGCGACAGAAAACAACAGGGGAATAGGAGAAATGGGATGAGAAGTGGACCTCCAGCCGGAACTGAAACTTATGTTACCGGTTGCACTACTGCATCAAATGTTGGAGCACTGCCCACAAGGCTACATCTAAGACAGAAGCGGGATTTTGGACCAATGTGAGTTAACAGTGGGCAAGGCAACCTGAGAGTTAACAACGGCTCAGTAACTTCCTGCCACTCGTCGCCTGTCGCGGTAAGGGTTGGAAACTTCACGCCATGCAAATATGGGACACGTGCATTTAGCAGTTTCCCTCTCAAGCGATTCGGCGCTTAAATATGGGACAAAAGGTTTTCGGGCGTCTTTATTTCAGGCAAATTAAGGGATGTCTGGGCTAATATGGGATGGTTGGCAACCCTAGTCGTGGTCGAAGCTGGTTAGGACAGAAAATCTGACTAACATTGAAGAGGTCACTTCTTTTGCTTGCCACTTTATCATGTTGCATCAGGTAGTACACTGTGTTAATGCCAATCAAAACTAAATTAAGAATGTGCAGATGCAACAACCCGAGAATTGATCAGTGTGCTCATACTGAGGGTTAGGGACTTTAACAAACAAAAAAGAAATTTGGTGCCTAACTTGTGCACACCTGAAATACTGAGGCCTATGAAAGAGAGTTTGTTTACGCCTGGCTGCGAATAAACAGGGTGAAAAAATAAAACAATAGATTTACATTGAAGGAGTGACCAGTAAGCAACCACTAAGAAACCACCATAAACACCCTAGTAATTACTTAGTAACTAAATAGAAAAGCACATTGAAACACCTGAGCAATCGCATAGCAATGCACTGAAAACCATTCTGAATTGAAACCATTCACAACACTCTAGCATCGTGGCAGCGAATTTTGCACGAGCAAACATCACTCACATTTTCTTCATCTAACGTAAAAATTTTGTTTTAAGAATGCTTTTTCTCCACAAATATTTATTGTGGAAGCTGTACTTTATACACTGATAGCTAAAGGTTAGCAGTAACCTTTTTAAGTGCATTTATTTTTTTTTTAATCAATTATTATTTTCTACTTGGGTGATTTTCAAGAAACCTGTCTTGGTCGTATTTGACCCCAAATCAATTAAAATACATTTTTATCTTGTATAAAGAAAATGAAACCTACATTTAGGACCATAAGATTTTTTACATTGTGATATTATTTTCAGGACACTTAAGCACATTTTACCCCCCAATTCTCATTACCATAACGCATCCAGAAGTTTTACTTTTACTAGGCCTATTTCCATTGATTTTTGCGTGGTAATGAGAACTGGGTTGTAAAAAGTGTCAACATGTAAAAAAAAAATCTTAAAGGCCCCAAAAATAGGCTTAATTTACTATTTGCTAAATATAATTTCTTATTTTTTTGTCTTGATTTTGGGATAAAATAGGACAAGTTTTGTGAGAATCACCCAATTTTCTCTGAATAATTACAGCTTTAAAAACTTCAAGCACACCCCATGAAACTATTTTGAATAAATGATTGACTATACTGACTAAAGGGGCTCACCCAAAAACCAGACTGATGTTAACCTTAGACTACTGAACACATAAAAACAGTTATGAGCTTGTAAAACGGATTATAAGCCTGTAGACTCACTTGTACAATTGGATTTTTTGTTGAATAAATGTTCAGATATTTCATAATTCAATCACGCTATGGTTGAATAAACTGCCAGACAGAAACCGTATTTATTTGAAAATAATCAAAATCAAGACACTTGGAAAAAACCTTGCTCTAAAAAGAGACATGCTTGACCAAACTTGACCAACTTTTAGCCCTGATGAAGGCCTAGATGCCAAAACGCATTGGCAAAATAAAGTTTGAATTATTCTCCACTCCACAAGTGCTGGTGGATTTGCTTTTCAATTTTACTCTTCTTTCTTTTTCCAAGCACATTGTTGGTTTTGTGAAGCTGCGCCAGAATAACTCTACAACATCCACATAAAAGCCTACATATTAATTCAAACGTATTGCCTCTCATTTCTATTAACTAGGACTTCACTTTGCCACATATTTGTTTTTTTGCAGGGTGCATGTAGAGGCCGCCCGTTTGTTATGCACAAGCTGAGGAATCTTAAGCGTAGGCGTGCTGTGATCAAACTGGTGGGTTTTGCGCTAACGCTACAGACACACTGTGGCTAATAGACAGGAAGTATGAACGACGACAGAAGAGTGCTTATTACATATTTAACTCTGGCTGCAGTTTAGACATGGCTCCAAATCCTATTTCCGAAACGGTTTGCCAGCGCTGCAGCATCTTCACAGGACAGTCTGAGCTAATTACAAACACGCTTGCATTCTGCAGTCCAGGCTTCAAATGCAGAGACTACACTGCAAATATAAGGGTATCTGCTTGCTGAAATGACAACGACACACTGCCTGCACAGATGCAAATTATCTAGCACTTTATGAAAACTGAAACTGTGACAACTAGGTTAATGGGTATAACTTAATGATCCTTTTTGAACACACAAGCCTTCATTTAACAACAGGTAGCTGAGCAATTCAATCCTTTCACGAATGTTCCGGGTTCAATACAAGTTTCAATCGACAGCATTTGTTGCATAGTGCAGATTATGACAAAAAATATTTTTGACTCATCCCTCCTTTATTATAAAAAATTTGTTACAGTAAAGGAACTTACAATGGAAGCGAATGGAACCAGTCCATAAACGATAAAATACACATAGTTTCAAAAGTATACAGTTGAAGTCAGAAGTTTACATACACCTTAGCCAAATACATTTAAACTCAGTTTTTCACCATTTCTGAAATGTAATCATAGAAAACATTCCCTATCTTAGGTCAGTTAGGATCACTACTTTATTTTAAGAATGTGAAATGTCAATATAATAATAGAGAGGATGATTTATTTCAGCTTTTATTTCTTTCATCACATTCCCAGTGGGTCAGAAGTTTACATATACCTTGTTAGTATTTGGTAGCACTGCCTTTAATTTGTTTAATTGGGTCAAATGTTTTGGGTAGCCTTCCACAAGAAGTTGCTGGAATTTTGGCCCATTCCTCCAGACAGAACTGGTGTAACTGAGTCAGGTTTGTAGGCCTCCTTGCTCGCACACGCTTTTTCAGTTCTGCCCACAAATTTTCTATCAGATTGAGGTCAGGGCTTTGTGATGGCCACTCCAATACCTTGACTTTGTTGTCCTTAAGCCATTTTGCCACAATTTTGGAGGTATGCTTGGTGTAATTGTCCATTTGGAAGACCCATTTGTGACCAAACTTTAACTTCCTAGCTGATGTCTTGAGATGTTGCTTCAATATATCCACATAAGTTTCCTTCCTCATTATGCCATCTATTTTGTGAAGTGCACCAGTCCCTCCTGCAGCAAAGCACCCCCACAACATGATGCTGCCACCCCCATGCTTCACGGTTGGGATGGTGTTCTTTGGCTTGCAAACCTCACCCTTTTTCCTCCAAATATAACGATGGTCATTATGGGCAAACAGTTAAATTTTTGTTTCATTAGACCAGAGGACATTTCTCCAAAAAGTAAGATCTTTGTCCCCATGTGCACTTGCAAACTGTACTCTGGCTTTTTTATGGCGGTTTTGGAGCAGTGGCTTCTTCCTTGCTGAGCAACCTTTCAGGTTATGTCGATATAGGACACGTTTTTCTGTGGATATAGATACTTGTCTACCTGTTTCCTCCAACATCTTCACAAGGTCCTTTGCTGTTGTTCTGGGATTGATTTGCACTTGTCGCACCAAACTACGTTCATCTCTAGGAGACAGAATGTGTCTCCTTCCTGAGCGGTATGATAGCTGCGTTGTTCCAAGGTGTTTATACTTACGTACTATTGTTTATACAGATGAACGTGGTACCTTCAGGCCTTTGGAAATTGCTCCCAAGGATGAACCAGACTTGTGGAGGTCCACAATTTTTTTGCACTTCCAATTCAGTACACCTCCTATAAGAAGCTAATTGGCTAATTGCCTAAAGGCTTGACATCATTTTCTGGAATTTTCCAAGCTGCTTAAAGGCACAGTTAACTTAGTGTATGTAAACTTCTGACCCACTGGAATTGTGATATAGTCAATTAAAAGTGAAATAATCTGTCTGTAAACAATTGGGAAAATTACTTGTGTCATGCACAAATTAGATGTCCTAAACGACCTGCAAAACTATAGTTTGCTAATATTAAGTCAGTGGAGTGGTTAAAAAATGAGTTTTAATGACTTCAACCTAAGTGTATGTAAACTTCTGACTTCAGCTGTAGCTACTACGTTAACATTATACATATTAACATGATTTTAGTGTGATAAAATCACTAACCTCACCTGTGTCAAGTTAGACTATATCCAATACCAGGATTACAGGATTTTGTTTTTTCTATAGCAACAAAGTTGTGATATTAGATACAACTTTACACAAAGCAGGTAATGGTTACACTGATAAGGTCAGTAATCAATTTTATCACACTAAAATAATGTTAATACATATACCATTTACATCTTGTTGCTATATTCTTGACTGGCCCCATTCACTTCCATTTTAAGTACATTACTGTAACCACAATTTTTGCTTTTTTTAATAAATGAGGGACGAGTCTATATTAATTTTGTGGAAAACAACATCTCACAATTGCTTTAAACTGATCTCAACTTGTACTGAACAAGGAATATTCCTTGTTTAGTTGGTTATAACATCACATAATTGCACATTTATTCAAACTAGGGTGAGAAACCTTCATCTTTTATAAGACAAATATCAGATAAACTTTATGAGAGGGGAAGTCAAATCCACTGCATCCACAATCAGAGACCCGTTATTGAGTTCCCATACAAATCTGCTGTCATGTTATTGTGCTCTCACTGTTGGTCTGTGCAGCAAGCTACGTGCGTATTCATAATAGTAATGAATGTACAATAAGATCAAAGCCCTAAAGCTAACAGATGTAATGTTCTCCCTACTGTAGGTGACCACCCCCGCAATGTTTACATGAAGACAGAATGACCTACTAAATACATGCATATTTCTGAGGCCTTGCAGATTAAAGAAATCCGCAGACAATGTGTTACACAAACTGATCGCCACTCTAAATATTGAAGTAGCATGTGATAAATGGGCGAGAACAAATTGCAGTCTGACCTACTAACACTTTACAACACCCTGAACTCAACATGGCCCCCTTCGAAAACAAATTGCTTCAACCGAAATGCTGCGACATTGAGCCAACGCCCACGCTTTGTCTTTCTGTGATTGGTTAAATGCAAATGCTTAGCCCGCCTCCGCATAGAAAAGGTTGCTTACGCTCGCTGTCAATCAAGCACAATTTTCGCATGAACGCACGACCAACGGCGTTAGGTTGAAGCGACAAGCAACAAACAACATTGAACGCCTCCCCACGTTACGTAAACAGATGGAAAGCAAAACAGTATTCCCTCATAAACTTTTAGTTTACAGACAAACACTCATTCCTTAACTATTAACGGTACAAATTGCAAACGGACAACATCTTGCGGAAAACTGACTCGGTCAAACGGCTCAAAGATCATTAAAAGAAATAAAATCACATTTTAAGGATTCAGGTTAATATTGCTGCATAATTGAAACACACTCATTACAAACAGTTTGGATGGTTGTTGATGTGCCATAAGCATTCAGGATACAGAAGAAACTAACATGTTTGTTTCCAAATTCGCGTCGAGGTGAAGGGGGCGTGTCCCTCCTAGAATTAATGGGGTTAATTCTAATCAAACACTGTAAAGTCATTATGTTTGAGAAAAGATTTTTTTTAAAAATGCCACAAATCACTTGACCACTTAGACTGACATATCGTTTGTGTTTTTGATAAACAGGTGGATAAAACTTTTAAACAACATTATAAGCGCGTTTGTCTGTGATTTAAGGCTAATTTATTGCTAATAATGTCGCTTCATACTTCAACCAAGTGATTTTGTGGCTGTTCGATAAAACTAGCAAGCTTCTGTCTAAAACTTTGTCTAATAAATAAATAGTAGTTTCAACAGCAAATATGTATTCTTATAGAAGTGAAAGCTAGCGACCAGCATCTGCTCCTCTTACTCAGCACCAGTGACTGGCCATCTAAACAACTGCAGGAAAATATGTTGATCTGCAATGACAAGCGGGCACCTAAAGCACAGATACCACACACAATATCGCTCTGTCTGTGAAAGGAATAGCTAAGAATAGTTTAGTGTTGAAAGAGGAACTGCAGAGCTTTTTTCACACTATGGCCTCCGTGTCCCTCCCCTCTGCTAGCGAAACGTAGCCCGAGAGCTAACTAGAAGAGACAATGTTTTTATCATCCTTAAACCACTATCTTTACACACTCCACAACGCTGCTATAGTTAAAAAGACAACTCACCTTTAAGTTACCCATATACTAGTAAAAAAAGATTGCAACTCCGAATTTATTCGTGTTTAGGAAAACTTGATGTCATTTCTTCACTATCTACGCAGTGTTCCTCTCCGTTTTGTTTTGTTTATCTACTTCCTGACGGGTTCCTGGAAAGCGCGTGACTCCCCAGTCACATGCTTTTCGGCTGACCAATCAGGGCGAGCGCTCCGTTCTGACCCAAAATATGTTAATTTTATGATTGTACAGTATATCTTAAGATGTATGTATTTAAAATGACTAGTTGACAAAACAAAGTACATAATTTATCTTCAAAATTCTGATTAATCCTCTAAGACTAATATTTTCGACATAAAATAGAACCAATAAGAAGACAGAAACAGATTATTTAATATAAAAAAAATAAATAAAGTGAAAACACTGTACCACGATGCAAAATATTTTTCGTATTAAATTAACATTTTAAAGCTAAAATGCAAAACTTCTATTCAAACCAACATTTTTTACTTACTATATGATATGGTGCAATAATTTTACATTTCACAAATATTTTTTTTATTAAATTTATATTTTAAAGCTAAAATGCTAAACTTTTACTGAAATCAACATTTATTAGTTCTTACTATATGACATGGTGCAATAATTTTACATTTCACAAATATATTTTTAGTTTTTCAATATAAAATTTATTTTTAAATATTAAGTTAAATTTAATATTAAATTAACATTTTAAAGCTAAAATGCAAAACTTCTACTCAAACCAACATTTATTGTTGCTTACTATATGATATGGTGCAATAATTTCACATTTCACAAATACATTTTTAGATTTTTAATATTAAAATCAGTTTTAAATATTAAATTAAAAATGTAAAGCTAAAATGCTTAACTTCTAATTAAAACAACATTCATCGGTTCTTACTACATGATATGGTGCAATCATTTCACAAATACATTTTTAGATCTTTTAGAAGTTGTTAAATCAAAGCCAATGTATTAATGTTATTTGTCTAATACATTACAAATATTTTACACAGTATATGTGTATATATATATATATATATATATATATATATATATATATATATATATATATATATATATATACACACACACACACACACACTGCAATGTTCATAACAGATCTTTATTTGACTCAAACCTTTTAGATGATCTTGAAAACACTTGCTAAAACAGACAGAGGTTGATGTGCACAGCCTGCAAAAAATATATACTTGCAAAACACATGTTAACATTCAATATCCACTTGGTGTACCTGCTTTGTTAGAATAAACAGAGCTGAAATTAATTTTTTTTTTAAAAAAGGTACAGTATTTAAAAATCAGTTACTTGTTATCAGTTAAATCCAGTACAAATATAATACAATCTTTTCTCTATTTAATATAAACTAGACAAGAATCCATTTGAAAAATACATTTTAAAATATTGTAGTTCGAATAAATGTCTGTGTTCAAAGACAAACATGCACAGGATTCCATGAGAGGGAAGGGCCTGTTTGCTGGTTTAGGGCTGTGTGTGCATGGCCTTGGGTCCATCAGCTGGAATCTGTGATGCACTGCAGCTCAGATCTTCCCAAGGCCCAGGCTGCTCGCCAAGCCTTTTAATAAATAAAAGCATCTATTACTCCCAAGAAGGAAACAAAAGTGAAAATTTACAAGAAGATGAAAGAAGCTTTGCATGACTTGAGCAATTGCTGTTAGTGACCTTGCGCTCTGGAGGAACAGGACATGTAAAGGGGTATACTACAGTATATACAACACTCCTCATACAAGTGTTAGAATCAGTTCACTTTGAGAGCACATGTCCTCTAAACGTTTCTTGCTCTGTTGTTATCAACAGGTCTTGAAAATCTAAGCAGTTGCTGCATACTGAAAGTTTGCCTGTCTTCCTCATGCACTTTTGTCATTGTCCTTATAGAGGAATGAGCCATCCGCTACAGCCAGTGTTGCTGCAGGTACCAAATAGTGTCGTTGCTCAGTGCTGGTCCAAATAAGGGGTTCAGCTGGGCCAGGATGGCTATTAACCAGCTGTGAAGGAACAAGAACAATGACGTCAGAATAAATCCAAAAAGCTCTTCCTCACTTTTCTGCCAAACTCTGCTTTCTTTGGGATTCCGAAAGAATGAACGGTTCATTTTGTCACGGCATCAGATTTTACACAAACCAAAATGAAAAGACAAAGTGTACAACGTGATTACTATCAAGTATCAATGCGCAAACAAAAAGCAATCCTTCAGGGCATTTTGGTCAGTTACAAAATAAAAGGAGCATCTCCAAAAGTACTTGGAAATTTAAGCCACACATTAAAAAATATAAAAGTCTTTATATTATATACCATTATATAATGTCATACTAAATCCATTATATAATAAAATATACCATGTGGCATTTACAATATACAATTAACAATATTAACACAATTTCAAATGATAAAAATTATATATTGTTTTATAAATTATAAAATATATATTGTTACAAATTAAAAAAAAGTAGTGACATTTTTTGATTGTCTAAGCGGAACATTTTTTTTAAATTGCGGTTACAGTGAGGCACTTTCAATGTAAGTCAAAGGGGCCAGTCCATAAACATTAAAATACAGTACACACCATTTCGAAAGTATAGCCACAAGACATATACATTATACATGTTAACATGGTTTTAGAGTGCTAGAATCTCTGTTCTACATCATTTTAGTGTAATAAAATCACTTATTACAGTAGTTTTACCGGCGTTCCGTCATCGCGGCAACAAAGTTGTAATATTGGAAATAGCTTTACACAGAAAAGGTAAGGGATTTTATCACACTAAAAACATATTAACACATACAATGTTTACATCTTGTGACTATACTTTTGTAACAATTTGTATTTTAATGTTTATGGACCGGCCTCATTCATTTCCATTGTAAGTGCCACACTTAATACTTTTTGGGGCCACTGTTTTGCAAAATGTTACATCACAAAGGTAAAGATACAGGTGTAAATTCGGGGGGAAAATTTTTTAATATCTTTACATGCTTCGGAAAAGTGCTAAAGAGTTTTCAAGAATGTCTACTTTCCCTTCACACAGTATGGTTGCACACAGAACATTTGTTAGAAATCTTCTATTCTTACACCTCTCCTGGCTTTGTAAAATAGATGAGAAGATACCCACCTTTCAAACATCAAGTGTGACATTTAAACTGAGCCTATTTATAGAACACATTTCCCAAACTTGTTCCTGCAAAAAGGATATCTATCTTTTCATGTCTGGACTCAGTCTACCGAGGAGTTTGTGAACACAATGGCACAATGACAATCAGATATGCTTTTGAAATGGGCTCAATATTTATGAACAGGTTGCTATGTAAATAGATTCCGCACACGACTAAAGAGGCAAAAGGGTTCGCTGTTTGTCCATGCTGTTTCCTGGATCCACTTGTGCAAGATGGGCTGTTCTTTAATCAGTTCAGCTGTCAGGGTCGGCAGGATATCTGTTTGCATTTGAAGTTTTGATGCATGGTTATCTGTCTACCTCAATGCATTCAGAATATCAGCACAGGTCAAGATAGAAAAGAGCAGACGTGGTACAGAAACTGCAGGGCAATGTGAACATGGTACACACCAAAAGAACAACAACATATTTGAGAATAGTAGAATATTAAATGTTTTAAACATATACACTGATCAGCCACAACATTAAAACCACTGACAGGTGACGTGAATAACATTGATTATATCGTTACAACGGCACCTGTCAAGGGGTGGGATATATTAGGCAGCAAGTGAACAGTCAGTTCTTGAATTTCATGTGTTGAAAGCAGGAAAAATGGGCAAGGGTATGTATCTGAGCGACTCTGACAAGGGCCAAATTGTGGTGGCTAGACGACTAGGTCAGAGCATCTCCAAAACAGCAGGTCCTATGGGGTGTTCCTGGTATGCAGTGGTTAGTACCTACCAAAAGTGGTCCAAGGAAGGACAACCGGTGAACCGGCGACAGGGTCATGGGCGCCCAAGGCTCATTGATGCGCATGGGGAGCAAAGACTAGCCCGTCTGGTCCAATCACACAGAAGAGCTACTGTAGCACAAATTGCTGTCAAACTTAATGCTGGCCATGATAGAAAGGTGTCAGAACACACACTGCATCGTAGCTTGTTGCGTATGGGGCTGCGTAGCCGCAGACCGGTCAGAGTGCTCATACTGATCCCTGTCCACCGGCGAAAGCGCCTACAATGGGCACGTGAGCGTCAGAACTGGACCATGGAGCAATGGAAGAAGGTGGACTGGTCTGATGAATCACATTTTCTTTCAGATCACGTGGATGGCCGGGTGTGTGTGCGTCGTTTACTTGGAGAAGAGATGGCAGCAGGATACACCATGAGAAGAAGGCAGGCAGGCAGAGGCAGTGTGATGCTCTGGGCAATGTTCTGCTGGGAAATCTTGGGTCCTGGCATTCATATGGATGTTAATTTGACACGTACCATCTATCTAAAGATTGTTGCAGATCACGTACACCCCTTCATGGCAACAGTATTCCCTGATGGCAGTGGCCTATTTCAGCAGGATAATGCGCCCTGCCACACTGCAAAAATTGTTCAGGAATGGTTTGAGGAACATGACAAAGTGTTCAAGGTGTTGACTTGGCCTCCAGATTCCCCAGATCTCAATCCAATTGAGCATCTATGGGATGTGCTGGGCCAACAAGTCCGATCCATGGAGGCCCCACCTCGCAACTTACAGGACTTAAAGGATCTGCTGCTAATGTCTTGGTGCTAGATACCACAGGACACCTTCAGAGGTCTTGTGGAGTCCATGCCTCGATGGGCCAGAGCTGTTGTGGCAGCATGAGGGGGAGCTACATGATATTAGGCAGGTGGTTTTAATGTTGTGGCTGATCGGCGTATATATATATATGTATACGTATATACATATACACACACACACTACCGGTCAAAACTTTTGAAACACTTACTCATTCTTTATTATAATTTTTTTCACATTTTAGAATAATAGTAAAGTCATTAAAACTATGGAATAACATAAATGGAACTATGGGAATTATGTTGTGACTAAACAAAATCCAAAATAAATCAAAACTGTGTTATATTTTAGCATCTTCAAAGTAGTCACCCTTTGCCTAGAATTTGCAGACATGTACTCTTGACATTTTCTCAACCAACTTCTTGAGGTATCACCCTGAGATGCTTTTTAAACAGTATTGAAGGAGTTCCCATCTATGTTGGGCACTTATTGGCTGCTTTTCTTTATTATTTGGTCCAAGTCATCAATTTCAAAAACTTTTTTTTTTTTAATTAAATTTTAGTTTTATAATGAAATAAATTAATATGGTGGCACAATTATATTTTTGTCTCCAAAACTAATTTCAAACATTTAAGCATACGCCTTCAGATCAAAAGATTTTTAAGACCATGAGAAACATTTCAGTCAAGTGTTTCAAAACTTTTGACCGGTAGTGTATATATAAACTCAGCAAAAAAGGAAACGTCCTCTCACTTTCAACTGCTTTTATTTTCAGCAAACTTAACGTGGAAATATTTGTAACACAAAAAGATTCAACAACTTAAACATAAACTGAACAAGTTCACAGACATGTGACTAACAGAAATGGAATAATGTGTCCCTAACAAGGGGGGGGGGTCAAAATCTAAAGTAACAGTCTGTATCTGGTGTGGCCACCAGCTGCATCAAGTACTGTAGTGCATCTCCTCCTCATGGACTGCACCAGATTTGCCAGTTCTTGCTGTGAGATGTTACCCGACTCTTCCACCAAGGCACTTGCAAGTTCCCGGACATTTCTGGGAGGAATGGCCCTAGCCCTCACCCTCCGATCCAACAGGTCCCAGACGTGCTCAATGGGATTGAGATCCGGGCTCATCGCTGGCCATGGCAGAACACTGACATTCCTGTCTTGCAGGAAATCATGCACAGAACGAACAGAATGGCTGGTGGCATTGTCATGCTGGAGGGTCATGTCAGGATGAGCCTGCAGAAAGGGTACCACATGAGGGAGGAGGATGGCTTTCCTGTAACGCACAGCATTGAGATTGCCTGCAATGACAACAAGCTCAGTCCGATGATGCTGTGACACACCGCACCAGACCATGACGGACCCTCCACCTCCAAATCGATCCCGCTCCACAATACAGGCCTTGGTGTAACGCTCATTCCTTTGACGATAAACGCGAGTCCGACCATCACCCCTGGTGAGACAAAACCGTGACTCGTCAGTGAAGAGCACTTTTTGCCAGTCCTGTCTGGTCCAGCGAAATTGGGTTTGTGCCCATAGGCGACATTGTTGCTGGTGATGTCTGGTAAGGACCTGCCTTACAACAGGCCTACAAGCCCTCAGTCCAGCCTCTCTCAGCCTATTGCGGACAGTCTGAGCACTGATGGAGGAATTGTGCGTTCCTGGTGTAACTCGGGCAGTTGTTGTTGCCATACTGTACCTGTTCCGCAGGTGTGAAATTTGGTTGTACCGATCCTGTGCAGGTATTACATGTGGTCTGCCACTGCGAGGATGATCAGCTGTCCTTCCTGTCTCCCTGTAGCGCTGTCTTAGGCATCTCAAAGTACGAACATTGCAATTTATTGCCCTGGCCACATCTGCAGTCCTCATGCCTCCATGCAGCATGCATAAGGCACGTTCACACAGGGACCCTGGGCATCTTTCTTTTGGTGTTTTTCAGAGTCAGCAGAAAGGTCTCTTTAGTGTCCTAAGTTTTTATAACTGTGACCATAATTGCCTACCGTCTGTAAGCTGTTAGTGTCTTAACGACCATTCCACAGGTGCATGTTCATTAATTGTTTATGGTTCATTGAACAAGCATGGAAAACATTGTTTAAACCCTTTACAATAAAGATCTGTAAAGTTATTTGGATTTTTACAAAATTATCTTTAAAACGATAAAAGAAAAAGGGATGTTTCTTTTTTGCTGAGTTTATATATGTTTGTTTTTTTACACACAAATTGAAGTTATTAACACCATAAACCCATTAAATATCACAGAAATCATGCTGTTATTATTTTTCATAAAAAATAGAAGCACTGTGTAGCATCCTCGGAGTAAGAATTCAAGATACGGGGTACTGCTCAATGTATTCATCTGAAAACTGCTATATCTGTAGACAAAGGTCAAATTGTTAATGCTCCTGAGAATAACTGTCGTTTTTCACAGCGCTTTAACACAAAAGGCCTTCTTGTTTCCCAAGAGCTTAGGGGAGGCTTCACATTTTAAAACAGCGCCCTCTTCTGTTCTTGATACATTGAAAAAGTAAATGAAAATTAGTTATGCAAGTATCTACAGAAGCAATTTCCATGCACCTTGCGGTCATCTCTTGTTATTTATTTTTTCACCCTTTCAAGTGTCCAAATTAGTAATATAATCCCTCAAAGTATGAATGGAACAAAGGTACTATAATTTGGATTAAAGCAACTGTAAACACATTCAAATAATTATATGAAAACAGATCATGTAATGATGAAAATCTTCAACTTTGGTATTAGTGCTTTGATCAAACTTTATTCTCTTTCGCCATTGGACACAATATCTGCAGTGTTCCTCGTAACACAATGTTTGAATAGGTTTCTGCGAGGAGAAAGATTTTTTAGAAATATCTTCATTTAGTTCAAAGACATTCATACTTACAACAAGTAGCAGCAAACTGCTGTTAAGACAAGCATGGTTACGATGACCCTGTGCAAGGTAAACAAACACGTTCAGATTATTATGACTGTAGATGGTAAATTAATAAATTCATCTGTATAATGTGGGTGCAGAATATACAATAGTGCATGGTCAATTCGTATATATACACACAACAGGCAAGAACAAGAAAAGGTTATTAGCATATACAGCCTTTAATATTTAAGTATATTTCAGTATAACTGTATTTTGTTATATTAATAATATTTAAGTACTTTAATGTAATTAAATATATCAAGTAACATTATTCCATACAACACATTACAATAATAATTAATATTTCACATAATAATTGTGTCCATGTTGGCGTTTACATTTATATTTTTAGCATGTGTGCGCTCCATATATAACTCTGAATCTAAAATTCAACTTTCACTAAATATTTAGCTAATATGATCTCTTTTGTAGGTGTACATTTGGCAAGTTATTATTTGCATTCAGTATTTTCTATTAATGCATTCTGGTATCACAAACAGGAATGTTTATGCAATTTAATGTTATGATGTCACAGTGATGTAAAAATGCCTCAGCCTCACCTGAAAGTCTGCTGGACATTTTAACACAAATTTGAAATTGTATTTGTCATTGTACATCTTTCATCTCGAATGCTGACATGCACAAGAAATTTAAACTTGAGTTCAAATGACTTTATTTTTCATAGCTGAACTACTGAAACTCTCATGAATAGGCTACCATTAACCCTTGTGCATCAATTTAAAGAAGTTACTCAGAGGTCCTTAGAGGACAAAAATGTCTGCGTTAAAAAACTGCCATAATAATATTATATATTAATATTATTTTCCACTTTCAATGAGTTAATTTTTTTTTAAATCAACATCAGTCCTGATCATAACTACCAAATATTCATTCATTTTCAGGATTTTAACCCTTTAAATGCCAGTTTGTTTATTTAATGCCACTTGTTTTTTATGAAAAAAAAAAAAGAAAAAAAAGAATTATTTTTCATAAACTAAATGCTAAGAGGAAATTTTTTTTATTGGATTATCACAGTCTGGGATATGTCAATGATTAGCAACAACACTGATTTTGATGCATTATTATATTTTGTGAAGTGTCAGATTAACCAAAGAAAAAAACACTCAGGACCTTAGAGGACAAAAATGTCCGCATCATAAAACTGCCATAAAAATATTATATATTAATATTATTTTCCACTTTCACTGACTGATTTTTTTAAGCAACATCAGTCCTGATCATAACTACCAAATATTCATACATTTTCAGGTTTTTAACCTTTTAAATGCCAGTTTGTTTACATAATGCCACTGTTGTTTTTACACACACACACACACACACCCACACCCACATAATTTTAGCTGCATCATTTATTCAATTGGCCTGCAGTGCTCTATAATACAGCAAACAGAAAATAGGAAAAAAGCATGTATTTGCTCCATAGGCTAAACATGAATAATGGTGCCATCTGGTGGAAAATATTACAATTTAAAATTTTGAAGCCAGGGCTCCAGAATGAAAGCATAATATCATAGAGTTTATGCTTAGATGACACTGGGATCAAATATTGTAGTTTTAATGGGTTTCAATGGGGACATTTTTGTCCTGAAGGTCCTGAGTGTAACTTTTGTGTACACAGTGTATTATAGGTGTATTATAGGAACTGAGGTTGAAACATCAAAATCCCCCCAAAAATACACACCTTTGGCAAAATTTATGCCGCTGCATTAACACAGCCAAAATTATCGAAAAAACAAAAATTAAAATGACAAAAATGTCCCGAAGTTCGCACAAGTGTTTATCCGGGAAATACGTTATATGCTACATAGTTTCCCATTCCACATCATCTTTCAAATTACTATCAGACACTTTCAGTAATGGCATTCATGTATAGTTATTCAAAAGCAAGGAAAACAACTAGAAACCTTTTTAAAGCGAAATAAACAACTTTCACTAGAGATTCAACAACACATACCCTCTGTTCGGCCCTTTCGGAATAAACCACGGGACAACTCCACCAACAAATCCCCAAAACAGTGTGACAACAGCCATTGTGATTCCAAAATTATGCTGGACCATGTCGAATTTTTCACTGTTTGCCAAATGCAAAAGTTGAGTTATTGGTTGACGTATACCCGCGAGCTGCGATGAGGAAGAGATCAAACTCATGCACGCTTTAGTGAGGGCACGCCTACGTGACGTCACTGCTGTTGAGTTTGTTCATAACTGTTTTTTTATGCTAATTATTCTTTATTAATCGATTGTGAAAGTAAAAGGTTCTTAAATGTAGAATCAAGTATTATTTCCTGTCTGACAGCAGTATAAAAATATATGTAATAAAGATG
Organism: Myxocyprinus asiaticus; assembly: GCF_019703515.2. Taxonomy (NCBI): domain Eukaryota; kingdom Metazoa; phylum Chordata; class Actinopteri; order Cypriniformes; family Catostomidae; genus Myxocyprinus; species Myxocyprinus asiaticus. The sequence goes on from NC_059383.1 coordinate 10,639,887, forward strand.
TTTCAACTTTAACCTACATAATGTATAAAGTCTCGTTCTATATGAGTAAGATAAAGGGCACTAACAAGAACTGTTCCACGAGTCCATGTCTAAGAAAGAAAGGTGATTAACTGTCATTTCAAGAGACAAGAAATTGACTTGGGTGACAATCAGCAATCATTTATTGAAATGAGAAAGTTAAGAAGCCATCATAATAAATAAATATTTAATTTTAAGATTAATTGTCCAGTGTTGCAAAACACAATGCTTGATTTGGTGTAAAGAGCTTTTACATAACCAATGACGTTACACATAAAAAGCATGTAAAAACAAATAATAATAATAAAAAAGATAGAATTTGTGGAATTCTGAAATAATTAGACTTTTACAGCAAGCATTAAAAAATTCCACATTATCCAGAGTGTAGAAAAGGAATGGGGTATCACTTTCACATTTCTCCAAAAGTCCTTGACCTTTCTAGTTCTTCATGAGTAGCAAGCTTGCTTAGAGACATCAAGTCAGTCAATCATGGAGAACACGGCCCACACGTTACTGCTGCCTGATTGCATTTGGCCTGAGACCACACTGCTGTTCGTTTTCTCCACATAAACACTTCAACACTCCAAACATTTGGTAAACAAACAGGCATGAAACCTTTTTTGCAAGGCAATTGTCACAACATTACAAAACAAAATGAAAAAACAAAAGAAAAACATATATAGAAAACCTTAAAACCAGATAAATTCACCTTCTAAGCAAAACAGTGTGAGCAACTAAGACTTGTTTTCAGAGAATCCATCTGGAAAATAGTCTAGTTGTATTTTGCCTTGTGGCAATGGGAGATTTTTGCACTTGTTGAAAAAAATCTGCCAGTGGAACAAGACAAATACACTTATATTTAAGAAACAAGTTTTTCTGGTTTTAAGGGTTTGTAGTTATTTTAACTGAAAAAAAAAAAAAAAAACAAAACCAAAAAACAAGCCTAACATATTCATTAAGAACATAACTTTATGCAATGTTGTAAGTACACTGCAAAAAAAATATAAATCGCTTTCTTAATCAGTATTTTTTGTTGCCCAGTAAAAATTTCTAAATATTTGAAATAAACTGTACATTTACTTATCAAGCAAAATTACATGGGATTAAGTCTAATAATTACCAGACTGATCTCACAGTGAAATCAGAAGCAGAAGGTTGAAATCGGTCTGTGCTAACTGAAATTCGAAACACTGCCCCCCGTGGCCAAAGCGACAAGTGTCGCTGGGTGTATGGGTTCCATTTCCCGAGTGAAATGTCCACGGAGGGGCGCCAAAAGCAAGTTGTAAAGCGAGCTGTTTTCAGCTGTACAGGATGCAATACAGTGAAGAGGAATGCAAATTGTATAAAATGAACCCCCAACCCAAACCTAACCATTAGTGGAGTAAAAATGTAATGTTAGAGGGAAAAATGCAACCTCTGAATCACACTCGTCACTGATTATGCGAACGTGATTAGGGGAAGGTTAACATGGTGGAGCCGATGCAAACATGTCTGAGAGGAGAGGTCTCTTGTCGGTGGGTCAGCATACTGTTGCCGATTCAAGGGTACCGTAACTCTTGGAAAAAAACATGCAGATTTGTGTGATCATGCTGGGTTTTCAGAGAAATCTAACTAATTTTGTGATGTTAATGCTTAAAGCAAGAAACACTATTGTGTGTCCAGTGTGGTAAAAAAAATTATAAAAAAAAAAGTTCACTTCGATTTAAGTTCATTTTTCTTAACCATTGGCAAACAGTTTTTAATATCCTGTCATTTTGCTTCTCAAGTAAACGTATCTTGTTTAAAGGATGTGTAAATCTTATTTCTGGAAAACAAGACAAAAACACAGATTCAGAAAATGATTTTTGCAGTGTACTAAGTATTTATGTGGAGTAGAATCACAGATGGAGACAAAACATGCTTTTGTAGAAATCCGTATACTAGATCAATCTGGCATCAAACTGGTGTAGTCTAAGAAACACGTCTAAAGCAACTGGCAGTGTCACTCAGTCACTCACAGTTTTCTACTTCTGTTCAAGCTGATCCAGAATCAGGCAAGCATGTAAGAATTTTGACAATACTGTCCTCATAACATTGAAGAATGGGTCTGTCACAGTTCTGTCTTCACCTTGTGCATGAGATCTTTCTGGTCAATCATTTCCAATTGTCTATTCCAGCGGTGATAAGCCAACAGCGCTATGTTCTTAGCGGCCACAGAGCTCATCTCCATTGCACTCCCAGCCCATTCAATGCCATTAAGGTAGTACAAGCTTTCATGGAGTACCACCGGCGGCAACCCTTGTGTGCTTCCGTAGTGAGGGTATGCCAACCAATCTGTGACCTGCACTGAGTAGTAAGACTTAAAAAGGGTTTTCAGCTCATTCTTCTCCAGAGGTTTTGGAGAAAATACCTTGTAAACTCCAGCCTCCTGAGGCTGTTTGCGGCGGAAACCAGAGGTTATGTTGACTGGACAGACACTTGCAGCGCTGTTGAAGAAGAGTCCAGGAGTATCTGTAGTAAGTATGCTAGCAAATGGGAAGAGCTTGGGGTCGGGGAAGCCAAAGTAAGAGCAATTCAGGTAGCCATGGATGATGGAGGCAACAGTTTGGTGGTAGGAGCCCGCCATTTCTGGCAGCTGAGGCTCAAAGCCATGGAATGAGATGCCCGAGTTAACATTATGTTGGAGAGGCGTAGCTAGTACTACGATGTCATAGAGCTCCGATATCCTTTCATTTTGAGAGTTGTAGGTGATCTCATATTGGTGGTAATCTCCTGATAAAAAATAAATACAAAACAAAAAAAACAAAAAAAAATCACATTTAAGTATTGTTCCATGCTATTCAATAAGCTCCACTCTTCTTTTAAATATTAAAGGTGCGTTCACATTGGTAGCGATTTGCAGCTGAAATTTGCAGCAACAAAGAGATTGAACATTATTAATTTTAAATGAAAATGGCTATTTTAGATGACAGTAATCATTGCGACAAAGTTGAGCAGAGTTTAACTTCATGCAAATGAGCAGTCACATGATGTGGCGACTGCCAATGGGAGTGAAGACAGTGGAGCTCACCTGATTTGCCATTACGAGTACAGTAGTAATGCAAACTTGCAAACAGCACACTTGAGCCCCATTTATCCCCATTGGCTTTAGCTCCAAATATTTTTTTTAACAGGTTTTCTGAGTTTTCCTAAACTGATTATGAAATTGAATTTATGAAATTGGTTATTGGAATACCTATTGATTGGAGGGCAACGGTTTTAACCTGACTCTGGATGAGATTAGCCTTTGCCAGTTTTAGCAGGCCTGAACAAACCAACTTGTTCCCTCCCTCCACAGCCCAGAGATTGGCCTGTGCACCAGCCAGAGACACAGCACCTGTCAAAGACAAGTAGATGCATCAGCACAGAAATGAAACCAGGTGGTTAGAAGAACACTACTGGGTTTTAACATTGCCTGACTGATTGAATGTGACCACTATATTTTTTTATATAACAAAATAAAACAAGTTACTTCAGAATTTTCTCTTCTCTGGTAGCTATCTCACAAGACACAGTGACCCCAAAAAGTTTTTGATCATTTTTGGACACTTAAAATGTCTAAAATGGCATCTGCAAACAAATTATGCCAGACCTTTCTCAGAACTACTCTTTTCTGAGCCATTTTTAAATTTTTGGATATACAAATTCACAAAAAAATGTACCCCCAGTATAGTTAATCACATTAACTATGGGACTATTGACAGACTATATTTTCTACCAATTGCTGACAACCAGAAAGTGTCCAAATCCATTTTGTCTTAATTTTGAAGATTATATAGTTTCATAATTAGAAACCTCATAAACTTCTTTTTGTGCACTGTTTTGCTTGAAAAGAGCGTTTGTAATATATTTCGTTAAAATAAATGCCATTGTTCTTACAAAAAGTTTCAAAAAGTTCCCAAATCCTTTATGAGGGCACTGCATCGAAGAAGTCACATCATTTGAAATCCAATTTTCCTTTATATTTTGTAAATAAAATAGATAGTACTATATAAATGACTTTATAAATGTACTCTGTTTGTTTCTTAATGCCATGCCAGCTTCTATGGCTATATTCATGGCGAAAACCAGGTTAATGGGGAAAGAAAAAACTAAATAAAATGTCTATGATCCATTTTTAATAAAAACTCTACAATTACATTTGGATTGACTTTGTTAAAAACCTTTTCAAGGCTGTCAATGGAATAAAACCATTTTCTCCATGGAGTAAAAATACTACAACCCCACAAAATTAGTTTGACAGACAGTGAGGCCAAGTCCACACTAATACATTTTCGTTTGAAAACGTATCTTTTTCTCTATGTTTTGGCCATCCATCCAAACTGAGACGGTGTTTTTGTCAGCGAAAATTGAGATTTTAGAAAACGCACTCCCAAATGGATACATTTGAAAATGCAGTCTTCGCGTTGTAGTGTGAACTGGGAAAATGGAGATATCTGAAAAAAATGCCGTATTTGTTGTCATGTGATGCAGTCATGCGATCCATTCAACCAAAACAATCAAGATGGTGGCCCATGTTATTGACTTGTTTCAGTGACGTCACTTTTCCCCGCAGCCGCCATATTTGTGACCATCAGCGGGAGGAAACAATGGCGGTGAATGGAAAAACTCCCGAAAAATGATAAGAAAAACATCAACAATTGCTTTTGATCCATGCCAAGTCCCAGGAAAAGTTCATACAGGTCTGAAGACAGCACAAATACAGCCAAATTGAACACTCGCGGACATTTAAAGATATTTTATCCTCGATTCCTCTCCGTATGCAGGCGAGTTTGATGTGTGACCAAGGAGTACACACACGCCCACTGGTACATCACCGTAAACAGGTCTCATTTTGAAGTTACAAATGTTTTTGTGTTGTTTTCTGGTCTGATTTAGTCACAGTATCAGAAAATGTCTGTGATGATCCCTTCTGTATGAACGTAGGAGCTTCTTTTAACTCCCGAAGAAGGCTTTTGTCGCGTACACAGCACAGCACAATGAAGTTATATGGAATACTGGTCACAAACATGGCGGCGCAGTCATACAGTGACGTCACATGAAACAGGTCAATAGCGGTGATGTTGTGCATGATATTTGCTTTGATAGCGTTATTAAAGATATATTTTACTTTGAAGGAATGCAATGTGAATGTTGTACAGAGGCGACGGGAAGTTAACTCAGAATTGCTGTCCGTCGATGGAACACAAGATCAATTGCGTTACAGACCGTACATGCAACTACGGTTTTTCGCATGCACAGTAAGGGGATTTAAGCGTTTTCATAGGTTTCTCTGTGGACGAGCAACTTTTGGGATGCTCTTGAAAACGTGCAGTGTGGACTGAAAGCGTTTCAAAAAAATGAAAACAGTTTTCAAATGTATGTGGATTAATGTAGACATAGCCTGAGTTCAGACATGATGCACACATTGTAAAAACTTTCAGTATTTACTCTAACTTTCAGAACTTAAAACCTTACCAGGCCAAGAAGACCATTCATTGATCCTAAAATGATTTTTTCAGTCCATTACGATTGTTTCTTTTTAGACTTAAATATATGATCCCAGGGTAATCTTGTGTAAAGGCCATGGCACACTGTGCAACATTTTAGACAGACTGTACAATACACATCCTATCCAAGAGAAATCTTTTACAATCCCTGAAATTTGTCTCAGACGGCAAAATCAGGGCCACAATCGTCCAGTGTGAACCCAGCTTAAGCAGCAAAAGTTGTTTGTTCTGGAATCTGTGGTTTTGTGACATCACATGAATGGCTTTCACATTAACACATGACCACATTTACACAACAACACTTATTTGTGTGTTCAGAAACTTTGCTCGCCCTGTCACGGTGAGGTAATAAGGAGGAACACAATATAAGGGCTTGAGCACTAAGATCCCCCCTGGACAAGTTAACTAAAGCAAGGATTAGAGAATTTTGAAATACTAATTGATTTAGGTGACAATTTTTAACCCTCGGGGGTCGACGGCCACACCGGTGCATCCTGCTGGATTTTTTCCTCATAACAGCGGAAACAACTTAAAATATTCAGTCATTTTTGGGCATACAGATAAGTGTAAGACATCATTAGAAACTATAAAGGGTGTACTTTTATTTGTGTACACTCACAATAACAACAAAACCTTGTACTTTTGTAAAATAAAGAAATTAAACAGGGTGCGCTTTCAGCCGTGTCTGTCTCCGCAAGCATCTTTCTGAAACACGTCACAAAAATGAACAAACTCATCACACAAACATGAAACATATGTCTAAAGAAAGCTTAAAATATCTACTTTTAAATAAAACAATTCAAATTTAAAACAAATATTCTCCTGCAATGTAATCTGTATGAAACAAAGAGATGTACAGTTTTTCCTGGCTCAGCTCATTATCTCTAATGAGATCACACCCACCAGCAGAGCGCGCTATTCATACGGTTATCAATGCAAATAGTAAATGCCCCCGAGGCAAGTTATATACACATAGTTGTGCTCAAATGTTTGCATACCCTGGCAGAAATTGTGACATTTTGGCACTGATTTTGAAAATATGACTGATCATGCAAAAAAAACTGTCTTTTATTTAAGGATAGTGATCATATGAAGCCATTTATTATCAAATAATTGTTTGGCTCCTTTTTAAATCATAATGATAACAGAAATCAGCCAAATGGCCCTGATCAAAAGTTTACATACCCTTGAATGTTTGGCCTTGTTACAGACACACAAGGTGACACACACAGGTTTAAATGGCAATTAAAGGTTGATTTCCCACACCTGCGGCTTTTTAAATTGCAATTAGTGTCTGTGTATAAATAGTCAATGAGTTTGTTAGCTCTCACGTGGATGCACCGAGCAGGCTAGATACTGAGCCATGGGGAGCAGAAAAGAACTGTCAAAAGACCTGCGTAACAAGGTAATGGAACTTTATAAAAATGGAAAAGGATATAAAAAGATATCCAAAGTCTTGAAAATGCCAGTCAGTACTGTTCAATCACTTATTAAGAAGTGGAAAATTTGGGGATCTCTTGATACCAAGCCAAGGTCAGGTAGACCAAGAAAGATTTCAGCCACAACTGCCAGAAGAATTGTTCAGCATACAAAGAAAAACCCATAGGTAACATCAGAAATACAGGCTGCTCTGGCAAAAGACGGTGTGGTTGTTTCAAGGAGCACAATACGACAATACTTGAACAAAAATGAGCTGCATGGTCGAGTTGCCAGAAAGACGCCTTTACTGCGCCAATGCCACAAAAAAGCCCGGTTACAATATGCCTGACAACACCTTGATACGCCTCACAGCTTCTGGCACACTGTAATTTGGAGTGACGAGACCAAAATAGAGCTTTATGGTCACAACCACAAGCACTATGTTTGGAGAGGGGTCAACAAGGCCTATAGTGAAAAGAATACCATCCCCCCTGTGAAGCATGGTGGTGGCTCACCAATGATTTGGATGTGTGTGAGCTCTAAAGGCACGGGGAATCTTGTAAAAATTGATGGCAAGATGAATGCAGCATGTTATCAGAAAATACTGGCAGACAATTTGCATTCTTCTGCACGAAAGCTGCGCATGGGACGCTCTTGGACTTTCCAGCACGACAATGACCCTTAGCACAAGGCCGAGTTGACCCTCCAGTGGTTACAGCAGAAAAAGGTGAAGGTTCTGGGGTGGCCATCACAGTCTCCTGACCTTAATATCATCGAGCCACTCTGGGGAGATCTCAAACGTGCGGTTCATGCAAGGCGACCAAAGATTTTACATGACCTGGAGGCATTTTGCCAAGACGAATGGGCAGCTATACCACCTGCAAGAATTTGGGGCCTCATAGACAACTATTACAAAAGACTGCATGCTGTCATTGATGCTAAAGGGGGCAATACACAGTATTAAGAACTAAGGGTATGCAGACTTTTGAACAGGGGTCATTTCATTTTTTTCTTTGTTGCCATGTTTTGTTTTATGATTGTGCCATTCTGTTATAACCTACAGTTGAATATGAATCCCATAAGAAATAAATGTGTTTTGCCTGCTCACTCATGTTTTCTTTAAAATGGTACATATATTACCAATTCTCCAAGGGTATGCACACTTTTGAGCACAACTGTGTGTGTATGTGTATATATTAAAATGCAATTTATTCCTGTGATCAAAGCTGAATTTTCAGCATCATTACTCCAGTCTTCAGTATCACATGATCCTTCAGAAATCATTCTAATATGCTGATTTGCTCAAGAAACATTTATTATTATTATCAATATTGAAAACAGTACAGTGTACAATTTTTTTCAGGATTCTTTGATGAATAGAAAGTTCAAAATAACAGCATTTATCTGAAATAGAAAGCTTTTGTAACATTATACACTACCGTTCAAAAGTTTGGGGAGAGTAAGAATTTTTCTTTTTTTTTTTGGGAAATAAATTAACACTTTTATTCAGCAAGTATGCATTATATTGATCAAAAGTGACAGTAAAGACATTTATAATGTTACAAAAGCTTTCTATTTCGGATAAATGCTGTTATTTTGAACTTTCTATTCATCAAAGAATCCTGAAAAAAATTGTATATATTGTGTATATGCCCTATATCAGATGTTACATTTTATTCTGTTCCCAGGGGAGGGGTCTTTGTCTCCTCAGGTGTGAATCACATCAATATTCATGATCATTCACGCCTCCTAACACTAAAAGTGTCTTACAAAAGTTAAATGACTATATTGTTTTGTATGAATGAGTGATCAGGATGGTTTTCACTCATTTTGTAGCAAAAACTCCAGGCTACAAGATCCAGTTCTCAAAAGTCTTGTGAACAAATGTTTAGTATGTGATATATGGCCTTATTTCAGTGACTTAAAATTTGTATTTAAAAAAAAAAAAAAAAAAACACAAATAAACGTTATTTTCTCAAAAATACAAACATGTACATATGTTGCTCACATATTATTGTAGCCCAGTTTGCGCTGAATACAGTGTTATCAAACTTTAGCCATTAATATGTTTTTAAGCAACTGAAAAAAGCACAAATGTCAAGGCATGTCAAAACTTCTCCAGGGCCCAAAACACCCTCAGACCCCAGAGGGTTAAATTCCCTGATATTTCCAGGTTTTCCATGACTGTGGGAACCCTGATTATTCTCCAACATCTATAAAAAATACAAATAATAATACAAAAAAAAAAACATTATCCATACCTACAAATTCTGGGATGCTGATGTTCTGGCCATAGTTGACCCTCATGATTGGCGCTATGACTTCATCTATGAAGCGCTGGGAGACGCCCAGTTCTAACAGAGACTCAGAAAGAGAGCGCCGGGTCATGTTGATAAATCCTGTACCCCCCAGAGAGTGAAGCAGCTCTTCTACTGAACTGAAGGCATAGCCATGGGCTTGGTATTTATAGATTCTGGCAAGAAAAGGAAAGCAAAATGTGTAAAGCGAGTAAGCAAAGAGAGAGCGTGTGAGTGAGAAAAGGAGGATGATTGTGAGACACACTGATATGAGATATTAGATAATAACAAGAGAATAAGATCATGCAAGCATCCTTATGTTGAAAAAGGAATAGTACTTCTGCGGAACAAAAAATAACACATTTTTAAGAATTTACTGGTCACTTTTAAAATTGTAAAAAAGGATGCAAAAGATCCACAAAAGTATCATAAATGTGGTCCATGTGACTTGTGTGCTACATTCCAAGTCATTTAATATGTTTAATGTGGCACTGGTTTTAATGGGTCTCACTCACTAATAAATTGCATTCTTATGTGCACAGAAAAAGTTCTAAAATTCCACGTGCTCTCTAAAGAAGTGCTCTCACCTGAAAGCACATGCTGCATCAAAATCTTTGAGTAATGTCAAGTCTGACTTTTTCATAGCCAGTTTAAACACTAAAACACCTTTTACATAGGCCTACACTACACGTGATTAGCTGCATTTTTATGCCGAGCCAAACCCGATCTAGTTATAATGCACATTTTGGCTTAACACATGCCATATTTTTAGGGGCTTGTGATTCTGTGATTTATATGTGCGATCTCTGTTGGTTCTTAATTTTAAAGCACAAACGTACTGATGAATCATAACTTGCATTTGAAAACTTTCACCCACAGGTTTTAAATACGTGCATAGGCACGGTTAATATATGAAACCCGATGTTCCTAAAGCCGTGCCCTCACTACACAATTGTCAGGCTACCCGAATCGCTGTAATGCTCACATTACACAACAAGGTTTCTTGTCATCTCTAGTCTTCTTGAAGCAGCGCTCATACTACACAACAGAACGCAGACAAGGTGCACAAATTATGGGATCATTGGCACAGAGGCATGAACATTTTCTCATAAATTCACACAAGAAATTAGAGTGATCACAATATTTTTCCAGGAATAGATGCTCATGATCAGCTCGCTGTGCAAAAGTTGTCTGTGTAGCCTACTGATTTTGTCTGAAAAACAAAGACTAAAAAAGGAAATATGGCAGAAACAATAACTGGGAAGACAGGGGCAGGCTGACTGTATCTGTTTTGGAGAGAGTTGGAGGTAAATAAAACAGCACAATGTGAAGTAGAGTGCTCACACCACTTATTTATTTGTAAAAAAAAAAAAAAAAAAAACTTGTAAGTTTATTACAATAAAACACAATTATGATCAAATTGTGGCTTTCATTTCCCATACATAAAGATGCATGATACAATGTCATTGGCTGGAGAAGTTTGCTGTTGTAGCTGCATCTCACACACTACAAGATTATGTTGCGATAATATCAAACATGCTTGAAAATATTGCAGCATCAGCTCAAGACAGGCTCAGATTACATCACCGACCGTAGCGAGCACCAATTTGGCTGCGATCCTGGGTGTTGTCGAATGCGTTGGAAATCTGTTTGCGACAGCAAAATCAGACCAAAAATCGTGTAGTGAGAGTGTAATGGGAGCCAGCTGGTATGTGATAGCTGTGCAGTGTGTGTAAACCTCACTCCCCTGGCCTCAAGAGGCACACTAGCGACTGACGCTAGAGGCTGTAGCCTTTAGCCTCCTCGTTAGCGCATTGGCCTCCCATGCCGACTGATGCCGGTTCAAATACCCCTCGGAGCGGGTTGAGCAGGAGCGGTTACAAGAGCGTGGCTTAAATCTCCCCCTTACCTCATGAACTTTTCCATGATCTCTTCCACCCACATCTGCAGACGGATGAAGCTGATCCCATAGCGCCACCACAAACGAAACAAATCCAACAGATACCAGTCAGTTTCCTCCAGAATGAACTCCTCTCCATTGAAAACTGCTGTTTTCCCAGCCACACTTTTACGGTATTTCAGACCTATGAATGGGTGGGGGATGTGTTATGCGCTTTAGTTTTGAGACTTAGGGTTTTGTTCAAATCTTTAACACTAAGCTTCTCATAAAAGCATGAGCTATAGTAATTGTGATGCCTGACTTAGCAATCACAATTAAAGAAACAGTTCTGCAGAACACAAATTAAGACTTTTAGTCATATGGATTACTTTTTGCTGCCTTTATGTGCTTTTTGGAGCTTCAAAGTTCTGGTAGCCATTCACTTGCATTGTTTGGACCAACAGAGATGAGATATTTATCTATAAATCTCCATTTGTGTTCAGCAGAGGAAAGAAAGTCATACATATCTGGGAGTGAATGATGAGAGAATTTTCATTTTTGGGTGAACTATCCCTTTAATGACTGAATGATACATTTTATGCATTCAACTAACCCAGTTGTTGCACAAAGTCCTGCATGTGCAGGTTGAGGGAATGAATGATAGATCCACCAGACTCATAGTCTTGGTGGTTCACTGTGACAGTAGCCAGACGACCACCAACCGACCCCTTCTCAAACACATCAATTCTCACTTCTGGACCGAAATGTTGCCTCAGGAAATGAGCTGTAGCGGTTCCTCCAATTCCAGCCCCCACAACAGCTGGGAACAAACAACAACATAAGTGATTATTATACTGTATGATGAATACATAACGTAAGTGGGCATACAGTATTTAAGTATAGACTGTATCATGAATAAACAATATCAGTGATCAGCACTATAGATGTGTGGGCACACTGTATTATAGATCTATAATACTAATCAAAATAATTGATACACAACATGAGTTAGAGTACTGTATCACGAATACCCAACGCAAAAGTTGCGCAACATGCATGATCAATATTTCACACAACACGAGCGGTCGTATCAATGCATAATTCATAGCAATCATACCAATGCACGCATTTAATGCTACTAATTTATGCACAAAACATAAAACACACGCTGATTAATATGATAAACAAACATCCGGCCTACCTATTTTAGAAGGAGGGGCGCCATCAAGTTTAGCTAAATCCGAATCCGTCAATATGTGCACAAAAACAAGAGCAACGTATAGATACTGATGCATGTTTATAATAGCCAAAACGACATTAAAAGGTCAACGATAAACAGGCGATCATTCCATGATCAGAGACAATCGCAGATGATGCGCGTGCGTTCACGCCAAATGAATGCCAAGTCTCAACGAATCTCTTCCCATCTCTTAAAGATAATAAATCACAAATAAAAATATATTGATATATCAGAACTTGGATGGTTTGGGTTAATTATGCTACGGTAAAAGCTTTGCATATTCATTCTCTCGTGAACAATCTGGCAATAAGTGGGCATGAATCGTCACACACGCGCACGCCTCTGACCAATCAGAGTAAGAGAAGCTCTCCTCTGACCAATCAGACTCATAGAAACGCTATACTGGCCAATCAGACTCAAGCATCCCTCTTCTGACCAATCAGACTCATAGAAACGCTATACTGACCAATCAGACTCAGGCATCTCTCTTCTGACCAATCAGACTCATAGACACTTGATCAGTAGACGTGTGAGCTCATGGGTGAAATGGGTTCATGGAAACAAACCGGAAAAATGTTGTGATTGAGGGTTAATTTTTATGTGTTTCTGATCATTGTTTTTGTTAACTGGAGGTAAAAGGAAAATGTTAGTCCTATTGCTGACTCTTAAAAAAAAAACTGGTAATTTATCATAATTTATGCACGTAGAGAATCAGCATTGCCATAAACAATTATTATTTTACTTCTGCTCTCCATACACAATCACTTTAGAATGAAAAAGCACAATAAAACAATAATTCAATTTGAGAAAAGATAGAGGACAAATTAAAATATGGTTAAGAGAGAAATCAAAAGATTTTATTGGAAGTGCAAGGATGCAAACTACTCACCTTTTGGTTAAAGTCACCTTTTTGACGCTAATTTGCACAAATTGTTTGGTAATAGTTCACCCAAAAATGAAAATTCTCTCATCATTTACTCACCCTCATGCCATCCCAGATGTGTATGACTTTCTTTCTTCTGCAGAACATAAATGAAGGTTTTTAGAAGAATATTTAATCTCTGTAGGTCCATACAATGCAAGTGAATGGTGACCAAAACTTTGAAGCTCCAAAAAGCACAAAGGCAGCATAAAAGTACTCCATATGATTCCAGTGTTATAATCCATGTCTTCAGAAGTGATATGATAGGTGTGGGTGAGAAACAGATCTGTTGACCCTTTTCACAGACTGTGATGATGTGTTTATGCTTTATTTAGCAGCGTAAATCTAGCAAACATTTTATATTTGCAATTTATACATTATTTAGTGTAAATTTATAACCTTATATTTTGTATTATATCACCCTGGAATTTGTTTTAGAAAAGCAAGTTGCCACAGATGCGATGAGGTTTCTAATACAGCTTCTGAGAGAGTGACTGTAAATTTGCCATCTTCTCTCTTCTGACTTTCGTAGTCCATCGCTCTCAATTTGTTTCTTCATTTGGAAAATTGTGGAAACGTAATAGTGGCATCTTTCTTTTGATGTTGGAGCAAATGGGTAAAACATATGTATATATATGTGTATGTATATATAAATATATATATATATATATATATATATATATATATATATATATATATATGTGTGTGTGTGTGTGTGTGTGTGTGTGTGTGTGTGTGTGTGTGTGTGTGTGTGTGTATTTGGCATGATCACCCATACTATTAAATTTTGCAATTATTTTCTTCTGCATTCCAAAACCTGAAAGTGTGAAAAGGGTCCATATTTAATTCATTCTTTCCTATAAATTCCTGCCCAGTAGGTGGCGATATGCATGATGAATTGCCAAAAACTAAAAATGAGGAATGTGAAAGTGGAGATTTATAGTAAAAAGGACTTAAATACTCATCTGTTTCTCACCCACGCCACATCACTTCAGAAGACATGGATTAAACCACTGGAGTTTTATGGATTATTTTATTGCTTCCTTTATGTCCTTTTTGGAGATTCAAAGCTCTGGAAACTATTCACTTGCATTGTGAAGACCAACAGAGCTGAGATATTCTTGTAAATCTTTGTTTGTGTTCAGCAGAAGACAGAAAGTCATACATATTTGGGATGGCATGGTGTGAGTAAATGATGAGAGAATTTTCATTTGGGTGAAGTAATCCTTTAAGTTTAAACACTTAAAAAAAGCTTTAAATGCAACAAATAAACTGAAAATATACCCCTGGAACACCCGCTCTGCCTTTCTCACGTTTTCCACCTGTCATGAGTTTGCATCCCTGGAAGTGGTGTGTCATGCCAGTGTAATGTAGGTTAAATAGAGTGTTACCAAACTGATCTGGCAATGGTGTTAATTTTAAGTCTAGGTCAGGCAGAAATTCCCCTTTTGCCACCTGTTTTGTTTGGATTTTTCCAAACACAGATTTTCATATAAAATTGCAATTGCCAGTGCCAGGAACAGATCTGATGTGTTTGTGAAAGAAAACCAACGAGGCACTTGAGAGTTTAATTGGACAAATTGTTTTCTTTCTAGGCCTATTTTAAATTTATAGTGCAGAGATTAACAGGTAAAACACTAATACCTTTAAACTCATTTTGATTTTTCGGTCCTACTTCTGGCATTTAATAGCTTTTCTTAAAGTAAAATACATAAAGGGAAGAATTTTGTGTGAAAAATAATAAATACTCATTCCAGTCATTAACGTTTTTTTTAATTTGATAGTGAATAAACATGAAAAATACAAACATTTTTCTATTTTACAACATGCATGGTTTATTTCGCAATAATTAGTATCACTTCTTTGAGTTGTTTTTGGTAACAGGAAACATTAGCTTGTGATTTTGTAAATTCTAAAATATGATCGCATTCAAATGTTTATGCTTGCACTTTTAAAGGCCATTGATTATTTATAGATTATTTTCTCCTCATGAGTGGTGACTTTAGGTCATCTGTAGCCTTTGAGAATCTGACTCACTTCCTCTGTCATGTGAGGAGAGAGAATACTGTGGCGCAAGATGGGGGCACTGATATAAGATGTGTGTGTGCATACACACACACATATACACAGTCAGACACAGACAAAAATGCAAATAATACTTATTGAAACTCAGTGCACAATAGTTTTTGACAATAGTGTTTTTGTTTTTCAGTTAAAAGTATGCAATACAAGATTGCCCTACTTTCAAAGAAAATGTATCTCTAGGTCAAATATATAACTCATTTGGGGAAATAATTGTACCCTAGGGACATATTGTGTACCTTTAAAGGTCCATTTATATGTTTTGTTCCTCTTGGAACTTTCTGTATGCATGAATTATTGCGATGGGCTTGAACATAAAAGGAAGGGGCTGGGGGGGTTGGGGAGTAGATTCAGATTGCATATAATTATAATAAACACGTGTCAGGATGCACGCCATGAAAGCATAAAAACCTTCATTGATCTCCACATACTAGCTAAACCAGGTGATTGCTCGCGCGCATGTCTGATCATTTGCACTGTTCTGCAAGTGTAATAGCACTCTTGGAAACTCAAAGCATGAACAAATGAATCTCTCACGAATAAGGAAAGCGAAAAGTTCGTCTAACGGCCATATCACAGTTAGCAAGGACGAGATCTCGCGCTCTTGATTGGCAAACCGAATAGGGTTAGGATTTCCCCGTCTCAGCCCACGGACTTTACAGAGCGGAAATGGTGCATCAAATACTTAACCAACATTTCCTCCTCCTCTCGCGGTTGGGGGTTTCTCAACACCAGCGTTGCCTACACGTAGTCTAGTCTGCAATAACAGGCTATTAATGGAAAAACAACGTTATTCTATCAACCTTGATCCATTAAACATGATTGCAACACCATTTGCTGTTGTTGGTGTGACGTGGGTCTATTATCATAGGTTGTTTGTGTTGTGCAATTAGGCCTATCTTTGCACTTCAAGCAAAATTTACAGCAGTGGGACTTTCCCATGACTATATGTGTGTAGTGTGGAACGAACGCACATGCAAATGAGCGCTAATCGATCGGTTTATATAGAGATGCTGCAGTGAGCGAGTAGGCGGCAGTTGTTCTGCACGTCTTATCATTCACTGCAGGTGCATAACATAAGAGACATGATTCAGCATCCTTCATCTGGTACTGGAACCGAAATGACTCACCAGCAACAGATGATGTGGACCTGTGGAGAAAAAGAGGGAAAATAAAGGTAGGTTTAAAGAGGTGAGTGAGTGAGTAATAAAACGCAGATAAATGACTGACAGATGCGCACGTGGGTTGATAGACACGAATACGTAGAAAAGTGTCATGAATGATTTAATGGCAAAACCTACAATCAGCAGTCTGGAAGATGCAACAGCATTTCACTTTCGATAGATCTTTTTTGATTCTTCTTTTTTACCTGAGATGTTCTAAATTCAGAATT
The DNA here is from genome assembly GCF_019703515.2 of Myxocyprinus asiaticus. Taxonomy (NCBI): domain Eukaryota; kingdom Metazoa; phylum Chordata; class Actinopteri; order Cypriniformes; family Catostomidae; genus Myxocyprinus; species Myxocyprinus asiaticus. The sequence continues at coordinate 10,656,644 of NC_059383.1, forward strand.
GTCAAAATGTTATGCCACTTGAAGGCCTTGCAGTAAAGTTATTTCAAGATGATGTGATCAATTAGTGTGGGCATAAATACATAATTTAGCTACATTTTATAGCCTGAGGTATTTCTGTAACACCTATTTATTTCCCTGAGAGCCTACAAACTTTCTTTAAAATGGTAAGATATATATTGAAATGTGTTTTCAGTGCAGTTTTAAACAGAATGTACCTATCAGTTGTAATGTGAAGTTAGCCATTAATAATAATAGTCAACAACAACAATAATGAAACTTGTATTGCAATTCTTATTTAAATTTTTCATTTATTTAAAAAAAATAAAAAATAAAAAAAAAGTGTATTAAAAAAGTTTTTATGACTGGCGTATTAAAAAAAGTAAAAACTTTAAAATGAAACACAAATGTTGAAACAGACTTAAATAAAAAAATACTTTTTTTGTGTGTGTTTTATTTAGTTTACTTGTAAGGAAGTTAAATGAACCTGAGAAATATTAGGCCAACACACTTGAGCATGCAGTACTTGAAAGAAAATACTCTTGAACAAACATTACTGGAAGTGTACTGTAAATCATACCTAAATGAGGAACGAGGAAATGAAGACAAATATTCCACTACCCAGGAAGTCAAATTGTAACCAGTTTTACTAACCAAATAACATTGATGAGGGCTCCTTATGAAAATGTGATATGATCTGATTTTATTTTTTATTGGATGATTGAAAATACTCTCTGTTTATTGACATATTACCAATTTTCATTTCTTTCTTTTTTATTTTAATAAGTCACATAGAACCATACCTGCTTGCTTGACGGATGTACATACGGATTTGTAAGGTCTTGGCTTTGAGAACTGAATTCCAAGGGTGTATGCTTTATATTCAGCCCACGGAGCTCAGTTCTTAAGTTTGGATGCTCACGACATCTGCTCTGACCCACGACCTGAACAACAAATGCCTGCTACAGAACTTTTGCTTACACAGTTGACCCATGAACATAAGGTACTGATACAATTCATTACAATTCTTGACCCAGTTCCCTTCTAATTTGTTTTGTGATGAGAAGAGACAGTTTAATCTCTGTTCTATAAAGCTTTATAATGTACTATAGGTAAATACTTTGAATTATTAATGTTGTCATCACTACATTACCTTTGTGTTAAGCATGCGTTGATTTTGTCATGATGTTTTCGATCTGTATGTTTCTACTGTATTTTGTTTCCTGTTCTATTACTAAAGAAGCCCTAAAAGTGTGATTATTTCTGCCATTGGTAGAATGCTGCTCATGTTTGTATCATATTTTAACAAAAAAAAAAAAAATTGCCTAGTTATAAGATTTACGCATGTCAATTATATAACACATTTTCATCAAATTTAATTTGAGAGTAAAATTTAACAAAATTAAGTTAATAAAACTTTAAATATTTTTGTTTTATTTTGTTAAAGATTACTCAATTAAATTTGATGGAATTTTGTTATGAAATTGAAATGCATAAATGTTTAAAAAAAAAATCTTAGTTGCTGTGAAGTAAGGACAATTACATTTTGTTTTTATCTTGCATTAATGCTCATTCTGTTGTTTTATTGTTGTATTAATTAATAATAATTAGCTTAATTAATGCTTATAGTTTTTTCCTCACTTTTTTCACTTTTTCAATCTTTCTTCATATTCTTAGTTACATGAAAAAATATGGCATCATTGAGATGTACTATCAAGATTAATGGAAAATATGTTAGAATGTGTTAAAATGATATTGCGACTATGCTTTTTAGATATGAAGGACAACTAAGTTTCAAAACGTTTTTATTATTATTATTAATATTCACAAAAACATTGAAAATCAAGGCATTGATTTTTATTGCAATATTGCTATTGTATAGTTGTTTGGCAATGTTATGCAAATGAACAAAAATGTGGCGTTTTAATTCTGATATAAAAACATTTATTTTGTATATTCAAAGAACTCCTATGGTGAAATTCAAACAAGCAAAATGTATACTATTTTAACTGAAAAGCATTGTTACTAGAACAATAGACATTGCCCTAGTCATGCCCAAGTGCCATCACATCAAAAAACCTTTACTGAAATAGAGGTAGTGTATAACCACTGTTCTTAAAAAAACACTCTGGGTCAGAACACTGGATCACCAATACTACTTTGAAGTTGAATTTATTGCCAGCCATCAGTATCAGTGTATCCACGACACTATATTTTCTTTGCCTTTTCTTACATTTAAAAGCTAAATTGTGCCAGGAGCTGAACAGGGATAGGCTAAACATGTTTATTCCGATTCATAATCAACAATGACATGATGATCGCCCTTGTATGGAAACATTATACTGTATTTGGCACATTTATCCAAAATGGCTTTAAGCATATTATGTGAAGTGACAATTCCTTGGACTGGCATCCATAAGATAAAACCAGCAAAAAAAACTGTATGTCCTAGATTTTGACACATGCGATATACATGAATGAACATGGATTTATGCTGTATTAAATATAATAGCAAGGAATAGAGACAGATGTTTTATCAAAACGGGTTTCAGGTAACGGTGTTGCATTTGAAAGTAGAAAATAATAACAAATCTACTGCATATGGGCAACTTATTTACTAAACTCATTGCTATTGAAATAGTTATTTTTAGATATTTTAAATAATTGATGATTGATTATACATTTATTGCATTTATTACATACTGTATATTGTCCCATCACTGGGAAAAAAAAGTTCAGAAAAAATATTCAGATGAAAAAAACAAATAAGTCAAGAGAACTACACACATCACACTCAGTAATCAGATTCCCAGCATGCACAGTGGCATGAATAAATTATGCAAATGACAGGTTTTGCTCTCTTACCTTATTTGCTGCTTTTATTTATGATGTTGGTTGTTGTGTTTGTTGTCTCTTTCAGTTATTTGTCATGTAGCTCATTGTTTTACTTGATGTGTTTCTTGATTATCACCATCATTGTGATTTGCATGTAAAGTGTTGAGACCTGTGTCTCTTTGACAATGTAATTTAAATATGATTGAGGGATTAGATGCTGGTTTCTGATCATCAACTGGCCATTTTACATCAAATAGCAGTTTATTTCTCCCCCTGAAATTGAGATGACCCTGACAAATATACATATATGTTTATAAAATTAAAATATGTAATTGAACTAACAGTCAAGTTTACTTAAATGTTGACACAAATTAAAATTTAAAGGCGAAGTCAATTTATACAGTATATTCAGCTTCTTTTTTTTTTTTTTTTTTAAATAAACATTTAATTTATGGAACACAAAAGCAGATTTTAGGCAGAATGTTTGGGACTGAGAGCCTCACACACAAATGCTTGGTCGGTGTCCTGTGGAAAAATCAACGTGTGTGTTCTGCTCATTATGTTGTGGTGGCACCAAGCGGAGGAACTGGCACTATGAGTATTAGCCTTTTCATATGCTGATCCATGAGAGGCACAGATGGCCCCTTTTTCTCGTATCCAGGGACCCACTATTGATTAAGTTCCTGATGTAAAAAAAGACTTAATTACATATGAGACAATCCCACAGACAGTGAAAGAAACAAGTCATGAAGGCTCAGCTATATGCTATCCTGTAAATGCCTCTTTCAATTAACATCACTCAAGATGCAAGTTTTCTGTTTGCATTTTTATGCTTACATGGTGAGGTCCCAGACGCCCACATTGCAATTTGTCACAAAACGAAATAAGACAACCATGACTGGCTGCTTCCTGGCAGTGACCTCATCAAAGGTTATGTTTACATTATTCTTGTGTGCATGACAAAACTGGTTTGTTGCATAGGGAAGTTTATGTCAGAATACATGGCGATAAACAGCATGACTTGCAGTCATTTAATCCCTTCAACTTGTTGTGAACTTGAGCTCTTTTCTAAATATGCAACAAGAACCTCTAACATTATTACATTTTCTGCCCCAGTTTTTATTTTTTTATTTTTTTTATGCAAGCTTATAATCTTATTTAGAGGCTGTGGACAGTTTAACAATTCATGGTACTGGTAACCTACATACAGTAGTGGCCAGAAATATTGGCACCCCTGGTAAATATGCACAAAGAAGGCTGTGAAAAAAATCTGCGTTGTTTATCCTTTTGATCTTTCATTAAAAAAATTCACAAAAATTTAACCTTTATTTGAAGTTAAACAATTGAAACAGGAAATATCTCATGATTAAATAAATATTTTTCTCCAAAAAGCACTGGCCATAATTATTGGCCCCCTTTTATTCAATACTTTTTCCAACCTCCCTTTGCCAAGATAACAGCTCTGAGTCTTTTCCTATAATGCCTAATGAGGTTCGAGAACACCTTGAAAGGGATCTGAGACCATTCCTCCATACAGAATCTCTACAGATCCTTCAGATTCAGAGGCCTATGTTGGTGGACTCTCCTCTTCAGTTCACCCCACAAATGTTCTATGGGGTTCAGGTCAGGGGACTGGGATGGTCATGGCAGAACCTAGATTTTGTGGTCAGTGAACCATTTTTGTGTTGATTTTGATGTTTGTTTTGGATCATTGTCCTGCTGGAAGATCCAACCAGGGCCCATTGTAAGCTTTGTGGCAGAGGTTTTGATTTTTTATCTGTTGGTATTTGATAGAGTCTGTGATGCCATGTATCCGAACAAGATGTCCAGGACCTCTGGCAGAAAAACACAACATTAAAGATGCTGCACCACATTTAACTGTGGGCATTGGGTACTTCATCTCTGTGTACGCCAAACCCATCTCTGGTGTTTGCTGCCAAAAAGCTCTTTTTTTGTTTCATCTAACCATAGAACCCGGTCGCATTTGAAGTTCCAGTAGTGTCTGGCAAACTGAAGACACTTGATTTTGTTGTTGGATGAGAGCAGAGGCTTTTTTTTTTTCTTGAAACCCTCCCAAACAACTTGTGGTGATGTAGGTGATGTCTGAGATATATATATATATATATATATATATATATATATATATATATATATATATATATATAAACTTTCTGACCTCAAGACCCAACTAATTTCTGCAATTCTCCAACTGTGTTCCTTGGAAATTCTTTGGCCACTTGAACCATCCTCTTCACTGTGCGTGGAGACAATATAGACACACGTCCTTTTCCAGGCCAATTCTTAACATCTCCAGTTGATTGTAACTTGTTAATTGTTGCCCTGAGGGTGGAAATGGGCATTTTCAATGCTTTGGCAATTTTCTTATAGCCAATTCCCATTTTGTGAAGCTCAAAAACCTTTTGCCGCACATCAGAACTATATTCTTTAGTCTAACCCACTGTGACTGATGATTAAGGGAATTTGGCATGTGTGTTACCTCATATTTATACCCCTGTGAAACAGAAAGTCATGGTTGAACAATTTCATGTTCCTAGTCACCCAGGCGCACTAAAAAATTTAAAATATGAATGGGAATATTCTTCAGATATATTTTACTCATAAGAATTTCTAGGGGTGCCAATAATTGTGGCCAACGTGTTTTGGAGGAAAATATTTATTTCATAATGAGATATTTCTCCTCTTTTAATTGTTTTACTTCAATTAAAGTTTAGATTTTTGTGATTTTTTTGAATGAAAGATCAAAAGGATAAACCATGCAGATTTTTTTTCACAGCCTTCTTTGCTCATATTTACCAAGGATGCCAATATTTTTGGCCACTACTGTATGTGTCATGCCCCCTTCGTCCTCCTCCACTCCAGCCATCAACTGCTCTAGTTCACCCGCACTCTCATCAGCCACACCTGTTCCCAATCACCTCATCAAGGACTCTATATAAACTCACCTCATTCACTCACTGTTTGTCAAGTTTTGTCTCAGATCACCATTCCTCAGTGTTATTCTTCTTTGTTTTGCCTTTTATAGTGCTCCGTGTTTTCTTTGTAGTTTTGTTTGTCATTAAATACACTGCAATTGGGTTCACTCCAACTCCCGTCTTTGTCTCTCCTTCCATCCAAAGTATGACAGAAGATTAAATCTCCAACAGGAACCCAGCAGAGTGCCTTTTTTATTTGGACCACATTAGCATGTGAGTTAGCTAATGAGGTTGACTTCAATGATGTGGCTCTTCAGTCCACAGCAAAAAAGGTCCTTAATGAGCCTGTCAAATCCCTTATTTCTCATGGCCAAATCATATGGATTCTGGCCCAATTCATTGATTTTGCACAATTGATGAGTGGTTCATCTTTCACAGTGGGAGTGGCTGAGGACCTTGGCACTCCTACAGTGAACACACAGCCAGAGTCAACCTCAGAGACTGTGTCCACGCCGGCCACGAGCCAGTGACCACGCACTCTGATCCTCAGCCGCCTGCTTGGCCCCCTTCTTGGGCCTGCCTCCCTGTCCACTGGATCCCACTCCCTTGGAGGTGCCGGACCCCACCCCCATCTTTGGGCTGCCCCCTTGGTTTCATTAGCTGGTTCTGTTTTTTTGTTTTTGGGGAGTCGGGAGCCGCCCCTTGGAGGATGGGAGGGGGGGTTACTGTCACACCCCTGTCGGTCTCCACCACTCCAGCCATCAACTGCTGTAGTTCACCTGCACTCTTATCAGCCACACCTGTTCCCAATCACCTCATCAAGGACATGCAGTTGGGTTCACTCCAACTCCTCTCTTCATCTCCTATCCAAAGTATGACAATATGACATGGTTTTACTTTGGTCAAAGTTATTATTACACTGACTTATACTGACTAATATTAATAAACATGTACAGTTTATACAGTAGTGAATGATTTTATGGAGCTGCTTGCTGCTTTTTGGTAATATAATTATATGAACATTTTACCATGTAATATGTGCAACATGTGGGACATTGTAATAAAAGGTGTTACTTTTATATTATACTAATGCATATGATAAATCTACATAATTGTATTTAGCAAAAAATTAATGGTCATATCCTCTGCATCCACCCACCCCCACAAGGGATGATCCTATAACTACTACTATAGTGCCCAAGACACTTAAAGGGACAAAATGATTATGTTCTCATTTATCCTCATGTCATCCTCTTTGAAACACAAAATATATTTTTCAGAATGTTCTGGCTGCCGTTTTCCATACAAGTCAAGTTGGCTTATTCTCATTTTCTCTTTAACATGCAGTATAACGAATCTGACACATATTGTACATGTCTCAAGTGAGGGGATGGGGGCTTTTGCACTTCAAAAAGCACCATAAAAGTAGTCCGTGCCGACATGCATACATTCAATTATGGTGCATCAAGATGAGCCACACTTACGTACCAAATAAAGTATGTTTAAATGTAAGAACAGAGATGTCAGAGCTACAATTAACTCCAATAAACTTCAATAAACTTTTCCATAGGGATTTTTTTAAACTACTTTTTTTTTATAACCAAACCAGCTAGCTCCAAGGTGAATCATAACACTACACACTTTGATTGGAAGCAAAAAAGTATTTGAAAATTGGACATAAGACAAAATGTGCATCGCAAATTGCACACTTCTGCACAATTCTATGACATTTTGTAGTGTAAGTAGCTTTAGTAGTATGTTTACACTGAAAATGCAACAAAAAGTGTACTACGAGTACCCGGATGATGAAAAAACACCCCGCATCTTAAATCGCATACTGTCAGAGTATGTACTGTATTTGATGAATGTATTTATCAGCCGGTAAAATAGTACATTATTTAGGTATGCATGCATTGCAAGTAATATGAATAGATTCTGGACATACTTCATCTGGGGACATAGGTATTGACCCATGACCCAAATATATAATGTAATAACCATGAAAATATTCTGCACGAGGTTAGTTTTTTTGCTTTAAAAGCATCATTTGAGCACGAGGAACAACTTTATATCAATTAAAGTTGTGTGAATATGTACATTATTTGAGATATAAGTGTTGGACTGAGGTTGGCTAATGTGCTGAAACAATCAGCAACACATCTTGTGCATTTAAAACGTCACTTCTGTCACTGAGAAACAGCAAATGCTTCCATGTAGTAAAAAGCAGTTAGTAATGTTCAATTTGGAACAGAAGGCTACGACACTTTAAAAATTCATACACTAGATGGCATTAGTCTTATGGAGCTTTTATGCAGCCTTTATGTGCTTTTTGGAGCTTCAAAGTTTGGTCACCATTCAGTTGCATTGTATGGACATTCAGAGCTGAAATATTCTTCCATATATCTTCATTTGTGTTCAAAAGAATAAAGAAAGTCATAAACATCTGGGATGGCATGGTAAGTAAATGAAATAATTTTCGTTTTTGGGTGAACTATGCCTTTAAACAGGATTTTCACTAATAAAGTTGAAATAATGCAGACTGATGGCTTCAGCAGAAGCATATACCATCGATTAACAACATCGGAGCTCACAGTAGGTCTCCATTTAGGTTTATAAGTTAGCCTATTGTTAATAATCAATTCCCAAAATATGTTTAGTATTTCTTAAAGGTGTATTCAGTATTTATTTCCCCCAGTTTTACTCCTAAAGAAATAAACTGTAATTTTGAAACATACAGTATGTATAAAATCATGATCACTCACATGAGATGAGGACTCTAGTCATATCAGTAACCTTATAAAAGCTGTTTTATTTTACATGGGCAGGGATGCTCTCATGGGGGCTGCCATTTTAGAATCACATGACCAGCTGAATACTACTCACTTAATCTCAGTAATGGTCTTGTTATTGGACACTTTCACTCTTGGATTCAATTAATCAGGACTGACTGTAAATGATGAATTTCTACAATGGCATCTGTAACTGAAAACTATTGATTTTGAATGATGTTGCATCCACAACACTAGGTGTCACTGTAAGTACAAGATGACACGAGCAAAAAGGTACTGTGTACCTGTAAATCTGCATCCAGTGCAAATGATGACAGAAGTTTAATTTTCAGGTTAATCCAGTGGTACTGTGCCTGTAATAAGAGCACTGTAAATCAGTCAGGATCAAAGCGTCAGCTAAATTAGACAAGTAAGGGCTGTTTTCTTGAGGTCTCGAAGTTTACACCATGTGACCCGGTGAATTCGAAGTCTGCCAGTAGGCGGACAGATGCGCGCGGCAGGTGCTCCCTTTAAACGAACACCCCACCCACTAGACTGGGGCAAAATAAGCCATCTGCGTGTCCTCCAGCAGCCAGGCGACGGGAGGAGGGTGAAGCATGTTCAAACCGAGCACCACAACACGGATGATGACGAACGGAGATCCGTACTCCTGTGAGACTAGACTGAAGTGACGCTGTGACATCATATCACATTCATGTCTCCGTGTGCTTCACCGAGGACCATATGAAGTGATGCGCAGACCAAACCCAGTCAAAAGATGAAATGCTTCTCCCGGTATCTGCCTTACATCTTCAGATCTCCTCCGAGTACCATCCTCTCCTCCAGCTGTCACACTGAAGGTAAGTGCGCTCAGTTACGAGTTCATATATATGAATGGGGGGATGATTCTAGTGGAATACACAAGCACACATATTCTACTGTAAAGTGCATGGAGTGCTCACTATTTATATTTCACAGTCAGCTGAGCTCACAAAAACACACGTGTTGGAGCGCCTATGATGCTTAACGAAGCTGTCTTGGTTGTCCGTCTTTTATATTTTGATTGTTACACACTGTAGGCAATATTATAGTTCCAATGTGTGTTTGCATGAGTACAGAGAAACAGGGTGAATACAGGTTAAGGGGGGCAATCTGGTAGTCATGTATCATTATGTTTTTATTCTTCCTTTTAAAAAAAGAAGAAATGAAAAAAAAAATAAAAATAAATCACCATTAAGTTGATGCTATTTGTATAAAAACACCAATGGCAAATTATCAGAAACTGTCCCACTTTACCTATATCCACCCTGTACTTAATGAACAACATGTAAACGGGGGAAAATAAACCTAAAAAAAAAAAAAATGTGCTTCATGTGGTTACATCTAAATTAACTGGGTTTTATTCAAGTCAAACATTTTATTTAACATCACTAAATCAACCTGAATACATTAGGTTACACCAAAACTCATTTCAAGGGTTAGATCTGGTAGAAATAGCTCCTTATAGTAATAATGGCACCGAACAACTGCTCAACTTACACCTTGTCATATATTTCTGTTATATATTTCATGTATGATGATAATTATACAGTATATTTAGAGCATGAGAGAATATTTTGTGGTTAAGTGTTTTTAAAACAAGCATACTGAGGTAAACCAGGGCCACCTGTTAATTTTTGTGACCTAACCCAATATGGGGCATGTTGTCACATTTTATGGAATTAGTTGTCACACTGGAACCTGCCAATAAACAGCCTATTATAGATTTTTTTTTTTTTTTAAACACAAAATACATAACACTGTTTAATAAAAGGCAACATACAAAAACTGTCAAACCATTGTTTTGGCCAAAAATATAGTAATTAATAAATTATTTAAATCTATAACATTTAAAACACAGTTGACAATGTGCCCTAATAAAAATGTCAGCCTGATCTCATGAACGTAACGTGACCATGGAAACTTTTTTGCAAAACTAAATGATGTGCTTCATTACACGTTTGGCTGTAGTTCCCCAGTTAAATGTCCAGCAGGGGGCGTCAAAGAGTGAAACGATGTCGTAATCAGACAAGGTTTTTTTATTAGAAGGAGATTTTAATGAGTAAAACGTACCTCCCTTACCTATAACTTTAACCTAAACTTAACCAACAGTGTCCTAAAAGCAAATGAGAGGTAAACAAAACAGACATCCTTACCTTTAACCAACACCTAAACCTAACTGAGAGTGTCCTAAAAGCAAATGCAACATGAACCACATTTTCTGAAGCAACCACTTTTGTCTCACGTGTCAGCTTGTGTGCTTGGCTGTGCTCAAATCACAGTCTTCCAAGTCCAGAGTCAAACACTCTATCGGGTGAGCAACCACGGAAACGAATCACATTGGGATAAGTGTGTAAATGTAGGTGTGTCTGTAATACAAGCCTTACAGTACAATGCGTTAGAGTACAAGTGTTTTGATATCATAACATAGCGGGGGGTGAGTAATAGTGTGAAAAATAAGTGTTTATAAAGTCATAATCAGCCGTTGTAGTCGTGATCTGTGTGAAAGTGAATAAAACGCACAGTTGTTGTAGGGCCTCTAGTGTTCATTTCACTGCAGCAAGTATAAGTCAGTTAGCAAAACTGTAGTTATAGTAACGTTCATTCTACGAGACTAGGTTGCAAATGTCCCCAAATGGACAATTATGAAAAATCCACTTCTCTTGAGAACACATTTAAACCTTTCAGTAAAAATCTGCATCTTCATAATATAGTTGAGCCTTGCATGAATGTATATATGTGTGGTTTTATTGTGTTCACTTGCTTACCCAACAGCTATAGTAAAAATATAATTTTTCTAATTTAAGCTAGGTTTTTGAAACCAATATACAAAACCATTGCTAAAGGAAACACATTTGAGGGTGATTGGACTTTTGACTCAAAACTTTATAGTTACTAAGATACAGCCTTTGTGACTCCTTCCATGTGACAAGTGGCCCCGGTGACAAATTGAGCTATTTTGACCAGTGAACCTCATCTAAGCTGTTATTGCGTTGGGAATGAAATAGTGTTCAAATAGGGGTAAAGGTGATCGTGCACATGATAGGTCCCTTGGAGCATAGGTGCTACCTTTCTAATAAATGTGTCATTTTCATATATCATATGTTGAGTTGATGTTACCTTACCTTTCTGAACTGATTAGGAATTTGAAGATGGCATGTTTGTGTATCACATCTTTATTAGAGCGTTCCACTGCATACATGCATAATTAGATTTATTTCAGATTGATTTGTGGCACATGAATCTATGCTTGAAAACTAGTGCTGTCAGGAGTCTGTTAAAATTGCAACCCATTCAAACAGCAGCCTATATGTTTAGCTATAGAAGCACTAAACTACATTTGCAAAGATGCAGTCTGGCTCATAATTGTCATCTTAGCACTGAATTTGATTTAATTGGCTGTCTGTCCATGTTAAAGGAATAGTCATTATTTACTCACCCTCATGTTGTTCCAAACCCCAAAATGAGGTATTTGTGGGCCAAAACAATGGTTTGACATTTTTGTATGTTACCTGTTCACAAAACAGCAAAAATGCAATGTGTTTTGTGTTTCATAATTGTTTTACTATTTACATTTTGCTTAAGAAACCGATCCATTACAAACTCTGCTCCAACAGCTTCTTTCTTTAGCTGACATATTGGACTTGTAATGCAATACAACACCAGCTATATGTCCTTTTCTCTGATTCTTGTTCTTTCACGTCTCGTTATTCCTTTTCTTTTCAATCTCCCTTTTTTCCGGAGGATGTAAAAATGCTGGTTATCATTACATGCTTCACTGCGATTCCTGCCACTGGTCTGGTGAAATATTTCAGTTCGTTGTCTCTCCACATGCCTGATTCTGTGCTCCTCTCTTACTGCTTTCATCTGTGTTTGCTGCCTAGGCTGCATCGATTGGATCTTGAAAGGTTACAGTTCCCTTGCTGCCGATGATGCATTCTAATACTATGCATGCAAGCCTATTACCAGTTTATATTTGTTTTGAGGACAATCTTTGTGCCAGGGAGTTGTTTTTTATTAGACAACTAGCCTTTGAGCTGCTCTGCTACCCTGGAGTGATACACTTGTGACTCAAATGGGAGACAAAAGAGATAAAAGCAATGTAAAGAGACAGATGTCATCAATTCATCCCACTGCTAGAATCTGTTGAAAGACTGAAGGTCTGCATACCAAGAACAAAACAGAGAATTGAAATCAATCGCTGATGAAAAGTCTATTCACACCAACAGCTAAATTAAGGTGTGGTCACACAAACTGTACCTTAGCACAGCAAAATTCCACGGGTGAAGAAGGCATTGGTGGATGTTGAGCACATGTGAAATAAGAAAAGAAAAACTGCCAAACAGCCTCTTTTTAATGCTGCACAAGTTAAAAAGAAACTCACCGCCAAAATGATATCCTTGTCCACTGTGAATATTCAGTATAGCTGTGTACGAAGCACAGCCCACACAGAGGGCAACTTCCTATTGGTCAATGCAGCAAATTCACCTGTCAAAGTTCTCCAAACTTGAAAACGCCACGTGAAAGCCGCGAGGGGAAATTCTTTGCCACCGGAGGTCCAATGCGCGAAATTCACGATTGCGCAGATTCCCATTGAGATGACTGTATTTCTCCCACGGAATTTCGCTGTGCAAATTCTTAAAAAAAAGCACATAATGATATTTTCAATATTTTATAAAGTATAAATGCTATGAGTTTAAATTAATGCACATACCTCCATTAAAACGAGTCTCCGTTAAACTTCAAAAGGTGATTTTCCAGTATCAAACTAAACAGTTATGAGCATGGTGAGTAACGGTTCCAGAAGCATTTTCACTTCAGTATATCCCTCTAAGATTATATTTTTACTCTACACTGATGCCTAGGATTAGGGTTAGGGTTTGGGATAGGGTGTAAGGTTAATAATATATGCATTCCTGTTGACTGTATTACATCATCTAAAACTAAAAACAACTCACTTTACAACTCTCTTTTGGTGCCACTCTGTGGACATTTCACCCTGAAACTGGAGCTCATATATGCGCATTAATTTAACAACACTTCCAGTGTCTGCCACTGGGGACAGTGATTCAAATTTCAGCAAGCACAGACTGATTTTAGATGAAGATCTTTTGACCTGCTGTCGCCGAATTCACAGTGAGATCTGATCCCTAAAATCTGCAGGTTCAGTTTTCATCTCCCTCATGCCTCATTGAAGATTTAGTCATCACCAGTCAGATTTGACTGCACTGAGACCCCTGGAATAGGCCTAGAAATGCATTATTTTGATTCAAAGTCTTGTTCACACCGAATTTTCACTCTTGGTGTGAATAGACCTTGAGAGTAGAACAAAAAAAAAGTTTAAAGGTGGAAATAAAAATGAAGGAAGGAGAGGAAACAATTGCTAAAGAGGAAACGGGCCTTTGTTGACAGATTTAGGTAGATAAGTTACTGTAGGGCAAACTGGGGAAAAAAAAAGACTGTCTGTCTATCAGAGAATCCCCCAGTGTGTGTTGAGAGAACAAATGTGAGAGACAGAGAGAGCAGTGGATATTGATTGACCTGTGGAGTCTGGTACAAATAGAAAAAAACATGTTTACTCTGGTTTAATTGAATAACAAACATCACAGGTTAAGTTAAGCTCAATCGACAGCATTTGTGGCATAATATTGATTACCACAAAAAATTATTTTAATTTTATTATTTATTTTTTTGTATTTTTTTCTCCCCAATTTGGCATGCCTAATTCCCAGTGCTCACTAGGTCCTCGTGGTGGTGCACACCTTGATTCAGGTGGCGGAGGACGATTCTCAGTTGCCTCCACTTCTGAGTCAGTCAGCCCGCGTATCTTATCACATGGCTTGTTGGGCACGTTACTGCTGAGACTTGGCACGTGTGGAGGCTCACGCTATTCCCGCGATCCCTGTGCACAACTTACCATGCACCCATCGAGAGCGAGAACCACTATATTGTGACCACGAGGAAGGTAACCCACGTGACTCTACCCTAACTAGCAACCGGGCCAAACTGATTGCTTAGGAGGCCTGGCTGGAGTCACTCAGCACACCCTGGATTCGAACTTGCAACTCCAGGGGTGGTAGTCAGCATCTTTGCTTGCTGAGGTACCCAGGCCTCCTTTTTCTTTAAAAAAAGCTAAAAGTTACAGTGAGGCACTTAAAATGAAAGTGAATGGGGCCAATTTTGTTATGTTAATATACTCACTTTTCCAAAAGTATAGCTACAAGACATAAACAGTATGTGTGTTAACAGGATTTTAGTGTGATAAAATCACTTACTAACCTTCTCTGTGCAAAGTTATAGACAATTTTAAAATTTAATTGTCATGACAATGTAATGTCAACAAACCCAAAAACCCTAAAACGACCGTAAAAATGATGATTTAAACAACTTTACAGCTCAATTAATACATTAATTTAACAGAGGAATTAATGTAAGTGCTTTTATAAAATGATAAGCTTCACATTTCTGACTTTAAACCCACCAAAAATTGGCCCCATTAATTTCCATTGTAAGTACCTCACTGTAACCTCTATTTTTAGAGAAAAGGAGGGACTAGTCAAAATAATTTTTTGTGGTAATCAATATTATGCCACAAACGCTTTCGATTGAGCTTAACTTGTATTGAACCCAAAATATTCCTTTACAGCTCAGGGCTGTTAACTGGAAGGTTGCTGGTTTGATGGTGACCCATTATGACTTAAACTTCAGTCTATTCCTGACACAATGCTAGCATATGGCCTCAGAAGACTTGTAATATAGCACACAAGTCATATGGACCAATTTTATGGTGCTTTTTTTTTTTTTTTTTTTTTTTTTTGTGGAGCTTATGGTCCCATGTCATTGCATGCTTTCATCGTATGGAAAAAATCAGCATGATCATTATTCAAAATTTGTCAATAATGTCAGTTAATAAATACATAAAGTTTATTTTTGGGTAAACTCTTCCCAGTACCCCAGGTTGCTCCATGAGGATATAAGTGTTTTGAAAGTTGCTTTAGATAAAAGCGTCTAATAAATGGCTAATTACTGCTTAAAGATGACATCAGGTAGTGGTTATTACAAAGCATGCCACATGTCATGAGCAGAAGCAGAAGAAAGACACTTGTTTCAGGCTTCAGTAAATATACAGTATACATACAGAATATGATATGAGCACAGCAATCACTTGTGACTGATGTCTGGAATGACTGACGCGTGTGTTTCCTGAGCAAATCACAGACTGTTCTATTGGAGCATGTTAACACTTTTTAGTCTGGCACTACTGTAAGTGTATGAAAGAGTGGATGTAACTGGAGTGCAGGAATGTAAGGGAAAATGGGTAAGGGAAATCAGAGAGAACAAGCTGAACCATCTCTGGGTCTGGGACACACTTTAGCGGTGTCAGCAACTGTGAGGAAAATCAGGGCAGCCAAGAGTTTGGATGCAGGTTACAAATAAATAAAAAATAAAAAAAACTTTTATGGACATATCCTGGATCACAAATCATTGATTTGTAGGCTGAAAACAGCTTTTTTTGTGAGCTATTGAGCTTGATTGTTAAAATTCAGTTGCTATTTCTTCTTTACATGCCGTCATATGTCCTGACACCTCATTTAACTTCTGTTCCATCAACCTTCTATTTTACCTCAAGTGCCAAGCTTATTTTCACAGAACATTCTGGAGTATTAGAATCAATCACACACAGATGCTCTCCTCCTGGGATCTGTCACGGAAATCTGGGGCCATTTGTGCAAGTTTATAAGTGTTCATTAGAGGGACATCTTCGACAGTTCTACTGTTTGACAGCCATTCTTTACTATGCTGTTATTCAGACACATTACTTTTTTGATGCAAATCTTATATTCATAATAAATTCAATAAGAGTTTATTCTGTAAACGTGTTTCAATCATAGTTTATGTACATTTCACAGGGGAGTGTATATGTTTTTTTATATGCATTTTGAAGATTTTATTTGCATCTTGGTGATTCCATCCAGCAGTTTTTATGAGAAATCCCAAAATTTGAATAGAAATACTTGGATGGAAACCCAGCTAGTGAGTTGTTTTTCCCACTCTTATAAAAACCTAAAAACCTATTTCCTACTCTCGTAATGTTAACACATTATTTTTGTATGTTAAGTAAGGGATAATGTACAGTCAGCTGGTTGTTATTGCAAAATAAACCCCAATGGTGATCAGGTCTTGTATCAGCCTGAAGGGGTTTATTTTGCAATAACAACCGCCTGACTGTACATTATCCTGCTTATTGCATGGCTGCTAACAAAATGAATAAATACATGGACATATAATATTTATTTGTGATGAAATTATGTAATTATGTGAGAAGAAATAAATCACAGAATAGCTCAACCTCCGGTTGCGTCGGAGTTCTGTTGGTGTTTATTTTGTAATTAATGACTGTCTGACTGCTCATTATCTCACTTATTACACTACTACTTGCTAGATAAATAAATAAATGCACATGAAACATTGATTTGTTGAAATTATTTTATTAGCTTACTTGTAGAGATCTCACAATGTTCCGAGAAGCAGGAAAGATGGCTCACAATACCCGGATGAGCGGTCTGATACATGGGTTTGCGGTTGTTACTGAGCAATATCAGACCGCTAGATGGCGCAACTGACTAATCAGAAAACTGAAAACTTAAACTTTGCCTGCTGCAAGCCCCTCCTCCCCTCGTGTACGGTGGCCGTTCCTCAGCCTCCAAGCGGCCGGCAGCGACTCCTCCGTCCCCCGGCGGACAGCCGTGGCTGCTCCTTTCGGCGGTTGGC
This sequence comes from Myxocyprinus asiaticus, assembly GCF_019703515.2. Taxonomy (NCBI): domain Eukaryota; kingdom Metazoa; phylum Chordata; class Actinopteri; order Cypriniformes; family Catostomidae; genus Myxocyprinus; species Myxocyprinus asiaticus. The sequence continues at coordinate 10,673,988 of NC_059383.1, forward strand.
AGTGGCGAGGACTCCACAACAGTGCATCCCTCTTCCTCCCCGGATTTCGGCACCAATGTAACAAGGTTTAAAATGGGCAAGGAGGAGGCGGGAGCCGGACGAAGCATCAAAGTAATATTTTAATGAAAACTTAAACAAAAACACTCAAAACCCAAAGACACACACGGCAGCTTCATGTGGCTCTCTCTCTCCCGAACTGCTGCATCCGGCTTGGCTTTATCCCTCTCCTCGATTGATTAGCCCGACTGGGGCCGGCCATGCGCTTTCACGGCCCGGCCCCACCCTCCTCCTCGTCACACTGTGACTCAATATTTCATAATCAGGGTTTTCATTTATACTCCTGTCACAAATGATTACTATTTGAACATCTCAATTGTAAAACAGTGATCAAAAATTATAGCTGAACACTGGGGGCCTGCATAGCTCAGCGAGTAAAGACGCTGACTACCACCCCTGGAGTTGCGAATTCTAATCCAGGGCATGCTGAGTGACTCCAGCCAGGTCTCCTAAGCAACCAAATTGGCCCGGTTGCTAGGGAGGATAGAGTCACATGGGGTAACCTCCTCGTGGTCGCTATAATGTGTGCTTCTCGCTCTCGTTGGGGCACGTGGTGAGTTGTGCGTGGATGCTGCAGAGAATAGCGTGAAGCCTCCACTCGTGCTACGTCTCCGCGGTAATGCGCTCAACAAGCCACATGATAAGATGCGCAGATTGACATGTGCATATGTTAACAAAGTGACACAGAACCCGCAGAAGGAACATATCATTGCTTAATCTCGGTGCTCATGATAGGTCTTTTTTGAATGGTTTAGATGTTATCGCAAAAAAAAAAAAAAAAAAAAAAAATGTCTCTATGGAGAAATTGAATGGGAAACTATATGACATCTTATCATGCATATATAGTTTGATGGGTTGTTTTGAAGTAATCTTGGATTTTTTCATATCTAGCAAGTAGTACTCAGTTGTTAGTTTTGTTTGCTTAGATTTGCTAGTAAGTGACCCAGTGTGAAAAATTCAAGCCACAGTATCCAGTTCAGCAAAAAGGCATCATTATGTAAGCTGTAGATTCAGCTGAGCTGTGATGGAACTGCTGGGTTATTTAATACAGAATGGCATTTCCCTTAGCTGGTGTATGAGGCACATTTAGCCAAGTATCTCCTTTATTACTTTATAAATCCTGTGTCAGTGCTGGCTTTGATAACAAAAAGTCAATGCATCTGGGGCAAAAATGTGTCTTCTATACATATTATGGAAAGAGAAAGAGTCAGGACGTGAGAAAAGCAGACATTGAATATCAATAAGTAATTCAGGTTTCATTATGGAATATATGTATGTACATAAGCCGAGACCCAAAGATGAACTGCAGTCACAAAATTGAATTGTTAATGAAAGCGAAGTTGCATTGTGCACACAGTGCTTATCAAGCATGAAGGAGCAAAGTCATAGTCTTACTGTTTGCTGGAGTCAGAGTTGGCACAATTTTGGCAATTATTAGGGCAAATTCAAGAAGCATTCCTTTCCAATAGTACTGCAGTGGTAGTGAGTTGGGCACTCATTTTAAGTACATACTGTACTGCTACAAGTTACCATCACATAGAGGCTAAAATTTGACTCAAAAAACATGTTACATTTTTCAAGAACTTTAAAAGAATGTATTAACTCAAAAACGTCTGAAAATAAGGCAGAGGCTATTTACACTAAATGGAAAATTTGATACTATTTTCACATTTAATTACTATACTTTTAATTAGTAACACAATAAATAATTAAAACCCACTCAATATGCATCTGACAGTGCAAGATAATATTTGATTTATGTTGTTAATTAACAAGAATTCAGGACAAATGCCTTCTGGCTACATATTAATTTAGTGAAGAACTTAATTTGATGTTCAGTGTATTTGGAATTAAAGGCATAGTTTGTAATACCTAGCTTCTGCTAAGAACAAAATGTAATGTAAAAACTTTCATGTATCTGAAAGAAGAGGTCGACCGATAGTGAATTTTGCCAATACCAATAACTAAGGTGGTGAAAAGTGCAGATAACCGATTAATCGGCCGATATTTAAACAAATAAAAAAAATCGATTGGTAGAATGTTAAAAAAAAGTTTGTTTTGACTTTCCTTAGAATGACGGGCACAGACATAGAGGCTTCAAGAGGCAAAAATAAATAAAATCCCAGATGCAATTTATTGTGCAAACAAAATCCCAGTAATGACCAGAACAAAATGAAGATAACATGGGACTTTTAACTATAAACAAGCCCTAAACCGGGACTCTTAATTTGAAATGATGCAGACTTGGCTCCGTTGCAATGCTGTATATTTAAGTATTTACCAAATTAGGCTTTTTATAGCATATTCACCAGATTAAGGATTTATTATTATTTTTATGTATTTTTTCACAAGAAATGAAGTAGGAGACTTGATGTATGTGCTGACAGGGCACGTTACCATATAGTGCCTTTTTTTTTTTTTTTTTTTTTTTGCAAACCATTGCTTCAATTTAGAACACTTGATTTATCCAACCAAAAAAGTTAGATAAAGTACACTAAAAATATGTATGAATACTGGCAATAATGAAAGGCTGTAGAATGTTCCAGAGGAGGAACACAGAGAAATGATAATAATAAATAAATAAATAAATAAAAAATAAAGTATTGGCAAGAATCGTTGTTGATTTTGCCGATAACCGACTGTTCCAAAAAGCAACTTTCGACACTGATTAATCATTAAAACCGATATATTGGCCTACCTCTATCTGAAAGTTGGCCAGCATCTTGTCTTGTGTAGCCAGACTATTGACTATATTGGGCATAAAGTCTGGTCCACTTTGTAGCTTATTCTAGCAAAGAATGCCCATTTTGGAAGACATAGGCTGCGTTCACACAGTCAGTGTTTAGGATTGACAACCACATTTACTTACAGGTGTATTTCTTGAAATGTCCTGTTCATACAACATCTTATAGTTGTGGCTTGAATACTGTCTGTATGAACAAACAACCGAAGTCAAGCCTGTATTGTAACAGCTGTAACCCATAGTGACAGTGGCTAAAGTAAATATCAAAGATGTCGACGTCTGTAACAACGGCATTGATGGCGTGTTATTAAATAAACAAGTCCAATTGAGGCGTGAATTCATCTATCAGAACATAATTAACAGCCAGCATCTTTGAATGCTTTTTAACCGCGTGCAGAGTGCAGCATTTGTATTGTACGTCTCGTTCTCACGAGCAGCTCCGGTGGAGGACAGTGTCTGGATCTTCGAAAGACACGCAGCTCATTTCTCTGTCTCCATGAGTTAACAAAACCCCACATAAAACACACGAGACACATGCGTGTAAAATGCAGCATGGCTCTCTCACATTATATGACGTGACTGAAAACTAGTTGTTCAGTACTGTTCCATTCACACAGCACAGATTTGCCGAAAAATAGGTTGTGAGCCCTGAAATTTTCCGGGTGTCAGTTCGGTTATAGAATGCAGCTGTCACTCTCATAAATAACTGAACTGTGTGTGAACATAACCACATTAAGCACTCAAATACAGGACTGACAACCGTATCCTGCTGCAGTGTGAACGTGGACATAGTTTGACTGACATCTAAAGTGACCTTCCACAAAAGTGCTCATTGTATCAACTCTGAAAGATATATTTTCCTGTAAATTATTACTAAAATGTTTTTGTAAAGGTGGAAATCCTTCAAGATCGCCTTGGGCTTTGAGTGGTGTAGTAAAAGCAGAACTGTCTTGACAGTCCCTTTGGCTCCTAATGTTTCCGCTTGCTCTCAATGGTTTGGCTGCAGTTGTTACTGATTTTTTGCAGCAGTGCTTGTCTGGTTCTAGTCCCTAAAGGATACTATTGATGCTGGCTCCTGGCTCATACTTCAAACTGGATACTCTTAAATTTTCATTTGCACAGAGACCTAAGGTCTCATTTAGATTGTGAATTCTTGCAGTGGAGTTGTGGAGGTGCCTTACACCTGTCACACGATGTGCAACATTTGCTCAGCTACGTAGTCTGACACTGTTGTGCCAGTGCATCAGTTCCAGTGTGTTTAGACCAGCGGTTATGCAGCCCTGGATTTTTGTAAAAGCTAACAGCAATGACAGTGAAGCAGCACAAGTCCTTGATAAAGCAGTGAGATCAGGATCGGGGTGGAAATGTGGGTCAAAAGGAGTGGGCAGGGGTGAATCAAGGGATTTGGCCAGCATGTATATGCACATCTGGCTGGCATTATATATGCATGAGGAAGTGGCAACCAATGATAGACCGACGTGTTGAAATCAATGGTGGTCTTACATCAGGCAGAGGTTTTGTCTTATGACAGGGCTTTACAATAAGGTCTAGAACAGTGGGCTGCAACCCCCAAAAATGGGTTGGTGGTGTATTCTGATAAGGTTCCGGACTGCAGAGAAAAAAGCATTGCTACAATGCAAATAGTAAAATGCAAGTGACTCAAGTGATTCAAGTTATTTTTTGTATAAAAACATCAGGCAATTTCATATTTCTTTCTCCCATTTTCACTTTCTGACAAAGTCAGGAAGATTTTGTGGGCTAGAGCAAAATATATTCTTCATCAACAGTACCCAAAATACATACAAACTAATTATACAGTCAACACTAACAACTACAACTTAATCATGTCCAAGACCAATTTGCTTCTGTCATGATCAGTGGTGGAAAGAGTACAAATTTTTTTTACTTAAGTAAAAGTACTGCTACTGAAGAAATAATTCACTTGAGTACAAGTACTGAGATATATTATGACTCAAGTAAGAGTAAATAAGTAGTTTGCCAAAAAACTACTCAAGTAATTCTGTTACAAGTTACTTTATGAAAGTTATATTATATATATAGTATATACGCTTCCATTTTTAGAACACAAAGACATTTTTATTCTTGAAATAAATTTATGCTTCCTTTCACCAAGGATGCATTAAATAAATCATAAATACTGCCAAAATCATTAATTGCAAATTATTATTACGGTTGAAATAATTTTTTAAGTGGTATTTATTCCATTTTTTCTTTACCCGTGATGGCAAACATATACTGTGTAACCTATTCCTTACAAATGCATTCTAAAGTGCTAATTTGGTACTCAAGAAAATGTTCTTATTATTAGAACAATTGAAAATGGTTGTGCTACTAAGCAGAAATCACAATACAGTGAATTGTGATACAGGTACAGGTATTGATGTAACGAATGGTTACTGAGATGATACAGGATACATAGGATCTATGTGCAGGCTTTAATAAAAATGACAGTCAAACAACAAACAGGAACTGACAAAGAAGGAACTAAACTAGAGGGTATTTATACATACAAAAGCTAATGAGGGAATGGAAAACAGGTGAGAACAATCAGGAACAGATGGCAGTGATGAGGGCAGTGCATACTGGGAAATGTAGTCCGGGAAAACACTTCAAAATAAGAGTGCTAGGAAACATAAAGGAGACAGACTGTGACATAACCCCCCCTTTAAGGGGCGACTCCTGGCACCCCAAAGATGGCTGAGGAGGGCAGGAAGATACTGGTGAGGAAGGGGACCCGGAAGATGACCAGGTGACCAGGGCGGAAACCCCAGGGTAAGGATTGGGTCCAGAGGTCTGGGGGGGCCACCACAGGGTAGAGACTGGGTCAGGAGGTCTGGGAGGTGGCCTCAGGGCAGGGACTGGGTCAGGAGGTCTGGGAGGTGGCCTCAGGGCTGGGATAGCATTGGGAGGCCTGGGAGGTGGCTGGTATGTATTATTGTATTACAGTTGTAATAAGTCTTAATTAACATTATGGTTATTTAACATATTGAGATATTATTATTAAGTTAATTGTAGCATTTTTTTATATTATGTTTTGTGATTTCTCATACTTTTCTTTATATAATGTCCATGCCTTTTGGCATGGACATGCCTCTAGCGGGTGAGGCTTTTCAGACAGATAAACAGCAGCACAGGGCAGGAAATTTAATGCAGGAGTACAATACCGAACTGATGCGGATTGATAGAAGCGGATAGCCCATCTGTGACCGATGGTGCCAAGAAAGAAGTCAAAAGAAGATCACAATGTATGTAATTGTAACTATATCAGATACTATTAATAAAACACGGGAACTTGTTGCGTGGGCATTTTTTGCCCCCATATTTTGAATTTCGGGGATATTTTTGCCCCACGTCCCCATTAATTTCCGACACAGTTGGCATTGTATCTTTCTAAGGTATTTAAAAGTTTATTTTAGACATATAGTAGCAAGTAAACGAGATATCCCCAAATATATATCAAACTACATTGTGTTAATGTTTGACACAGTTAAAACATTGCCTAGCTTAAAAAAAGTGAAGTTTGATCAGATGGTTCCCTTGTACCTGAATGAATGGCTCCTTTCCAGAATAAAATGAAAAATGCAGAAAATCACATTATTAGATCTTGTATAGTGACAGGGCAGAAAGTCTTCAAGAAGCTAGAGAAGCGAGTACACCGGTGTTAGTTTATGCAATCTGCTGTGCTCATGATGCTGTGCCCTGTGGGCTTCCGTCGTGAGAACGACAGACAGATAGATAGAACAACAGACAGATAGATAGACCGACTGACCGACCGAACGACAGACAGGTAGATAGAACGACAGACAGACAGCGCGTTTTAATTTATAAACAGATTTAGCACTTATAACTTTCTTCTTCCCAAAAATTCAGAAATAAGCATTTTTGTGTACTTTGTAATTGTGGTGAAACATAACTGTAGCGAAACTGAATATTTTTAATCAACACAAGTAAAAGTAAAAGTGCTATTATTTATTTATACTTCAAAAAGTAGAAAAATGTGTTCTCAAGTACTGTAACGAGTAGTTGTAATTCATCACTTTAAACCTCTGACAGCAGAAATATATGGGGCTTTTCCACTGCACGGTACAGCTCGACTCGACTCTGCTCGCTTTTTGGGGGTTTTCCACTGTGGATAGTACCCGTTAACTGATACTTTTTTAGTACCAGCTCGGTCGAGATTCCAAGCGAGCCGAGCCGATACTAAATGTGACGTCAAAACCCTGCAGATCACTGATTGGTCAGAGAAAATCGTCACTACCAGCGTCACTGGATTTGCGACACGGGACATCAAGCCGCTAGTTTTAAAGTTAGCAACAGCGACAGCAATATCATTGTTCACGCGACTTTCGAATTGTAAAAAGAAATGGCTGTGCGCAAAACCACGCTGTGGTCAATAAACGAGGTGTAGACGTTCCTCTCGTTAGTGACGAACGAAAAGACGCGAAACGATAAAGTCTTTCAGGAAGTGTCTCAGCTGTTGGCCGCACATGATTTACCAACAGTGTAGGGAAAAGTTAAAAAAACTTAAAAGTGACTACAGAACCATCAAGGACCACAACAGCTGGAGTTGTTCAAACAGAAGAAAGTGGAAGTGGTTTGACCAAATGGACGCTATCTATGGCAATAGACCGGCGAGCAATGGGAGGGAGAGTGCCCTGGACTCGCCGTTGTTGGAGTCCATGATTGAGGATGGTATGTTTTGTTACGTTAACTCTATATTCTGCTTGAAACCAGCTACTGGAAAGCTTGCTTCTAAAACAACCAGGCCAATTTAACTGTTACTCTTGTGTAAAATCACCATGCAACAACTGCTTTATGCAGCACAATGAGCTAGTAGCTAACAGCTAGCGGTTGTGTTATTGTTTGTGGTCAGTAATGTTTGTGTCATGTTTAAGATGATGTCACGGCAATAGAGGCGGCGCAACTATGACGATCATCTTATAATCCCACCCACGTTGAGGCGGCACTAAACTGCAGTGGAAAAGCAAGCTCAGAAAAGTAAAGCGAGCAGAGTCGAGTCGAACCGTAACGTGCAGTGGAAAAGTGCCAATAGATAGACCGACTGACCGACCGACCGACAGACAGATAGATAGAACGACAGATGGATCAATCGACCAACAGACAGACAGATAGATTGACCGACCGACCAACAGACAGATAGATCTACAGACAGACCGACTGACCAAACGACAGACAGATAGAATGACAGACCGACCAACAGACAGATAGATAGAATGACAGACAGACAGATAGAATGACATACAGACCGAAAGACAAGACAGACAGACAGATAGAATGACAGAATGACAGACAGATAGTTAGAATGACAGACAGACCGACAGACAGACAGATAGAACGACCGACAGTCCAGACCGACCGACAGACAGATAGACCGACTGACCGACCGAATGACAGACAGATAGATAGATAGAACGACAGACAGACAGATCAAATGACAGACAGACAGATAGAATGACAGACAGATAGATAGACCAACTGATAGAACGACAGATAGATGGATCGACAGACAGGCCGACTGACTGAACGACAGACAGACAGATAGATAAACCGACTGACCAACCGACAGACAGACAGTTAGAACGACAGACAGATATATAGAATGACAGACAGACAGATGGAACGACAGAATGACAGACAAGACAGACAGACAGATAGAACAACAGATTGACAGATAGATGGATAGATGGATGGGTACCTGTGATAAATATGTTATCCTTCAGTGTCCTACTGTTGGCACTCTAGAAAAGTAATGGACTAATAGTCTTAGATCAGTGTGAATGAATCTACTCAACAACCCACTGCCATTAGACAGCTCTAAAGCACTTAAATAAGACACAGAGATGGAGATCAATCGCAAGAAACTGCATTCATTTGCAGATGACAGATGATCAGTCTTATAACAGATAATAATGAATCAGACTACAGGAAGGAGGACTCTACACTGAATGAATGGTGTTGTACCCATAATCTCAAGTTGAATGTCTTAAAAACAAATGAAATGGTATTTGATTTCCATTAACCATCAATGGCCAGGATATTGAAAATGTACAAAGCTTCAAGTTCCTGGGAATTACTATCTCTGCATCTCTGAAATGGGATGATAACCTAACAGGCATTATCAAAAAAGCCCATCAAATACTTTTCTTTTTAAGAAAAAAGTTTGGTGTATCAAAAGATGGTATGTCCAATTTTTATAGAGCAGTGATAGAAAGCATATTAACTTTCTCTATCACAGTGTGGTTTGGCAGCTCCACAGCTCAGCAGAGAAGACAGATCGGTGGCATAGTACGATCTGCCTCAAAAATTATTGGTCATGATCTTCCTGCTATTTCTGATATTTATGTGTCACGTATGCAAAGTAAAGGAATGAAAATCTTGAAAGATCTCACACATGCTGCTAAGTGCCTGTTATCTCCTCTACCTTCAGGTAGATGCCTGGTAGATGGGCAATTAAATCTAAGTCCACACGCTTCCTAAATAGTACTTACTGTAGGATTGTTCATGTTCTTATTTCCTCCAAGACTCACACATCTGTACCTTATACCATACAATGATGGGCTGTTTTCTTATGTTGTACCCAGTGGTGCATGATGTTGATTTGCTATTGCACTTATGATGATATTCTTTGTTTTTTTTTCTCTCTCTCTTTATTGTATGTTATTATTGTTGTGAGCTCACCGGAAAAAATTCCAGACAACTATGTTGTTTGGCAATAAAGTATTGATTGATTGATTGATTCATGAGGGGAACTTTGGTGCACATCTATACTTAGACACACTGAATGCCACCTCGCTACAGGAGGGACTGCAATTATGCTCTCAGCAATGAACAGAATAAAAGACCCCATATACAGCGATTACCTTCATAAGCACATGTTCAGTTTTGTTACTATGGAATGGGAGCCAGGCATTGTCCTCTTTATGGATTGCATTCACTAAAGCACTTCAGTTGGCTCTGCAGCACAGCTGATTGAACAAAGCAATGATGTAGTCTTGACATGAGCACACATGAAAGCCAGCACAATGTCAAAATTAATACTGTGAAACTCTGGATTTTCTTAAAGCCCAGATTTTCAGAGTTTGGGGGTGAATCATGACCAGAGGGGGAAAGTAATGAATTACAACTACTCTCGTTACAGTATTTGAGTAAATTTTTCAAAAGTTTCTACTTTTTAAGTATAAATAAATAATAGTACTTTTACTTGAGTTGATTAAAAATGAAGTATTCAACTTTGCTACAGTTATTTTTCACCACAATTACAAAGTACAAAAAAATACATGATATTTCTAAATTTTTGGGAAAAGAAACACTAAATCTGTTTGTAAACTAAAACATGCTGTGCGCGGCACGACGGAAGCCCGCAGGGCACAGCAGCTTGCATAAACCGCCGCCAGTGTCCTCTCCTCTCTAGCTTCTTCAAGACTTTCTGCCCTGTCACGATACAAGAACTGTAATACTATGATTTTCTGCATTTTTCATTTTATTCTGGAAAGGAGCCGTTCATTCAGGTACGAGGGAACCGTCTGAACATGTTTAACCACTGATCAAACTTCACTTGATTTTAAGGTAGGCAATGTTTTTAACTGTCAAACATTAACACAATGTAGTTTGACATATATGTGGGGATATCTTATTTACTTGTTACTATATGTCTAAAATAAACTTTTAAATACCTTAGAAAGATACAGTGCCAATAGTGTCAGAAATTAATGGGGACTCGGAGCAAAAATGCCACCAAAATTTACAAAAATATCCCCGAAATTCAAAATATGGGGGCAAATCATTTTCATGCAACGAGTTCCCATGTTTTATTAATAATATCTGATATAGTTACAGTTAAATACATTGTGATCTTCTTTTGACTTTTCACTAAACATTCTTTTTTTCCCCACCGTCTGGTTCATCGCACCATCGGTCACAGACGGGCTATCTGCTTCTATCAATCCGCATCAGTTCGGTATTGTACTCCCGTTAAATTCCGTAACTGTTTGCCCCTCTTGTTCAAAATAAACTGTCCTAGTGGGTAAAACTCTTGCTCACTGTGCTGTACTGTACTTCCCTGCTGTTTATCTGTCTGAAAAGCCTCACCCGCTAGAGGCCAAAAGTGTGCAAGGGATGGATGTTATATAAAGAAGGTATGAGAAATCACAAAACATAATGTAACCAAATGCTACAATTTACTTAATAATAATATCTAAATATGTTAAATAACCATAATGTTAATTAAGACTTTATTATTATAATTGTAATATAATAATACATATACAGAACAACCACTTTTAGTGTTTGAATCAATCCTATCTCTCACTAAGCACTAGTTGGCATGTAGGAGTTGATAACAGTTTGTTTAATAATCTCATTCCATATCTGGATAATTGCTGCTATATCATAGAGGATACATTTCCTCTTTGATTTTGGATTATATTAGTTTTGTACAGTATGTTAACTTAAAGGTGCAGTATTTAACAATTTCCATGTAATATTTTCCCCTTTTTTTCCAATGTGTGAAAGGCTTGTAACGCAACTTAAAACATTTGCCCTTCCCGGACTTCCTAGGTTGCCTATTAAAGCCTATAGACTGATTTTCATGCGAAGGGAGCGGGTCGTTTTTGCCGGGAAAATCCAAAGGATGTGACGTTTATACGCACTCCCAAGAGCCTTCTACTGCGTCCCGTCTGGCTAAGTGGGAAAGTGATCGTGGTCGAGCGAAAACTAGATTGAACCTCGGCAGGGCATTTGATTCCTGGAGGGAACTTCGTTCGGCTTTGGGGATCAAAACCGACCCTGAATTGCCATTCTTCTTATTGGACAGGTAAGCTTACATAACTGTAAAGCATGTGAAATATAGTGCCATAAGAATTGATCTGTATAATTTTAGCTAACTTGATCTTGCCTGCTAACGCTGATGAATTGTAAGCTACCTTGCTTCGTAACTTTCAAATAATTTCAACGATCTTCTCTTTATACTAAAAGTCAGGTATACAGGATAAATTTAAACAATATGCTAGTTTCTTAATCGTAGTACAACATATGACATACAAAACATACGTAATAGTGCAACTTAACAGTGCAGTGCAACAATAAACGTCTTGGTTACTGATGTAACCTCTGTTCCCTGATGGAGGGAACGAGACGTTGTGTCGATGTAGTGACACTAAGAGTTCGATCTTGAGAGACCCAATCACCTTTGCTTAAAATAGAAAAGGCCAATGAAAATTGGCGAGTGGAATTTGCATGCCACTCTCTGCCCCGGACATACGGGTATAAAAGGAGATGGCGTGCATCACTCAATCAGATTTATGCTGAGGAGCCGATAGAGAGTCCCGGCCATGTCAGCGACCGGTTCAGTGCCACGGCAGGAGGGACACAACGTCTCATTCCCTCCATCAGGGAACAGAGGTTACATCAGTAACCAAGATGTTCCCTGTCTGTCAATCACTCAACGTTGTGTCGATGTAGTGACACTAGGGGTTCCTATAGGTAATGCCGCAGGCGTTGAACCACGTCACGAGGCATGGAAGAGTGGACACGGGCAAGCTGCTGCGTGCCTCCAGCGAGTTAGGTAAGGCAGCTCCCTAGTCCCATTAAGGGGGGAGAAGGCACATACCCAAGTAGGCTACCGGTGGTGCCTTTCTTAATTTTAGTAATCTAAAGTAATCTCCCGCTGAGAGCACTACGGAGACCACATCCTGCCAGCGGGAGGTTAACATGTGGAGCATACCTCACATGGACTTACCAATGGGGAAATACACATACACTATATTGCCAAAAGTATTCGCTCATCTGCCTTTAGACACATATGAACTTAAGTGACATCCCATTGTTAATCCATAGGGTTTAATATGACGTCGGCCTACCTTTTGCAGCTATAACAGCTTCAACTCTTCTGGGAAGGCTTTCCACAAGGTTTAGGAGTGTGTTTATGGGAATTTTTGACCATTCTTCCAGAAGCGCATTTGTGAGGTCAGACACTGATGTTGGACGAGAAGGCCTGGCTCACAGTCTTCGCTCTAATTCATCCCAAAGGTGCTCTGTCGGGTTGAGGTCAGGACTCTGTGCAGGCCAGTCAAGTTCTTCCACACCAAACTCGCTCATCCATGTCTTTATGGACCTTGCTTTGTGCACTGGTGCGCAGTCATGTTGGAACAGGAAGGGGCCATCTCCAAACTGTTCCCACAAAGTTGGGAGCATGGAATTGTCCAAAATCTCTTGGTATGCTGAAGCATTCAGAGTTCCTTTCATTGGAACAAAGAGGCCAAGCCCAGCTCCTGAAAAACAACCCCACACCATAATCCCTCCTCCACCAAATTTCACAGTTGGCACAATGCAGTCAGACAAGTACCGTTCTCCTGGCAACCGCCAAACCCAGACTCGTCCATCAGATTGCCAGATGGAGAAGCGTGATTCGTCACTCCAGAGAACGCGTCTCCACTGCTCTAGAGTCCAGTGGCGGCGTGCTTTACACCACTGCATCCGACGCTTTGCATTGCACTTGGTGATGTATGGCTTGGATGCAGCTGCTCGGCCATGGAAACCCATTCCATGAAGCTCTCTATGCACTGTTCTTGAGCTAATCTGAAGGCCACATGAACTTTGGAGGTCTGTAGCGATTGACTCTGCAGAAAGTTGGCGACCTCTGCACACTATGCGCCTCAGCACTCGCTGACGCCGCTCTGTCATTTTACATGGCCTACCACTTCGTGGCTGAGTTGCTGTCATTCCCAATCACTTCCACTTTGTTATAATACCACTGACAGTTGACTGTGGAATATTTAGTAGCGAGGAAATTTCACGACTGGACTTGTTGCACAGGTGGCATCCTATCACAGTACCACGCTGGAATTCACTGAGCTCCTGAGAGCGGCCCATTCTTTCACAAATGTTTGTAGAAGCAGTCTGCATGCCTAGGTGCTTCATTTTATACACCTGTGGCCATGGAAGTGATTGGAACACCTGAATTCAATTATTTGGATGGGTGAGCGAATACTTTTGGCAATATAGTGTATGGTGATACCACATAAGGACCCTATCTACAGAGAGGGTACGCAGCACTGCGGCTGAGACAGAGAAAGCTCTGACGAGGGGAAACACAGGTTTCACCTAAGGGGGAAACCGAACAGTGGAAACTCATCATACGGGATTACCAAAGGGGAATCACCACGCATGGAGCACTGAGCCCAAGCACACGGGCTCACCTGAAAAGGGGAATACCATGAGTACTGGGCCTGGTGGCGTTACTCCTCCGCAGAGTTCGTCACCAGACAGTGCTAAAGAATTAAAGAGGCATCCGGAGTTCACCAGTACGGGGAACTGTTGTGGACAAAAAGCGCACATTATCACCTTTGAAAAAGGGGAAAGGCGCAATGCAAGTGGTACACCCAACCGGTTGGTCTACCTGCTGTTACCGCATAACACTCAGGTCAAAACCGGGTCTATGCATAGGTTATAAAACCTCACAAAGGTAATGGGTGTAGCCCGTCCTGCAGCTCTGCATATGTCTGCTAGAGAGGCCCCCTTGCTAGTGTCCAGGAGGATGCAACACCTCTAGTGGAGTGTGCCCGGAACCCCAAGGGGCACGGCAAGTCCTGAGAATGGTATGTGAGAGAAATGGCATCCACAATCCAATGGGCCAACCTCTGCTTGGAGACAGCTTTCCCCTTCTGCTGTCCTCCAAAACAGACAAAGAGCTGCTCTGAGCATCTAAAGCTCTGCGTGCAGTCCAGATAGGTGCGCAGGGCGCGAACTGGACACAGCAGCGACAAGGCCGGGTCTTCCTCCTTTGAAGGGAGCGCTTGCAGGTTCACCACCTTGTCCCGAAAAGGAGTAGTGGGAACTTTGGGCACGTAACCGGGCCGGGGTCTCAAGATCACGTGAGAGTGTGCCGGCCCGAACTCCAAGCATTCGCTGGTAACAGAGAGCCCCTGCAGGTCCCCCACCCTCTTGATGGAAGTGAGCACCACCAGGAGGGCCGTCTTCAGAGACAGAGTGCTGAGCTCGGCCTGCTCCAGGGGCTCAAACTGGGCTCTCTGTAGGGCAGGTAGGACCACAGAGAGATCCGGCACGGTCTAGGAGGATTCAATCTCCTCGCGCCTTTGAGGAACCTGTTGATCAGGTCATGCTTCCGTCCAGTGTATCAGGGTAGAGGGAGACAGCCATCTCTCCAGCCCTTCCTGAAGAAAAGACAGCACAGACCCGATGGCGCATCTCTGTGGGTCTTTCCCCCAGGAAGTGCACTGCTAAATGCACCGCTACGGGTATAAAAGCTCAGAAGATTCGTCTGCTTCTGATAGCAGAAGCCCACCCTCCGATGCCATGACCGAAAGCTCATCCTCGTCGCAAGCCGCGAATGACACATTAAACCCGCCCTGAGGCAGACCGCCTGCATCGCTCGACCGCTCGTCCGGACAGAACAAGCATGATGGGGAATGGGAGGTCCACGGGGACTAAGCCGGCCAGCTGAGCATCAGCCCAGGACAGACTGGGTTGGGGAGCAGCCACGGTGGCTCCTTGCTTCATGAAGAAGGAAGTGAACTGCGACCGCAATGTTCTCATGGGCATGTTCTCGCAATGAGAACTAACCCTTCCATGAAAGCCGCCTCGGCGTGCTGGCGCCCCAGACACTCGAGGCAGATTTCATGGGTATCCGGAAGGAAGAAATAATGGCCACATCCAGTGCGCAAACGTGGAAGGAAATCTTTAAAAAGACACCAAGCGTTTACGCGAGCTCTTTTAGAAAGAAACTCTTTCTAATATACTCTTTTAGCACCTGCAGACTCAGGCTGCTGAAGTGCCCAGGGGAAACACAGCACTCAACCGTGTGAGGGTGACCACTGATATGTGGCGTAAGAATCCAGCAGCGTAGCAAAGGGTGAGAGGACGAACACACAAGCATTCGGCTCCGAAGAAAAAATCTTCCACTCGCCAATTTTCATTGGCCTTTTCTATTTTAAGCAAAGGTGATTGAGGCTCTCAAGATCGAACCCCTAGTGTCACTACATTGACACAACGTTGAGTGATTGACAGACAGGGAACTGTCTGGTATAGTTCGGTAGTATGTAGCTGTGTGTGTGTATCAGTATGTTATGTTAGCTGATAAGTAGTTTTAGTTTAGTCTCAAAGTTTGTAGTAAAACAATCATAACTGTGTAATTTTAATTATGCTACCTCATCTGTCAGCATGATGCCGGTGGATCACGTTCAGTCTCTTTGTACGTTACATCATTGTTTTGGTGTTCCTATGGAGTGTGTGCACGAGCGTGAGCACGAGCAACAGGTAGCTGGCTGCAGTTCACTTAATAGCCACAGGTGTCATTAATAACAAGGATTTCTGAATCGTACATTCTGCACTTTTAATTGCCAAAATACTTGGACATATGTGAATGAGAATAAACCTGAAATAGGAATGTATTTCAGTCACAATGCACATTATGTAGTTTAGAGATGATTTGGAGACATTTAGTATGTTACAAATGTCTATTTCTATTTAAATAAATGTTGTATTCTTAAAATTTTCTGTTTGTCCAAGAATCCTCTTGCAGCAATGCAGGTCTTTGGCATTTAGAAGCTGCTAGTTTAGGGCCTGTTAGGAGCCTGTTTCTCAAACTAGAGACTGTGATTTACTTGTCTTTTTATTGTGCATCTGACCATCCACGTCCCTCTCTATCCTGGTTAGAGATTATTTTTTCAAAACAGTTATGCATGGAATAGCCTTCATCTCTCTAAAACAATAGACTTTAGGAGAAAATATAATCAGGAGCAATGTGTATTTTTAAAACCAAAATATGACTTGCAAGTGTAAAGCAACTTGTAAGAACTCAATACCTCAGCAAATGGGGAAAAAACCCCACTGTATTGTGATTTCCGCTTGGTAGCGCAACCAATTTCAATTGTTCTAATAATAAGAACATTTTCTTGAGTACCAAATTAGCACTTTAGAATGCATTTGTAAGGAATAGATGACAGAGTATATGTTTGCCATTGCGGGTAAAGAAAAAAATGAATAAATATCACTTAAAACAATTATTTCAAACCATAATAATAATGTGCAATTAATGATTTTGCCAGTATGTTTGATCAGTTTAATGCATCCTTGGTGAAAGGAGGCATCAGTTTATTTCAAGAACAAAAAAATCTTTGTTTTCTAAAAATGGGAGCGTATATACTATATATAATACAATTTTCATAAAGTAACTTGTAACGTAAATACTTGAGTAGTTTTTCAGCAAACTACTTATTTACTCTTACTTGAGTCATAATATTTCTCAGTATTTCTACTTGTACTCAAGTGAATTATTTCTTCAGTAGCAGTACTTTAAGTAAAAAAAAATCAGTACTCTTTCCACCACTGTCTGTCGTTCTATCTATCTATCTGTCGGTGTATTGGTCTGTCATTTTGTCGTTCTATCTGTCTGTCTGTTGTTCTGTCTATTTGTCTGTCTGTCAGTTGGTCAGTCTGTCATTCTATCTATCCGTCTGTCTGTCGGTCGGTCTGTCTGTCTTTCTATCTGTTTGTCTGTCTGTCTATCTATCACGGAATGGGGTGTTTTAAGGAAGGACCCAAGCACAGATGGCATCAATGAGCTTTTATTTAAAACAGAAAACAAACATAACAGAAACTCTCTCAAGGCAGAAAAGAACACAAACAAAACCAACTGAAATAAATACACATGGCCGGGAGTGCTAGCAGCGATTGGGGAATGGCCTCCGTGGCCGGGAGTGCTGGCAGCAGCAGGGAAACTGCGGCGAGAATGGCTGCCACCTCCTGGTGGTCGGCCGCGAGAAGGGCTGCCGCCTCCTGCCGGTCGGCCACGGGAACGGCCGCCACTTCCTGCCAGTCAGCCACAGAAATGGGTGGGGTTGCTGCAGCTAATCCATTCTTCCTCCTCCTCTGTTTATGGGTCATAGGAGGATTGGGGATTGGGCTTGTTGTGGGTGGTAATGCCCACCTGGGGAATGTCCTACTGGTATGGGAGTGCAGACTCCCCGCAGTCGAGAAGGTGATACACAAAGTCCCAAAAGCCCAAATGCCCCAGCTTTTCCATCTCCCCCCGACTGAGAGACTGATCGACGCAGATGTTAAATACATTCTTAAGATCAGTCTCATTATAATCCAGCTCGTCCACTGCAATAAAAAACAAAAAAAACAAAGGCAAATTCCCTCATGTAAGTTCCCCTCTGACAGACATTGTGGAGGTGGACAAGCTGGATCATGCGGTGACAGGTTGAAAATACCATGGGTGGAGATGGAAAAAGGAAGATGCCCATTGTGCCTCTGCTTGGTCCAGTAGTGGCTGGATCATTCTGTCACGGAATGGGGTGTTTTAAGGAAGGACCCAAATGCAGATGGCATCAATGAGCTTTTATTTAAAACAGAAAACAAGCATAACATAAACTCTCTTGAGGGAGAAAAAAACAAACAAAACCAACTGAAATAAATACACGAAGAACTGAACCGTCAGGGAAGGAAACCAACCAACGAATGAAACAATCCAGCACAGGACAGCAAACATGAGGAGCGAATAAAGGGAGAGAAATCAAACAGGTTAACGAGGGACAGGTGAAACCAATAAACTAATAATGAGCAGACAAGGAGGTGGGGTGTGACGCAAGACTGATGCAAGACTGAGAGACACGTGGCAATACAGTAACTAAACATAGCCACGCGCTCTCACAGACACATATTGCCAGAGACAAAGGCAACTTGCGCCCATGCCAAACGACAGACAAGACGGGACATTTGTGCGAGAGTTCGGCTACAAATAAACAGGCACCAAGACCGAAGCAGCCGAACCCCAGCACAACACGACAACGGATTGCGACCCGGGCGCGCAGCACATAGCGAGCGCAAGAGAATGCCTGACAGCGGCACAAGGACGAGCCATGCACTCTCACATAGACTAGACAAGACACTGAACAAGAGTGTCAGAGCTCAGCCACAAAGACAACAAAACACAATCAACGTAAGTGGCTGAACTCTGACATCTATCTATCTATCTATCTATCTATCTATCTATCTGTCTGTCTGTCTGTCTGTCTGTAAAGAACTGGAATGTTCATAGGAATGTACTCTACAAGCTTGTGTAGTTTGAGTATACAGGAAATTTGCTGTCCTAATTGGGCTGTAATTCTATTGCAGTTATTATGCACTGAGATCAGGCGAGGTTCATCAATAACTGAACCTCACAGCAGTAGGTTGTCTGACTTGCCTTTACTCATTTCAGATGTTAATTTCCTATTCAGCTCTGCCATGAAAACCACGTCTGTGACTGCGGGTGAGGCATTTATGGTAATTGAGTGTGCACACATTGAAGTGTTCCTGATTCTGTCTGCCTTTGACATGGGAAATCAGTACAGTGTTTTGGAAAAAAAAGTTTAATTTTGTGCTAAGTAAAATGGTCTAGACCAAGGTAAGGAATAAGAGTTAATTAAATGATTTCTCCTTGGGACATGCACATTGAAGTTATGGGGTCTCTTTTTTCCAACAGGGCTTACAGTTAAATAACAATTATTTCCCCTTAATTTTTCACTGACTCGAGCATGTTGATGAATGCACTGTAAAAAAAAAAAAAAAAAAAAAAAAAAAAACACACACACACACACACACACACCCCCCCCCCCCCCCCCAAAAAACCCCACATAGATAGGGTAGGGTGGGGTAGGGTATGACAGAATATAGGATATGATCACATTTGAAGCCTGTTTAGAGAGGAGCAGTAAAAGAGAATAGAATAAATAAAAAAATAAACACAATAAGAGTAAGTGGTTAATATATCAGCCAGGCCTTTTGAGATCATCAGCATCTTGTGTCAGTTCTGAAATTTAAAAAACAACAATTATCAATAGAAAATGAGTATTTGGTAACACTTTACAATAAGATTGTATACATTCAAAATAGTTAATGCATTAGGTATCATGAACCAACAATGATTTTTCTCTGAATATTTTCATTGGTAGCAGCCACTGAAAAACCCATATCAGGTGATATTTTGACTTCTAAAGGCACATTTTGTCTAAATGCTACAGTATGCTTGTCTGCTGCCACAATATACAGTATGCATTTGATGTCATATATTTAAATTATAGGAATTACAATATTATTTTGTACATTATATTTATACATTTTAATTATTATATATTAAATTATTTTTATTTTGGGGCATTTCACTATAAATATTCATATATGCAATAAATTGCGATTAACTCAATTAATTAATTTGTACATCATGTATTAATTTAATAATGTATTTTAATTGATTGACATCTCTAATTGGTATATGAAAGTAAATGATTCTGTCTGCAAAAAGTGCTAACATGTAATAATACCCTATTACTTCAACAGCAAGCGAAATGTCTCAAGACCTGTCAACTTCCTTATGACCATTAAATGTAAAAAAAAATATATATATAGGCAGGAATAACACATGTACGTTGTGCATCACTGCTATTATAATCTGTAAGAATAATACATACTATGATCACAAGACACAAGTAAATGTATCACATTCATGTTAGTGTTCCATAGACAAATGATGTAATGTCTAAAGCTGGTCAGTGGGGGGCGCTACATGAAAAGTGTTATTATTGTTGAGGAGGCTAGAAGTGCAGCACAATAGTGATGGACAGCAGTGTGTGAAGCCAGGTGGTCTTGTTTCTGCATCACTGCCTCTGTCCTTTACTCCCATCATGTTAGGCTTAAATGAACATTCAGACTGCCAGATCTGTGACTCTCTAGATGTGAATTAGACTGGAAGTGTGTGTACATGTGCTTTCATACATCTTCTATTTCATATTGCACATTATGGACATTGTTGTTCTGCCTAAATGACAAAAGCAGAAGCTTTTGTTTTTTGCTCAGACCAAAACACTGCTATCATCTAAACTATTCTCCACGATCCATAGAAACACATTCATTATGTATAGTCATAACCCATGGGAGGAAGACCCCACATCACTGGGTTAACGCTTCTCACTCTAGATCACATCTAAACCTGACTCTGAAAATTACGAAGGTCACCTTATTAATATTTAAGCACCATTAGTATCTTCACCCATTTACTTACCCTCATGTTGTTCCGAACACGTATTACTTCTCTGGAACACAAAATAGTCTCAGTCACCACTCACTTTCATTGCTTCTTTTATCGATGCAATCAATGAAAGTGAATGGTGACTGATGGTAAAATACTGTTTAGCATCTCCTGTTATGTTCTATGGAAGAATGCAAGGCATATACTGTAGCTTTTGAACAACACAAGTCAGATATTGGATATAATTTTTACTTAAGGACTCTGACCTCATGTTTTGGACAAATTAAGGAATATTGATGATATTGTGCTCTGTAATGAATGCTTAATGATGGAGAGATGTGTTTCCTCATCGTCATGGTTACACTGCCTCAGACAAAGTGGGAGCAGTGGGGGAGCGTAATTTCCTGCTATGAGCCGTCTGCCTGATTCACGGAAAAGCCTTCTCCACATGAAGCGTGACTGATGTTAAGGACAACAGGTCAGTGTTTAGGAGCAACGGCTCTGTGGAGCGAAGGCCATATGGTGCTGCTGGTTGGCAGAATGGCCGTCTGATTCAGGCTCACTGAAGAGACCTGTTCCTGTAACTCAACTGGTAGTTCAATGCCAAGGTCATGGGTTTGATTCCCAGGGAACAACCCCAATTCCGAATAAGTTGGGACAGTATGAAAAATGCTAATAAAAGCAAAAAGGAGTGATTTGTAAATTCAATTCACCCTGTGTTGTAATGAAAGAACTACAGCATATTATTTGATGTTTTACCTTGTGAATTTAATTGTTTTTGAAAATATAAACTAATTTTATATCAGATGATTGTTGCACACTCCAGAAAAGTTTAGATGGGCAATTTAAGACCAATAACAATTTGATGAGTTGAAATAACAAGATGATGTGAAAAAGGAGATGTTAAACAGGTGAAGCAATCATGTCATAGTAAATAAGGAGCCTCCAAAAACAGCCTAGTCCTTCAAGAGCAAAGATCAGTCGAGACTCACCAATTTGCCAACAGATGCGTCAGCAAATAATCCAGTACTTTGAAAGCAATGTTCCCCAAAGACAAATTGGAAGGATTTCGTGCTTTTTACCCTCTACAGTGCACAATATAGTTAAAAGATTCAAGGAATCCGGTTAAATCTCGGTGCGTAAAGTTCAAGACCGAAAACCACTTCTGAATGTGTGTGATCTCCGATCCCTCGGACATCACTGTTTTAAAAACCATCATTTGTCTGTAATGGATATCATAACATGGGCTCGGGAATACTTTAGTAAACCATGTTAGTCAACACCACTCGCCTCTACATCCACAGCTGCAAGTTAAGACTTTACTATGCAAAGCAGAAGCCGTACATCAACACATTCCAGAAGCGCCGCTGACTTGTCTGGGCTTGGTCTCATGTAGTGATAATCACTTTTGGCACTAATTAAAATGTACACAAGGTACAGGACACCAAAGCATGTGGTGATTTTTGATCATGCGTCACTCAAGGTGTGTATGTGTTTGTGTTTATGAATGTAAGAGGGCCCCTCCCTCCATCCTCAGGGCACAAGCTAAAGAATTTAATTTAAACAGTATAAAAATAATCCAGTTGGATCATTCAATAAATTAGAAATATGTAAATTGTAGGGAGTTGGTCATCTGATTAATCTGAAGGATTTGTGAGATTCACCCTAACCTTTAGAGCCCTTCTGTATCATAAACACAAGAAAGACATGGGTATAATAAAATACATTTTATTTATAAAAAGATAAACAAGAACAACTAACAACTACTAAATGGTAATAATATGCTATAAGATTCTACGAATGGATAAGAAAAATGCAAAGGATGGAAAGATGCAAGTGGTTGAGATGGATAAA
Source organism: Myxocyprinus asiaticus (assembly GCF_019703515.2). Classification (NCBI taxonomy): domain Eukaryota; kingdom Metazoa; phylum Chordata; class Actinopteri; order Cypriniformes; family Catostomidae; genus Myxocyprinus; species Myxocyprinus asiaticus. Next base: position 10,696,709 of record NC_059383.1, read on the forward strand.
GCTATGGCAGAGTATTGGTTATCTTCTGGAAAGATAAACTGCTTATTCTCAGTAAACTAATAAGGTGAAGACCTTATCTCTAGTTAACCCTCTGGAGTCTGAGGCATTTTTTGGATCCTGGAGATGTTTTGACATGCCCTGACATTTGTGCTTATTTCAGTTACTTACACCATATTAATCGCAAAAGTCTCATTATACTGTATTCAGCACAAATTGTGCTACAATAATACTGTATGTGAGGAACATGTATGTACATGTTTTTATTTTTGAGAAAATCAAGTTTAAACTTTATTAGTAAAAACAAAAACAAATTAAGGACACTGGGTTAAGGCCATAAACCACATACTAAATATTTTTTCACAAGACTTTTAAGTGCTGGATTTAGTAGACCAAGAGTCTTTGCGACAACATATTGTGAAAACCATCCTGTCCATTCATTCACATCAAACACTACATTAATTTAACTTTTGTATGACACCTTTTGTTTTAGGGCGTTTTGACACCTGGCTCGTTTGGAGCGTTTGTTTTGGAACCTGGTGCGTTTTCTCCCTTGGTTTGGTTTGTTTAGGCATATATGAACAATCGCACTTGAATCTGCACCAAAACAATCGGTCCGAAACCGCCTGATCGAGGTGGTCTTAGACCAATTGCAGACTAACTTTGGAGTGGTTTGCTTGTGGTGAGAATACAAATCGACCCAACGGACCAATGAACCAAACAATATCCCTATAAAAACCATGAACATAACTGAGGGATCTTTGGAGAAGACATCTGTAGATCAGCACTTCTTTGTAATTAATCATTAAAACGTGGATATAGCCTTTTGACAACTATATTAGATATAATTGCACTTTTAAAATAGGAGCTGTTTTATAATTCCTGAGGTAATTTTGGTACGATCGTTTCTCTCTTTTGGATAGCGGAAGAACACGGGTAGGACGGCGTTAGCAACTTTTTGACAAATAAAAAACATTTTTACGCAGCTTTACTCTGCTGTTTGTGTGTGTGTATGTGTGAGAGAGGGAGAGAGAGAGATCTGTGAGAACAGGCACGTTTCAATAGAGAAATAATGCAAAAGCAACTAATGACGGATAAAAATAACCATGACGGAAACTTTACAACTCATATCTATCCGAGTGACGGATCATTTGTATTTGCTAAATTAAATACGTGGCTCCTTACCATTCACGCTGCAATCTTATCACCACGTGAGGCGATAAGATTGCAGCGACAAGCAATTGTGGCGGAACGACATGCCCCCCCTCTCGTCATTGTCGCCCCGCCTCTGAGGGCCATCCTTCAGCCAGGCTCACGACGGGATTGGGCAGGAGAGAGAAGAGGCGCATAGTTAATAAGCCTCGTTTGGGCAGTGGGTGACAACACCTGATGTGCATTGGGCAGCGGGTGACAACACCTGATGTGTGTTTAGCCTCGTCACTGCTGCCATATAAATGCAGAGTGCGCCTCCTAAGGGAGCCGGCTTCTATTTTCCATGCGTACACACACACTGGCATCCTTGCAGGCACAGGTGCAGAGCAGGCAGGGTTCCGGCCGAGTTAGATGAGTTGCCGGACCCGCTCCCTGGACCCCCCATCACGAGTTACTGAAGATGTGTCGCCAGGGAGGACAGCACGCGTTGCAGCTGACGGGCTAGGAGGCCGGGGCGCCTTCCCCTCACTCTTGCCGTGGGCATGGGAAGACAGGCCGCCAACGACGCCACCGCCCCTTGCACCCCGGGAAGCAGGGGGGCCGTCAGACCCCGCTCATTCCCTGGACCATTCCATGGACTCTTTCCCGACCTTCACTCAGCCCCGTTTCACCATGAGGATCCCAGATCTGCCCTTCCTTTGGACACTTATCCCCCTTGGCCACTTTATTTTCCCATTCTTAACATTTTATGTTTATTGTTATTTCCAATAAACGCCTCTCCGAGGCCTGACACCACACCCTCTGTGTCTGTGTCTTGCTCAACCCGCTACTCAATCTGTCTGTCCACACTAGACCCAACAAAGCACCGCAATACACATACATTAAAATAATAATAAATGACAATTAAATCAGAAATCAGAACAGTCAGTTGGAACAGTCTGTTTAATTGAATGTAACTTATTTTATCACTATAGCTGCATATGGGCATACGCTTTCTACGGCAAGCCCAGAGGAAATATACTGTATACAATCACACACATACTCAGGGCAAAGTTACTTTATGAATTGCATCCTAATTCAATCTATTACCATTGTTTATGTTCATGTGGTATCTCCTTTTCCTAGATAGCAAAATACACTCAAGCCAGTTCTGGTTAGGTCCTCACCTGCTGAAAACGTACCCCTCGTCCCGCTTCCGTCTGTTGTAGTCATATTCCAGACTTTAGTGATGTACTGTCGCAAAGTGGTCTCATCATTGCACATTTGGCAAAAAGGAGTGCTTTTGAACACCCTTCTGAATCATAAAATGACAATTGGGACACCCTACGGTTCACATCAAGTGTGCCATTTCGGACAGTGCTCTTTTTTCAGAATGTAAATCGTCATCAACACCAACTTAGGCCAGGTGGACACACTGCAAAGGATGTAATATAAATCTAGGGATGTCCCGATGCCATTTTTTTGAGAACGAGTACCGATACTTTTTTTAGTACTCACCGATACCGAGTCTGATACCTTTCTGAACTCAATATCAGCAGTTTATTTCAAGTTTATTATCAAAATTGTGTTTAAATAAATACATTTAAACGTTTTTTTTCTCCCCTTTTCTTCCCAATTTGGAATGCCCAATTTCCAATGCACTCTAAGTCCTCGTGGTGGTGTAGTGACTCGCCTCAGTCTGGGTGGCGGAGGACGAATCTCAGTTGCCTCCGCGTCTGAGACCGTCAACCCGTGCATCTTATCATGTGGCTTGTTTAGCACGTTACCGTGGAGACATAGCACGTGTTGAGGCTTCACGCCATCCACCGTGGCATCCACGCACATCTCACCATGCGCCCCACTGAGAGCAAACCACATTATAGTGACCACGAGGAGGTCGTCCCATGTGGCTCTACCCTCCCTAGCAACCGGGCCAATTTGGTTGCTTAGGAGACCTGGCTGGAGTCACTCAGCACATGCTGGGATTCAAACTCGTGAACTCCAGGGGTGGTAGTCAGCGTCTTTACTGGCTGAGCTACCCAGGCTCCCCAATAAATTAAAACTTTAATCAAATGAAAGTATAACAATTAATTTTCAACATGAAACTGTATTATATTTTATCAAATTAAGTGATTTTATACAGAACCTCACAGCACAATCCTAAATACAACATTGGAGTTATTTTTGTCAAATAAAGTGCTGCATAACAGAGCATTACAGATTTGAGATATTGCTTAAATATAATACAGTTACTATTGATTTATTATTATTAGTAGTAGTATAACAGTGAATATTACATAACTATACAGTAGTGATCTATTTCTGTAGTACTTTTTTATTTATTTAAATTGAGCTTTTATTTTGGCGGAGCTTTTATTTTGAAGTGTTTCTGTGTTGTTAGACCAAGGAGCTCTGACGTAATGATGGCAGATTCCCAATCCGGAAAAGCCATCACTATGTATCTCAAAGTGATTATTAAACCGCAAAAGGCTACATTTAAATAAATAAATATGTAGTCTGTATATAACTCGTGCTAAAAAGTGAATTAGTGCTCTGCCTGCTGTCATCTGCTACAGAGTATGTGATGCTCATAATAGTGTTTTCCATGTATGAGCCAAGGATCTCTTAAAGGTATGAGCAGTTTGTGTCTCTATGTCTGCACAACACCGGCTCCACACATTCACAAGCACTCACATTTAAAATGCTGCATCTGTTTATCTCATTAAATCACAGCTTTTGCTGTTAAAAAATCTCACTAGGACATGACGTGATTTTAATCTGTGTTCTGAATGTTTACGTAATGACATTCGTATGGGCACGTGTGATTTCCAATTTCCAGGTGAAATGTCCACAGATGGGCACCAAATGCGAGTTGTATTTTTTTAGTTGTAAATAATGTAATACAGTCAACAGGAATACTTGATTTATTTACTCTACCCCTTACCCAAACCCCAACACTAATCCTAACCATCAGTGGGGTAAAAATGTAATCTTAGAGTGAAAATGCAACTTCCGAATCACGCTCACCATTGTTTATGTGAACGCACGTGCTTCCTGTTTTCCATGGGACCTGAACCCGTGTCTCTGAAGCTGCTCACATTATGCGTTATCAGCAGTGCCACAGGAAATAGTAAACACATTTTAATTGATGCAAAAATATCTGATGGGGGATGGCGCTTGTCAGTATACCAGAAAGGGGTCGATGTCAGAGTACCGGAATATTCGGTAGCAATATGTCGAGCTTCGTGTGATCATGTTGGTAGATTCTAAGCCAGGACATCTGAACTGTTCTTGGGTAGTTGACATGAAATTTCAAGCAGTGCCCTGCATTATGACTATTTAAAAAAAAAAAAAAAAAACATCTTACAATTCTCCTATAATTATTAACCATGCAATTTGTATGACCACAATGTAACTGAGGGACTACATAATATTTGTACATAATATGCATACTTTTAAAAATTCCTTTGGCACACAGCAGGTCCATTAAAATAAGATTTAAATGTAGAAATGGGAAACTCTGCCTAACTTGTACATACACGCCCACTCATACACATTTATATCATCATCCTGTAATCATTTCTAAATCCTTTCTTGCTTTAAATTTTAGCATTCAGTTCTAGTATTCTTAGTCCTGCAGATCTTTTATTGTTCTCACTGTCTATTTTAGTCCCATTGATTTAGCAGTATTCATTATCTCTTTGTCCTGTCCCCCTGCCCCCTGCCACCCTGCATCTAAGGCATCCTGTATTTTTTTTACAGCACTTTGCAAGTTTCTGACTCCCTTCCCTTCTTATATCCCCTCCTAAATAGATAAATTGTCTCACTTCCTAATACAGCTTTGTGGAGCATGGCAAGGTGTCAAGGGAGAATAGAGGATGATGGCCCAGCTTAATCATGCAAGATCTGGACATGCAGTGTACCCTGGTGTAACTCACTCTGACTACTTCATACTGTATGCTCTCACCAGTGACTTTTTAGGCTTTATGTATTGTACTGTGACTCAAGCTCATTCCCAGTGGATATCATTTGTGCTGTGGTCATGGCTGCTATGAAGGTCAGCTCAATAGTGTCAACAGCAGTGCTGCTTGGAGCATATGGTGAGGTGTAAGTAACACATACACACCAGTCATGCTCTATGTACCAGGGTCGGATTGGTCATCGGGAGAGTTGGGATTTCATGACTTCCTAATAATCCACTATACATATAAATTGGCTACATCACTGTACTCTTCTCTGCTCCACCAATGGCTGGTGTGTGGTGGGCATATGGCGCACTATGGCTGCCGTTGCATCATCCAGTTGGATGCTGCACACTGGTGGTGGTTGAGGAGATTCCCCCACTTGATGTAAAGCGCTTTTAGTGCCTAGAAAAGTGCTATATAAATGTAAGAAATTAATTTTCCCAGTGAGCAGCCAGCAGGCTGATGCACATTATGACATACTGTATATAAAAAAGATTAAAAAAGCCAAAATTTATGAATAAATCTCTTTTAAAATATTACATTATTGCTGTACAATGTATTTCATTTTGAATATAAAAATGACCTCCAGAATGCTTTATTCCTCAATGTTTCACGTGGCCATCTGCTATTAGTCTGTTCACGATCCAGCTGCATAAAGATAAGCATGAGTACATGAGATTGTGTGTCCTGTGCTATTATAACAGTTTCAATGCGTCATCAATTACATCAGTCAGTGGGTCGTAACATGGAACAATCTGTTTTATTTATGCGCAACATAGCCTATGAAACCATATATAAATCAAAAATAATAAATAAATATATTAGATACTGTATGTTAGATATCTAAACTTATGTTCAGTGGGCCGCAAGAATTTTGAAATTCCTGGTAAAAATGTGTCTCCCAATTCAACTCTGATGTGTACCGTATGTACAGTACATGCAATAAGGAAAAGAAATAATATAAAAGATAAAAAGATAAATATAATTGATATTATGCTTTTCAATTGTACATTAATGACAGTGAGCATTTCTGATGTTTGTGAAGGAATAGTTCACCCAAAAATGAAAAGTAATATATATATATTTTTTTTATGAAAGGCACATTTTGTTCAGGTGATATGGTGTAACCCTGAGAAAACTTCTTAAAATACTTGACAAAAAAATTAATGATAATAGTAATAATAACAATATATACATATATATTAATGTTTGGTTCAAGTCCACCTTAGTCGAGTCCGAGTCAAGCCCGAGTCTTTAAACAATCAAGTCCAAGTCGAGTCCGAGTCAAAAATGGGTCCGAGTCGGACTCAAGACCGAATCCATAACAGACCGAGCAGAGTCGAGTCCGAGTCCGAATGAATCTGTTCATGAATCTGAATTAAAATTGTAACCGTAAACTCAACATCAATATTTTAAGCTTATTTTAAACTTCACAACTAAGAAAAACAATTTGTCAATACAAATGCAACAAAAACACCTCTGTTGCATTTCATATTCACATTTTATGATTAGTATCCTGCTGAACAGACTTCAAATTTAAATTCGAGTTTCAGAATGAAAACATATCCTTTAGGTGTATGAAGAGAAAACTGTCCTTCAACACACTTCTTATTGTGTTCTGTTGACATTTCAATTATTTGTTGCTTTTCCCCTCCACTCAAACATACACCAAAGAAAATGAAAGCTGTGTTAGTCATTACAACCAGAGTTATCTTTTTTTTTTTCAATTTGGAATGGCCAATTCCCAATGTGCTTTTTAAGTCCTCGTGGTCATGTAGTGATTTGCCTCAGTCCGGGTGGCGGAGGACGAATCCCAGTTGCCTCCGCGTCTGAGACAGTCAACCTGTGCATCTTATCACGTGGCTTGTTGAGCGTGTTGCCACGGAGACATAGCGCATGTGGAGGCTTCACGCCACCCACTGCGGCATCCACGCTCAACTCACCACGCGCCCCACCGAGAGCGAACCACATTATAGCGACCACGAGGAGGTTACCCCATGTGACTCTACCCTTCCTAGCAACTGGGCCAATTTGGTTGCTTAGGAGACCTGGCTGGAGTCACTCAGCACGCCCTAGGATTCTAACTAGCGAACTCCAGGGGTGGTAGCCAGTGTCTTTAACACTATACCACTGAGCTACCCAGGCTAATTAATTTAATTAATAAGCTAAGTAATTAATTAAATACATTTAATATGTTTACTACATTTAATAAATGGTAACATTGAAACATTTGATAATGCCTATAAAATTAAACATAAAATAAAAGCAGAAAAGATCAGATACCATTAAAAGAATATTTATATACAACAGTACTACACTCCACACTTTTCATTCCACTTGCAGTGTCCAGGTGTAGCCTACTTCCTTAAAGTTAAGATGACATTTTTTATGACAAACTCTCCTTGAGCTGACGTTTCGTTCTTTTTAGTATGGATAACTAAATATAATGTGTGTTCTTTGTTGTATTTTCGGACTTTTTTGCCATTGAAACGCAAGTGCCAGCTTTACAGGTAATACACAGAGGTTGCGCTACAAATACGTGACGGACTGAGTTGTACAATTTCCATCATGGTCTATTTCATCCTTCATATTAGTTTAAATATCCCTAATATGTAGCATATTTGATTTTGTCTCGATATAGTCAACATTTTCAGTTAGAAATAGTAACATAAGTCTGATAAAAACAAAATTCTATTTAATAATTTCAGAGTTGGGGAACGTACTTTCAAAAGTGTGCTTACGTTATTGATGTTTCTGGATGAGAGTGGCAGACACGTGTGGTGATCTCTTTTGCGCACACATATACAGCACACACACGGGCGAGAGAGAGAGAGAGAGAGAGAGAAAGTATACGCTGCTGCTCTCAACCACAATAACCACACATAAGGATATATACGTGTGATAACTGATGTGCAGTATCAAATACACAGAATGTATGATAGTACTAACTGTAGAGAGCACATCAATATGAAGACAAAGCCAAATCCCGGACATTTAGAGGCAATTTTGAAATCCCGGCCGGATGCTTTTTTCAGATCTGAAAAAGAGGACGTATGGTCACCCTATGTTACGTTATTTTTTTGCTTGTTTGTTTGTCATTGCATCACAGATGCCATGGACTCGGCTGAACTCAGAAAAAATCCAGAGTCCAAAAGACTCGAGTCCGATTCAAATCCGTGTAAAAATGCATCCGAGTCCGTGACAAGTCCAAGTAAATTAAAATTGGACTCGTGACTTGTGACTCGGACTCGAGTCTGAGTCCGAACTCGAGTACCCCAACTCTAATATATATATATATATATATATATATATATATATATATATATATATAAATTTACCTTGAAAAAAATATGTTGGAAAACTTTTTTGAAATTAAAGATTAAGTTTTATACACTCACATGTATAAATTTTTTGTTGTTGTAGAAAATACTATAATTTTGTTTCAGAAATATACAGTATGAGACCAATTTGGACATAACGATTATATTTCTTCAAATTTGACATGTTTTAAACTACATTTAAAAAGATTTCACATTTTTATCCCCTCGGACAACCTTATTTTTCAGTGACCAAAAAAGGAGATGTTTAGCAGAATGTTCAGGCCGCTTTTGTCCATACAGTGAAAGTGAAAATGTTACATTTTTGGGTGAACTATTTTGTAAACTATTTGATTATTGAATATTCAAGAAGATACTATTTTGAAGAAGAAAAACTGAACAGACTAACAGTCAGGCCATTTTATTAGCTCATAAATAAAGTACAGTTGCCAGGAAGCTCTTCGTCTCTCTCTCTCTCTCTCCATCTCTCTTTTCCATCTCTCTCCCACACATGCAGACACAAAGAGTAATGATAAAGCTGGCTCACTGCTGCTGGTCTAGCTGTGTGCCCTGAATAGATGAGTGTTAATTAAAGCAGGAACACTATTGATGTGACCCTCCACCAGTATGAATGTGTGTGCGTGTATGACAGTGTGAACGAGAGAGGGGGAAAAAGGGACACTGGTATGCAAAATTTAGGCAATATTTGGGCTATTGCATTATGAATAGATCCAGAATGTATATTTCCTTACTAAGTTCAGTACAGTAAATGCATTTTTAGTTTGTTTTTACAAACTTAGGGTTGAGTCAAAATGATTTTCTTTAATAAGTCAGCATGATATCGAAATTGACCCCATTTACTTTTTTGTTCCTGGTCTAATTATGCATGATTCATCGGTGGACGTTGTTCCAAAGAAAAAAATATTTGTCTTTGTAATCCTTCAGCAAAATGCAGTAACTTGCTCCATCTCTGAAACAAATTTTCATTTCAGCTGACATCATCTAGGCCGAGTGGGCAGGGAAAATAAAGTTAACTGATTGTCAAATAGCTTTTAGGGATTGCTTTAGGCTACTTTTGTGAGCAATGAATAAATTATGGCTTTTAGATTTGACAATAAGTGTTACCATTGGATTATGTCAAGATGATTTTGGACAAAAAGCCTCTTCAAAAGTGGGTGCCGGGAGGGAAGTAGTCATCCACAATCGACTCACATTTAGGTCAGGCTTAAGTGTAGTATGGAATGTCCACTATTCATAATCCAATCAATTCCAAAATACATTTTATTTTCTCATTGAGAGAATACATGCATGTTTTTACATTGATTATGTTTAATATGCCGACAACATGCAAGGTCATGTAAACGCCATAAGCGTCGTTCTTTTTTTGTGGTAAGGTCATTAACGGTTAAAACAATAAACAATCTGCACACATCGATTTTTGCCCATTACCTTGATTTTGCACTGCATGTAAACACCTTTACCAGCGTTCCTCACAGCTTATCCAGTGTGTGCAAGTGTTGTGCGTTTACTTTTTGACAACCCTATTAAATCAAATCTGATTTTTGGAATAGTTTGATTTTTGGTAGTTGTCAGCGAATTAGTGTGCATGTAAATGCACTTAGTAAGGATTCGGTTTCACTCAAAAATATGTCACATTAACATAGTAAAATGAGTTGCGAATGCTGTTTCATGTTGACTTTTAGTTGTATTTAAAAGAATGTTCCGGTTTCAGTACAAGTTAAGCTCAGTCAACAGCATTTGTGGCTTAATATTGATAACCACAAAAAAGTTTTTGACTCATCCCTCCTTTTCAAAAATCTTAGTTACAGTGAGACAGTTACAGTGGAAGTGAATGGGAGCCAATTTTTGAACGTTAAAATACTCACTGTTTCAAAAGTACAGCTACAGGACATTAACAATATAAGTGTTAACATGATTTTAGTGTGATAAAATCACTTACTAACCTTTTCTATGTAAAGTTATAGTCAATTTTACAACTTCGTTGCCATGACGATGTAATGTCAATAAACCCTGAAACTCTAAAATGATTGTAAAAATTACCATTTAAATGACAGCTCAAATAATTCATTAGTTTTATCAGAAGAATTAATGTAAGTGCTTTTATAAAATTATAAGCTTCACATTTCTGCCTTTAAACCCCCAAGAAATTGGTCCCATTGACTTCCATTGTAAGTGCCTCACTGTAACCTCGATTTTTGCATTTTTAAAGAGAAAAGGAGGGACAAGTCGAAATAATGTTTTGTGGTAATCAACATTATGCCACAAATGCTTGTATTCTGGGTTCATCTTGTATTGGACCCGAAATATTCCTTTAAGCCATAATATTCCTTTAACCTTGTGCGATCCCATGTACACATGCATGGATGTTGTATTTTGGCTTTGCTATACGCATAGCAAATGTTGTATTTTGCATGGATGTTGTATTTTGGCTTTGCTATACACATAATTTAAATTCATTTAAGCTGATTGATCTCAGTTCAGAAGACTCTGCGTTGTCAGTAAAGATTAAACTTTCGGCGAAAAAAGTCATGTGACAGAACAACATGGCGTCGAACACAGTGGAGTTTGTCTTTGGGAGAAACGCCAACAAAACTACATCTGGTAAGAAACCTCATTAAGTTTTTACACTGAAACCTGTTTGAGTCAAAAGATTAGAGTCTCTAGTTTCATCTGATATGTCATTTTTTAAACGCTGCTAAACACAATGTACACCGATGTGTACTTTAGCGTAGAAATATATGTTTACATTGCATTATCACATTGAGAATCAATGGGTTCATCCAAAAGCTGAAAAATTTTGCTTTCAGAGGATTTATATGGAGTTAGGATGAAAATAAGGTGCATTTCGAAATGTTCCGAGACCAGTGCAGACAGGACTGTACACTGGAGGTTAAGTGGTTTACTAAACAGGGAGCTAGGGTGCATCCTATAGCTTTCTATGCAGTTAAGTGCATTCACTCCTAAAATAAAACCAAAAGTTCCATTTCAGGCTGCAGATGATGTTTGGACCACTCAACATGTTTGGCAGACATGGGTCAGTGATAATCAGTATATAGATTCAGAATTGTATAATGCAAAATTTTATTTTAACATGGTTGGCAGTAATTGGACGATGTTGGCCATTACTTTTAATCAGAATTAATTTTGCTAATTTCTGATTGGTAAAATGCTTCAGCTCTGGCTATCTTTTGTTTCTTTGACTGTGCAAAAAGAGAACATTGAGAACAATATATATATATATATATATATATATATATATATATATATATATATATATATATATATATATTGCATGTTTATTAGATGCTACTAGTTACAAATCAAAAAGGGAAATGGAAAATGCACAAAGCAGTCTCATGAGGTTAAAGGGTTAGTTCACCCAAAAATGAAAATTCTCTCATCATTTACTCACCCTCGTGCCATCCCAGATGTGTTTGACTGCTGAACACAAATTAAGATTTTTAGAAGACTTATGGTTGTATGGATTACTTTTATGCTGCCTTTATATGCTTTTTGGAGCTTCAAAGTTTTGGTCACCATTCACTTGTATTGTGAGGACCTACAGAGCTGAAATATTTTTCTAAAAATCTTAATTTGTGTTGTGCAGAATAAATAATGTCATACACATCTGGGATGACATGAGGGTGAATAAATGAGAGAATTTTCAATTCCTTTATGTAAATGTACAATTCTTATCCTCAGGTTTCGACCCAAAGATTATGACTTAATTAAAGACTCCATTGACTGTGCAGAAAAAATATCTTATGTAATTCCACCAGAACTAGTATTAAGATTACTCCAAGGGTTTTCCCTGCCCTGTTATCTTCTAATTAAAGGGATTTGATGCAGAGAGGATTTCATTTGCCACATGTGACATGCAATAGGATTGGGATATGGGGATTTTGAAGTGGTAAACGGTAAGGCAAGAAGGTGAATGCTTCAGCAGTCTGTATTATGGAGGAAAAAAGATCAAGCATTTGACTAATTTCATGTGCGTTTCAAGGGCAGTGATGTGTCAAATAACCCGTGCAGTCTTTAAATGTTTCAACATAGAGTGGAGAACAACATGCAGTTAAACATGAGTAAATCTGATCCATTGTTGTCTGCTTAAAGGAATATTCCATATTCAATAAATTGAATCCAGGAATATTCTTTAAACAGATTGTTCACCAAAAAATAAAAATTCTCTCATTATTTTCTCATGATATCCCAGGTGTGTATGACTTTCTTTCTTCTGCAGAACACATTTGAAGAAAAATAGAAAAATATCTTAGCTCAGTAGGTCCTTATAATGCAAGTGGATAGTGATCCACCTTTTGAAGCTCCAAAAATCACAGACAGTCAGAATAAACGTCATTGATACGACTCCAGTGGATAAATTAATGTTTTTAAAACTAATGACTTTTAAAGTTAAGTACTTAAATATGGATCTTTTTCGCACCAAAAGCAATCGTTGCTTTAGGTGCGAAAAAGATCCATATTTAAGTACTTAACTTTAAATTAGCGCTTCGGTCAGCAGCAGTATGCGCATGTGACGTAAACACGTTGACATGTTCGCACGAGAACTGACACGCGTGCGTCACGGCCGGAAGAGCAGTGCTGTTTACAAGCGTAGGAGTAGGAGGAACGCTGTACAGCAGCTTGGTTGGTTTAGGTTTAGATCAGTATTTATCTGTTTGTTTACTCACAATGGAGCATTTGTGTGCTCATCCTGGATGTCTCAACCAAGAGAAAAACATGAGATTACATCCATAACATGCCAACATGAATTCGTCACACGAAAGACCACGTGAACTCAGCGTTCTCGTGAATGCGTATACGGCTGCTGACCAGAAGAGATGGTTTATAGTTAAAAAGTACTTAAATATTGATCTTTTTTAAACCAAAAGCGATCGTGCTGCTTTAGAAGACATTAATTTAACCGCTGGAGTCGTATGGATGATGCATAAGCTGACTGTCTGTGATTTTTGGAGCGTCTGATCACCATCCACTTGCATTTTAAGGACCTACTGAGCTGAGATATTTTTCTTCAAATGTGTTCTGGTAAAGATAAAAAGTCATACACACCTGGGATAGCATGAGGGTGAGTAAATGATGAGATTTTTCATTCTTAGGTGAAATATCCCTTTAAGTTAAGCCCATTTGACAGCATTTGTGGCATAATGTTGATATCCACAAATTGTATTAATAAAATAAGTAAATAAAAATCAATGGATAAAAAAATCAATAATAATAATAATATTTTGGACATGTACCATGATAGTACCATGGTATTCTTCGAAGCAGATTAGAATCAACCATTGAAAAACCCATAAAGTTCGACCACTAATTTGACTATTGGAGCCCTTATTGTCTGTGGTGGTTACTGCTCTGTTTTAAAGTACTATGGTAAATGCCATGGAAGTACCATTGAAATACATGAGTATAGTAATTATTCAGGAACATGATCAGACCAGACATACAGGTAGTTGACATACAGGTAATGACAGCGTCATTCAGTGTGACAAGCTATACGATATTCACACTATGTTAACAAAAGTGTTTTTAAAAATTGTTGCATAATTATACATGCAGTTTTTATGAACTTTCATAAATTATATTAAATATTAGAACTTACAAAAATTAATTTCTCACATTGCAAGAGGACTATTTGTGCACAAAACTTAAGAAAAACAAAATATAAAAAAATTGTCATTTTAATAAATAAATATGCTGTAATTGTCAATGTTATTAATCTACACCCATATATCAAAGTACCATCACTGTACCATGGTATCGCTACAGTACTTTTTTGTAAAGATAAGCAGGAGCTCATCATCATCATCATCATCATAATCATAAAATTGTCTCAGATTAGCATAATTTAACAAGTTCTGATGGACCATCACACGTCGCATCATGAGCCAGACTTAAGTCATCACAACAAGTGGTCTCCGCCAGCACATTTGCGCACACTCTGGAGTGATGCTGACGCAGGTGTACAGAGGCGAGCTGTCGGGGAGGAGTCATCACGTCACGCGCCCTGTAGCGCAAGTCTCTCTCTCGCGCGCGCACACAACCGATGCGGCGTGTTGACAGGAGCGTTCGCGTGAGCAGTTCACTCAGCGAGCTCTGTATGCCGGTAGTCTGTGAGGCAGCATCGCCGGTCACGTCTGACGCTCCTCAGTCGCTGAATGACAGTTGATTTCCAAGTATGAATTTGGACTCGGCTTGTTGATGTATTCTTGGATGACGCCCGTTCAACTTGAAATGACCGCAGACAGCCACGCCTTTTGACACTGCGAACCGGCACCGACTTTCTACCGTCTTTCAGTCCTATTATTGTTCATTTATTCGAGGATTTAAGTGCGACTGCTGTTTAATATCCGTTTACACCATGACGCCGGTGCGCGCGTATCTCGCGCGGCGGACTCTGAGCTGAACGCACGAGCGCGGATCATGGATTGCGCGTTCTCTTGCTGCGTTTCTCACTGTAATCAGCGCCTTTCTCAATGGATGAGGAAATAGACACCCGCAAGATCAACAACAGCTTCCTCCGAGACCACAACTATGCAACTGAAGGTAAATAAACATAATAAATGAGTCATATGAGCGGGTGCACATAAAGTCAAAAATCCTAAATGATGTGTACAGGACTGCTGAATGACATAATAATTTGGAACCAATTCTGTATGATACTGAAGGGATCAGACTGGATAAACTGGAATATTGAATAAAAAAACAAACTGAAATGGCTGAGGTTTGGTTCCAACCTAAATACCGATCCTGTATACATCCTTTGACTATAGGGATCCACAGATTTGAGTTCTTTGATTATATGCATGCAAGTGATGCTGGCATCTTGTATCTTTAACACAAAGATGGTCTGATGTGTAATACAGATTGTAGTGTTTTATTGTGGCCCAAAATAGCTGAGCAGCAGTCTAACACCTTAAGAAGCTTTCCTGCTGGTGGTTTAGTCTGCCCAGCTCCATCAGTATAAGAGCTGACAGTTTAGATCTGTCCATCCATCCACTCAAGTTTATAGCCGATTATCCTATGTAAGTTTAGATTTGTGCAACATTTGAATGTGGTCCATAACAAATGTAGGATTCATGCACGTTTCACAAACCACGGTTAAAGTAAACCAGTTATCCAACTTAAAAAGTCAACCAATCCTGAAGGAATGTGTGCAGGGATTCTGTTGGAATTTCTTTAATAGTTTGGAATTCTAAAGCATCCAAATGGGAAATTTCTTATACGATTCCAACACAACACCAAAAAGACAAGCTATATATTTTAGAACAGTTCCAAAAAAGACTATTATGTTTATCAATTGGATATAACCCCTGTAGATCATCTAAAAGAATTTAATGGAATTTTTTGAGGATTTTAAAATCTATCTCCCCCGTCTTTTATAGACATTATTCTGATAAAGACGACACAATAACCAATAGAACTCTAAGAATCTAAAATAACAAAAAAGCTTTAGTTTATCATCTTATTTGATTTTAAAAGAGGATTTTTATTTTATCCTATTAGGATCCTTTAGGATTGAAGAGGAATCCAGTTCACATTCCTTTAAGAAATCTACATACAGATTAACAAATAGTTCATCACCATTCCTCTACTGTCTTCATAAATTTACAGACATTATAAAGTTCTCTCTTCTTTCCACGTCAGTAGACTGCAAACTCTAGAGATCATATTGAGAGTATAAAGGCATTCTTCTTCTCTGTCAATAGACAGCTGATGAGTTTCACTGAGCCCAGGCACAGACAAGAAGCCTTCAACAGGACTGGTGTGATGCATTAGTGAATGGGGGGTTGGTTGGAGACAGAGACGGAGAGAGAGAAAGGGAGGGAGGGAGGGAGAGATGGAGGGAAGGGAATAAATCAGAGATTAAAGGCAGAGAACACATAGACAGATGTGATGTCATTTCAGCTGTGAAAATCCACATTTAAGTCCTCTTCCCGTCTCCAGACTCTGCTCAAATCCAGCCTCTGGGAGGATCTTTTTCCTCAGTATTTTTCTCAGGATGGTATGGTTGAATCTTACAAAAATGTGTAGTTACATTTCACCCCAAAAATTTTATGAAAATTAATCAGATTAATTTAAAAATTAAGAAAATAAGTGAATAAGTAATTACAGTGCATCCGGAAAGTATTCACAGCGCTTCATTTTTTCCACATTTTGTTATGTTACAGCCTTATTCCAAAATGGATTAAATTCATTATTTTCCTCAAAATTCTACAAACAATACCCCATAATGACAATGTGAAAGAAGTTTGTTTGAAATCTTTGCAAATTTATTAAAAAATAAAAAACGAAAAGAAAATCACATGTACATAAGTATTCACAGTCTTTGCCATGACACTCAAAATTGAGCTCAGGTGCATCCTGTTTCCACTGATCATCCTTGAGGTGTTTCTACAACTGATTGGATTCCACCTGTGGTAAATTCAGTTGATTGGACATGATTTGGAAAGGCACACACCTGTCTATATAAGGTCCCACAGTTAACAGTACATGTCAGAGCACAAACCAAGCCATGAAGTCCAAGGAATTGTCTGTAGACTTCCGAGACAGGATTGTATCGAGGCACAGATCTGGGGAAGGGTACAGAAAAATTTCTGCAGCATTGAAGGTCCCAATGAGCACAGTGGCCTCCATCATCCGTAAATGGAAGAAGTTTGGAACCACCAGGACTCTTCCTAGAGCTGGCCGCTCGGCCAAACTGAGTGATCGGGGGAGAAGGGCCTTAGTCAGGGAGGTGACCAAGAACCCGATGGTCACTCTGACAGAGCTCCAGCATTTCTCTGTGGAGAGAGGAGAACCTTCCAGAAGAACAACCATCTCTGCAGCACTCCACCAATCAGGCCTGTATGGTAGAGTGGCCAGACGGAAGCCACTCCTCAGTAAAAGCCACATGACAGCCCGCCTGGAGTTTGCCGAAAGGCACCTGAAGGACTCTCAGACCTTGAGAAACAAAGATTGAACTCTTTGGCCTGAATGGCAAGCGTCATGTCTGGAGGAAACCAGGCACCGCTCATCACCTGGCCAATACCATCCCTACAGTGAAGCATGGTGGTGGCAGCATCATGCTGTGGGGATGTTTTTCAGTGGCAGGAACTGAGAGACTAGTCAGGATCGAGGGAAAGATGAATGCAGCAATGTACAGAGACATCCTTGACGAAAACCTGCTCCAGAGCGCTCTGGACCTCAGACTGGGGTGAAGGTTCATCTTCCAACAGGACAACGACCCTAAGCACACAGCCAAGATAACAAAGCAGTGGCTCCGGGACAACTCTGTGAATGTCCTTGAGTGGCCCAGCCAGAGCCCAGATTTGAACCCGATTGAACATCTCTGGAGAGATCTGAAAATGGCTGTGCACCGACGCTCCCCATCCAACCTGATGGAGCTTGAGAGGTCCTGCAAAGAAGAATGGGAGAAACTGCCCCAAAATAGGTGTGCCAAGCTTGTAGCATCATACTCAAAGACTTGAGGCTGTAATTGGTGCCAAAGGTGCTCCAACAAAAGTATTGACAAAGGTTGTGAATACTTATGTACATGTGACTTTTTTTTTATTTTATTTTTTTATAAATTTGCAAAGATTTCAAACAAACTTATTTCACGTTGTCATTATGGGGAATTTTGAGGAAAATAATGAATTTAATCCATTTTGGAATAAGGCTGTAACATAACATGTGGAAAAAGTGAAGCGCTGTGAATACTTTCTGGATGCACTGTAATTTAATTAATACAAAATAAATGTATAAATAAATGCGCTGTAATTGTCCGTGTTATTTGTCAATACCCGCATACTGTATCAAATAACCATCACTGTACCATAGTATCACCACTGTACTTTTTTGAAAAAGTATCTTCACAAAAATTATTCAGATGATCATAATTCATCAAATCCATGTAGAGGTCGACCAACAGCCGATAACCAATTAATCAACGGATAGTTTTTAAAATTGATACTGAATGAAAAAATAACAAAGTAAAATAGTGCTGAACTTCATTACAAAAATAAACAGTACTGACTGAACCATGAAAATTTACTTTTTAAAAGTATTATTTCATTTAAAATTGACGTTGTTTCCTTGGTCCACAAGAGGGCGCAATAAATACATAAACCATTCAGCACCCTTATATTATTGCATAGAACGTTCCTATCCTGGCTGTTAAAAAAAGAGCATTTCATTTTCAACTAATTTGCATAAAATAAATAAAACATTTTAGTCAGTCCATATTCTCAAAAGTCAAATGTAAAATGAGGGGGGAAAACGCTTCAATAGACAGTTCAAATGGTGTTACACTTGCACTGATTCCTACTACTCCAGACTCAAACTTCATAATAACAGCGAAACACCACATTGTTTTTTATTCAGTACAGTTGTATGTAAAGTAGCAATATTCACAGATAGCAGTGGTATTTGGCTGAACTCAGTGGTGAAGTGGCTCAGACTATGAGCCCAGGCCAGGGGCTGTTCAATCAGATGGAACACAACAGACTGGAACCGAACGCGAGGATCTTGAGACACATATTTCCAAGTTGAACATCTTTCCTGACAAAGCGTTTAAACAACTCATTGCTTAATCTGAGAAACGCTTATTAAGAGAGCAAGACGCAACAGCCAAAGACCTCCACCAACAGTAAGGGGCTGTTCACACCAAATGCATTTGCAAACATCCATTTGTTTTTCTATGTAAACGCGTGCTAGACGAACGTCTTTGTTTCCCTTTGTTTTTGTTTATTCAGCGTCTCGTGCAGGAGTGCTGTTTTTTAGATGATGCGTCTAATTAAAAAGAACTTTAATAGCATATTGAGACACCTGCTTTCTGTTAAACTGTATTTGTTGCACTGTGTCTAGCCTTTTTTAGCGCAAGCATATGATCAATCTGAAGTCATCATATTACAGTGAGGATAAAAAAACTGAATTGAAATCAGAAGCGTTTCTGATTTGTTTATATGTTTCTCTTGGCTGCATAAATATATTAATTTGCTTTCTAATATCACTAGCTTTAAATATGCAACTTATCTGGCTAACGAATACATAAACGTGACCTGCTGGATATAAACTAATGCAAATAGATGGTAATAAATGGCAACAGTCGTGACAGTTAACATTTGGGTAGGACTTGCCTATATTTTTGTCACATTGTTCTAACCGCTTGAGGTTAGCTTTAATGTTAGCGTCCTCTCAGCCTTGTTGTCAAACATACTGCTGTTCTCTACTAATGCAGCAGATCTAGTCAACAAATTAATTACTTTATAGTGATATAACAACATGTACTGTAGTGTACTGTATACATGCCTTTTCACTGTTGATGTTTTAAATCCGCATCTGAAGTGTTCTGAAGAGTGTAGTCTCATGTGTCAAAACAAACCACAAGGCATCAGTGAAGTGTTTTTATTTCACCTCTAGAGGCCGCTCTCATACTGTATAACAACAGCTGACCCTTCCCAGCCGCTCCAGCACCAGACACAATGGGGAAAAACTATCAGTGTGAATTTTTGCCGATAACCGATAGTTCCAGAAATCATCAACGATCATGCCATGGTCCCCATTTCTTTTGTCCCCATTTTTTTTCCCCATTCTGTTGGTTGATGTGAACATTAACTGAAGCTTCTGACCTGTCTCTACTTGATGTTATGCACTGCTGCAGTCGCTTGGAAATTGTTGGTGCCAGATGGGCTGGTTTGAGTATTTCTGTAACGGCTGATCTCCTGGGATTTTCACACACAACAGTCTCTAGAATTTACTCCGAATGGTGCCAAAAACAAAAAACATCCAGTGAGCGGCAGTTCTGTGGACAGAAATGTCTTGTTGATGAGAGAGGTCAAAACAGAATGACCAGACTGGTTCAAACTGACAAAGTCTACGTTAACTCAGAAAACCACTTTGTACAATTTTGGTGAGAAGAATAGCATCTCAGAATGCTATTCTGATATGCGGGTTGGCACTGTTTTGGCGGCACGAGGGGGGACCTAAACAATATTAGGCAGGTGCTTTTAATTAAATGTAAATTAGGATGGATTGGGGACCATACTGAAGTTCACATTTTCAAGCAGACTGTAGTTCAGAAAAACGCTTTTACACCAACCAAATGAATCAAAACGTGATGGCAAACAGACTTGAATCAGCACTAAAAGCTCTGTGGTGAAAGCACTCTTATTTTAACACTAATGCTTATTGTTGGCACTAAAATGGTAAAAATGTGAATTTTTGTTTGAAAACTTCCAATTGTGCTATACATGTTGGCATCAATTCAAAACTACTTTAGCAATTTGTTTTTCTTTTTTGGAGCATTTCAAGTGTTGATTTACGTCTGTGTGTACTTCACAAGCAAGCGCTGCTCTCGTCTGGAGATTACAATCTGCCACTGTGGTTTTGGCAATCGGATAAATAAATAATGACTTGTGCATTTTTAAAATTTTAATGCATCCATGTTTACCACTGCTATGCTCTGTTCCCCAGTGTTCTGTTAGAATCTTTGTGCAGGGTAGACAACAACAGACCATATATAAACCATGAAATCAAAACCATCACAAAGAGACAAAGTTGAAACTCAAGCATATGATGAAAGGTTGATAAACACTTGTTCTTCAAGACCTTTTGACCTCAGTACATTGTCAGTCACATAGAAAACAAAGGTAATGTTTTTAAAATTATAACTGAGCAGACAAAACAGCCTGTGAATGTTATGTCTGCAGTAAAAGCAACCTGGTCTCATAGAATTATGTCAGCCTATGTTCAGACTAATACATTTGTGATTGAAAACGCATTCTTTTCTCTGTGTTTTGGCCTTCCGTCCACACTGAGACACTGTTTTTGTCCAGCAAAAACAGAGCTTTTTGAAAACGCTCTTGCAAGTGGATGAATTTGAAAACCCCCTATTCGCATTGTAGTGTGGACAAGGAAAACTTAAACACTGGAAAACAATGATTATTTGTTGTCATGTGACGCAGTCGTGATCCATCCAACCCAAAACAATCAAGATGGCGTCCCATGTTTTAGCGGTGTTATTGTGTCTGCTATCCACTTTGATAGCATTGTTAAAGGTACAAGTTACCTTGTACAACCTTCACATTGCATTTCTCCAAAGGCGACAGGAAGTTTACTCAGAATTGCTGTCCAGCAGAGGAACACCCAAGACAATTGCGTTTCAGACCGTAAATGAAATCGCAAATTTTCACAGTCAGAGGATTTAAGCATTTTCAGACATTTCAGTGTGGACAAGAAACTTTTGGAAAACGTATGAGAGCGTTTCGAAAACAGAATTTTGTGGACATTGCCTTATTTGTTACACTGTCCTGGTGAAATGAACACTAAAGGCACTACAACAACTACTTTTTTCCCTTTCACACAAATCATGAGTACAATGCCAGATTATCAGTTCATAAACACTTACTTTTCACCCTGTTCAATACATTTTAGCATTTGCATTACATAACCAACTACATTTACAAACTTGTTCAAGTGTGATCAGATTGTGCAGTAGCTCAACTGATAGAGCATTGCACTTGCGATGCAGTGGACTGGGTTATGACTCTTGAAGAGCATGCAAGTTGAAGTGTTAGGCGAAAGTGTCATAAGCATCACAAAATTATGCTTTGATCTCATATTTTCTATCTTTAGGTTTAAGGTTAAGGGTAGGGAGGTTTTGTGTATTTAAAACTCAATAGAGCATTGACTTTAAAAGCCTCATTTGTTTGGGAGAACAACTTGCTTTTAGCAACACACAGTGGACATTTAACCTTGGAACAGCTGCAATATGTGCCATGAACCAGGTAATATAATTTAGCAAAAATATAGCCACAGTCATGTAATTTCCTGGCTGGGTAAAAGAACACTGCACTCTTCAAAGAGCCTATTTACTGTTTGATTAGTCACTTTATGAATCTTGATTGATCGACTTGCATTCCGATTGGGTATACATTAATGTGTTTCAACAAAACAGATATTAATCTGATCAAGTATTCCCAAACTATATGCAAATTTATCTTCCGAAAATTAACTTCAGCGATGCTGCTAATGCCGGGCAGTGAAATTTTTGTTTGGAGAGTTTCTGTTTTACAATCTTTTCACCCTATATGGCAGTTCACAAGTTCGTCTGTCCATCCAGCTTGTAATGGAATTAAAGGGATGTCTCTGCTCTGAATGCATCTTGAAGGCTATATACACTTTTCATGATCGTCTAGATATCAGTTGATCAAGTGTAAATACCCCCAAAGACATTGGCTGAGAGGTTGGGTATTTTATTTTCTGATACTATTACTAAAAAAAAGAAAATTAGTAGTATCATATGGTGATCTTCACTGAATACAGATCAGAGTGAAAACTGACCTATTTACATTCTTAAACCCTTTCCTGGACTTACTTCAGCATGATTCACTGGTGCATGTTATTCCAAAGAATATACAGGTCCATCTCAATAAATTAGAATGTCGTGGAAAAGTTCATTTATTTCAGTAATTCAACTCAAATTGTGAAACTCGTGTATTAAATAAATTCAATGCACACAGACTGAAGTAGTTTAAGTCTTTGGTTCTTTTAATTGTGATGATTTTGGCTCACATTTAACAAAAACCCACCAATTCACTATCTCAAAAAATTAGAATACATCATAAGACCAATAAAAAAAACATTTTTAGTGAATTGTTGGCCTTCTGGAAAGTATGTTCATTTACTGTATATGTACTCAATACTTGGTAGGGGTTCCTTTTGCTTTAATTACTGCCTCAATTCGGCGTGGCATGGAGGTGATCAGTTTGTGGCACTGCTGAGGTGGTATGGAAGCCCAGGTTTCTTTGACAGTGGCCTTCAGCTCATCTGCATTTTTTGGTCTCTTGTTTCTCATTTTCCTCTTGACAATACCCCATAGATTCTCTATGGGGTTCAGGTCTGGTGAGTTTGCTGGCCAGTCAAGCACACCAACAACATGGTCATTTAACCAACTTTTGGTGCTTTTGGCAGTGCGGGCAGGTGCCAAATCCTGCTGGAAAATGAAATCAGCATCTTTAAAAAGCTGGTCAGCAGAAGGAAGCATGAAGTGCTCCAAAATTTCTCGGTAAACGGGTGCAGTGACTTTGGTTTTCAAAAAACACAATGGACCAACACCAGCAGATGACATTGCACCTCAAATCATCACAGACTGTGGAAACTTAACACTGGACTTCAAGCAACTTGGGCTATGAGCTTCTCCACCCTTCCTCCAGACTCTAGGACCTTGGTTTCCAAATGAAATACAAAACTTGCTCTCATCTGAAAAGAGGACCACTGGGCAACAGTCCAGTTCTTCTTCTCCTTAGCCCAGGTAAGATGCCTCTGACGTTGTCTGTGGTTCAGGAGTGGCTTAACAAAAGGAATACGACAACTGTAGTGTCTGTGTGTGGTGGCTCTTGATGCCTTGACCCCAGCCACTGTTAACAGCCAGCTTCTTTGGCAATGAATGTTTGTGGCTTACCCTCCTTGTGAAGGGTGTCAATGATTGTCTTCTGGACAACTGTCAGATCAGCAGTCTTCCCCATGATTGTGTAGCCTAGTGAACCAAACTGAGAGACCATTTTGAAGGCTCAGGAAACCTTTGCAGGTGTTTTGAGTTGATTAGCTGATTGGCATGTCACCATATTCTAATTTTTTGAGATAGTGAATTGGTGGGTTTTTGTTAAATGTGAGCCAAAATCATCACAATTAAAAGAACCAAAGACTTAAACTACTTCAGTCTGTGTGCATTGAATTTATTTAATACACGAGTTTCACAATTTGAGTTGAATTACTGAAATAAATGAACTTTTCCACGACATTCTAATTTATTGAGATGCACCTGTACATTTTGTCTTAATAATCTTTCATCAAAATGTAATACTTGCTATGACTCTGAAACAACTTACCTTATACATCACCAATCCCTACTCTCACATCCACCAATTTTGGCATGTAAGACCAATTTTTACTGTCTAACCAGACATAGGAAAAGAGGAATCCAATCATTTCCTGTATAAAAGGAGTAAGATGCACACAGTCAAATAAGCATGTGAGCATTTGAAAGCAGCCGTCTATCAGTCAGACAGTGCACAGGGACAGAAAATGAGTCGGTGTTCGGTACTACAGAAACACTGGAATCTTTTTTTTTTATTTTAGAATCGACTTGTTACCGAAGTATTGGTACTTCTGACATCCCTAGTAGGTATAGTAACCTGATTCTATGAGATGAGGTTGTAAAACAATTAACAAAATAAAAGAAGTTGTGTAAAATCAAATGTGATCCTTCAACATGAATTCAGGTGGATGAAAGGAAAGAAAGAACCTAAAGTGCACAGTATGTGAAGATATTGTATAAAGACTCAAGTATACTCGCCCCTCCAGCTTCAGCAGAGGCCTAAAATAGGGCTGCTTCCTTTGGGACAACTCATGAGTTCAAAGGGAAGAGAGATGCTGAAAAACAGAGGGGGGTGTTTTCTACAGAGTATATTATAAATAAAATACACTGAGATGTGTTGTTATCTGTGGATGTGACTTTTCTTTGTGCACCACTGTGTCATGAAGAAATATTTAAAAATCACTTTTTCTGTGAAGTAGAATGGATGCAACTTGCATTAAAGGGATTGCTCACCCAAAAATCCAAATTCTGTCATCATTTACTCTCCCTCATATCACTTTCTTTCTTGAATTTAACACAAAATGAGATGTTAAGCAGAATGTTAATAACTAACAGCCTCCGTTCTCTTTCACTTTAATTACATCAGCTTTTGAATTGGTGTTTCATGGAAGAAAGACAGTGATAATGATTTGGAATGACATGAGGATGAATAACTTAACCTTTTCATGAGTAGGGTCTAAATTACCCTGCAGTCCCTGAGCTACAGTATTTTTGCAGGTGACACTGCACAGCTGGTAGAGGGGGCAACATTTTTTATTTCTTGTAATTATAAAAATAAAAATACTGTATATAATATAGAACAAATGGGTTATGTCTGCTGTACTGTATTTGTTTTATTATATATACAGTTGAAGTCAGAAGTTTACATACACTTAGGTTGAAGTCATTAATACACATTTTTTAACCACTCCACAAATGAGCAATTTTCCCAACAGTTGTTTACAGACAGATTGTTTCACTTTAATTGACTATATCACAATTCCAGTAGGTCAGAAGTTTACATACACTAAGTTAACTGTGCCTTTAAGCAACTTGGAAAATCCCAGAAAATGATGTCAAGCCTTTAGGCAATTAGCCAGTTAGTTTCTGATAGGCTAATTGGTAGGGATGCACCGATCCGATACCCGGATCGGTATCGGCTCTGATACTGACATTTTTAAATGGATCGGGTATCGGTCTGATGAGTCCGATCCAAATCCGATACGGTGTGTTAGTCATCTTCGTTACTGTCAAGCTCCAAAAATGACATAAAAGAACCATAAAAACACCATTAAAGTAGTTCATATGACTCGTGCATTTTATTCAAAGCCACTTGAAGATGTGTGATAACTCTGTGAATCACAAAAGGCTGTGCTTTATAAGTAAATATATAAAATGCACGCGCAGCGCCAGCGCGTCAGTGAATGGTGCTGCTCTGTTGACACACACACACTCTCACGGCTATTTTTAGCCTTCACGCAGTGTACAATATTTGAGCGCTACTCACAAACAACAAATCAGATGTAGATGCTCAATAGTTCGGTTTACTTATAATATGCATTTAGAATGGCACCGGAGGAGCATTTTACCAGAATTTGAATAAGAAGCGAATTAAACTACTGTGAACATGCCTACAAAAAGACACCTACAGGACTTCCTGAGGATTTCAGAATGTCAAAATAAAAGCCAGAGGGTTTTAAAGTTAAAGGTGCACGATTGAAATATATTACTTTAGTATTTAAAATTCTAAAAGTCAATTATAATAGTAATAATAATGATGATAATAAAATATTATTATTTGTTTACAAATTATAACAGTATTTAAGTTGAATGAAAAGTGAACTGATATCTTACAACTAAACTGAACAAAAAATAAATCTGAATCCTTTAAAATCCAGATACAAAATTGAAAACATTTTGCAAAAAAAAAAAAAAAAAAAAAAACTGCTTCTTTTCTACTGAACACTTAGACTGGAATTACTGTTAATTTTGCTGCTACACTATCCAGTAGACTAGATAACAGTAATGTTTCTCTTAATAAGCTATACATTTATATTGAAATAATGTATATTTACACAGAAAAGAGTACCCCCAATTAGTTCCACACAATAATGTAAAGATATTCTAAACTGATTATGCAAAAAAAAACAAAAAAAAAACAACAACACTGGTATGCGATCGGTATCGGCCAATACTGAGATTTTGGATATCGGATCGGAAGAGAAAAAAGTGGTATTGGTGCATCCCTACTAACTGCCGAATTTGAGTCAACTGGAGGTGTACCTGTGGATGTATTTGACATAACCTGAAAGGCTGCTCAGCAAGGAAGAAGCCACTGCTCCAAAACTGCCATAAAAAAGCCCGACTACAGTTTGCAAGTGCACATGGGGACAAAGATCTTACTTTTTGGAGAAATGTCCTCTGGTCTAATGAAACAAAAATTGAACTGTTTGGCCATAATGACCATCATTATGTTTGGAGGTAAGAAGGGTGAGGCTTGCAAGCTGAAGAACACCATCCCAACCGTGAAGCATGGGGGTGGCAGCATCATGTTGTGGGGGTGCTTTGCTGCAGGAGGGTCTGGTGCACTTCACAAAATAGATGGCATCATGAGGGAGGAAAATTATGTGGATATACTGGGCTATGATTAACACTAGAAATTCATAATTGTGCTGTGAATATTTATGTCTTGGGCTGTTTCAAGTGTATGTACACAGCCTTTGAGCATACGTTTGAGTGTCTGTCTGTCTGTGGCCCCAAGAAAGCTCAGCTGAATTCATCTGTGTTTACAAGAAGCTGCAGACATGCGTGTGCATACGGGTGGCACTAATTGGAATAAGACATTTACTCATAGCACACGTGAAGCGCTTTTACCTTGGGCTGCATCCGAAAACATAGGCAGCTGACTTGCTACCTTGCTGCCTAATCAGTAAATGGCTTAACTGACATCTGTTTTGAATGAATGGAACTCTTAAGGAAACTGGTCTGTGAACAGTTAGCAAAGCACCTTATTTTCATCGTACCTCCGTATACAGCCTCTGGAGGCAGCATTTTCCTGGTTTCGGATGCAGCCTTGAAGTTGCGCTCACACGCTTGTGCAGATCCAGTGCGAGCCTCAATCTCCTGACAGTATAAACACCCTGGATTGCCTGCTTGGATTGTTACGGAGTGACCGCCATGATTTGTGAATGAGAGGAACTTTTGATCCTGATCCTGAAGTTTTTTATTCTGGCTGATATAATATGCGCTTCAGAGGAAGATATTAGATGAGCGCTCAACGGGAAGAAAACACTGGATTTTCGCGAGGTTTGTAAATGTCATCTGTTTAAACGAGATATAATATATATTTTATTAATATTTGCCTTTTATCATTAGAAAAGTTAGAGGGAACTGTTGAGTAGAGACTGTTAGAATATGTGCTTCAGAGGAAGATTTATGAGCGATCCACATGATGCTGGATCTGCTGAAGTTGTGTGAGGTTGGTTTATTACATCTGTTTAAACGATATGTGCATATTTGCAGACGGTATATGATATTAGTTTTATTGATATTTGCCTTTTTATCATTAGACAAGACAGTTAAAAGTTACAGGAACTGTTGAGAAGAGAGAGGGAGAATGAAACAGGTGAACACTTTAACATTTATCGGCTGATTTATCGGCCTTGGCGATATATCAGACGACCTCTACTTGTGTGTGTCAAGGTGTGTGGATTTTGCAACATATGTTGCTGTGCACAAGGTCCCATCTCACATCCTCCATTTAACAGTCGATTTGCAAGTTCCATCTGTCTATGAAGTGGCGGCACTGACTTTAGAATTACTTTACGGCTGATTTCATCTGGCATCTGTGTAGAGTCCATGCGATCAATCTGAGGTCATTACACACCCCAGGAAATCGCTTAATTCCACAGGCAACTATTTTTAAGAGTTCTTTCATTTCTGTGAAGTCCTTGAAAATGAAAAATTGGTGCTGGAAAAAGTACTTGAAAGTCATTCAGTGATACCTGTGTGAACCCTGAATTAGGTTTGACTGAAACAAGTGCCTTGGTAACACTTCAGACCTTTGTGCATTCCTAGTGTAACTCAGGCAGTTGTTGTTTCCATCCTGTACCTGTCCCGCAGGTGTGATATTCCGATGTACCGATCCTGTGCAGGTGTTGTTACACATGGTCTGCCACTGCGAGGACAATCAGCTGTCCTTCCTGTCTCCCTGTAGCGCTGTCTTAGGCGTCTCACAGTACAGACATTGCAATTTATTGCCCTGGCCACATCTGCAGTCCTCATCCCTCCATACAGCATGCCTAAGGCATGTTCACGCAGATGAGAAGGGACCCTGAGCATCTTTCTTTTGGTGTTTTTCAGAGTCAGTAGAAAGGTCTCTTTAGTGTCCTAAGTTTTTATAACTGTGACCTTAA
Source organism: Myxocyprinus asiaticus (assembly GCF_019703515.2). NCBI lineage: Eukaryota > Metazoa > Chordata > Actinopteri > Cypriniformes > Catostomidae > Myxocyprinus > Myxocyprinus asiaticus. The sequence goes on from NC_059383.1 coordinate 10,725,687, forward strand.
TTGCTACCATCTGTAAGCTGTTAGTGTCTTAATGACCATTCCACAGGTGCAGGTTCATTAATTGTTTATGGTTCATTGAACAAGCATGGAAAACATTGTTTAAACCCTTTACAATAAAGATCTGTAAAGTTATTTGGATTTTTACAAAATTATCTTTAAAATACAGTGTCCTGAAAAATGGACGTTTCTTTTTTTTTGCTGAGTTTACTTTTTAAACAGTAATGATGCAGTGACCTATTAAAAGGTAGTTGTAAGTCACCATTCTCCCCCCAACAGTCCCTCATAAAATAAAGCCTTTAAGACGCTTGTTCATGCGTAAATATGATTACCCCGCTCCCAGATTCATCTGATTGGGCCATTGTTTTAAAACATTGATCCGCTGTATGCGCTATGTCAAAATGTAAACTGTTTTTAACTTGACACAGTGTCTTAAAAACATGGAGCTCATGGCATGAGACACAGAAAAACAGCAAGGTGCACCATAAAGGGCAAATACTGGCCATCACACAGGATGTGTTTTTGCGTTTCATGTATGCTTTTTTTTATTATTATTGTTGGTGTATGTACATATGTATGTAAAATATTTGCAAACATGTAAAAGCTTGTATGCCCCTTATTTTCTGAAATGTTCACACAAAAATGAAAATTCTGTCATTGTGTACTCACCCTCATGTTATTTCAAACCTGCATGATATTCTTTCTCACACAAAGCTATCTCATGGCTTCAGAAGATTATATGAGTCGTATGATGTTTTGTTTTGGACAGTTGGAGCTTTAGTCACCCCTCAGTTTCATAATATGGAAAAGAGTGGCCAGGGAATAAAAAAAAAAACCATATATATATTTTAGTATTTCACAGAGTAAAGAAAGACATTGAAGAGCATAAGTGGGAGTAAATTATTTTAGGTGAACTTTTCCTTTAATACTTCATAACTGATATTTTTCAATTCACTCAAAATTTTTGAAATGCAGGCTTTTTTTTCTTTCTTTTTTTAATTTTTTTTTATACAATTGTCACAAGTGAAAGAGTAATATTCCTAAACTGTGGTAGGCTACAGTTTGTTGCTTATACAAATTCATAAGATGTGACAGAGCATTAAAGAGTGTAAAGTATTGCTAATATTACAAGCTCATCATATAATTAAAAGAACATCATAGATGTTGAACATCATAGAAGTCTTTCAATTCCATAATGACTTTCCCAACTGTTTTGCTCTGTCGGTGGAGTAAGGCAATCTTTGTCTCAGCCAGAGGGGTTAACTTATTAAATTTCACATGCTAATGTCCCCAGTCAAAGATGGCACATTAGCATTTGTAGTCACTATCATGACACTAGAGACCAATACATTAAAATCAATGAGAGTCCTGTCAGAATACATGTATGGCAGGATGAACTGACATTGAAAAACATGTATTTTTTTTATATTAATTGTTACATTGTTACTAGTACAGACATCCTGATATAAAAAATTTGTGAAATGCTAATTTTTGATATCTAAATGCATTTTAACATGTCAGATTTGGTATTTCAGATATCTGGAAATGAATGTCAGTTATTAGTAAGTTAAAGAGTAATTAAATATATCTTAAAAGGCTATCTTACTAGTTAAAATAACATTATAGATATCTGAAGTTGTAGATATCCACTAGTGAAAACAAAGTTACTGATATCAAAAATCAGCATTTTTACTAGTTGTAATTCAATTGTTGATATCAGGAATGGATATTTGCACTAGTAGCAATATAATAATCTGTATCAAAATATCTGTATAAAAATTGTAATTTTAACTAGTAAGAAGTGCATTGCTGATGTGTGTATTTGGAATTTCAACTTGAAATAAATTAATTATAGATATCTGTAACTGACAATTATGAAATTGTGAAATTCTACTAATAAAATGCAGTTACTGATATCAAGAATTATGTTTTTTACTAGTTAAAATTCAATTTCGTTTATAACAGGAATGGGTAATAAAGTAATGAAGTAATTTTTGGTATCAAGAATTGACATTTTTACTAGTGTACACTTAATTACTGATATAAAAAATGACCACTTTCACTAGTAGTAATTCCATTCCTGATATCAAGAATTAGCATTTTATAGTAAAAAAAAAAAAAAACACAATAATTGTTGATATCTAGAATTCATTATCAAGTACATGATTAAGTCAGTTCGGCTTGCCATACCAGTCGTTATTAACTGAAAATTGTGTCTTCCGCACTAGCTCTCAAATGCTGTTTACACTTCCTCATGTTAAATTGGCACATTCGCAAAAAATATGTCAAAATCAGTGAAGTTTGTGTGCGGTTTGTATACAAAGGTGCGGTCACCTTCCTCTTCTCTGTTTTGATGTTGAGTTTGCTGCTCTATTGGCTGTATGCAAACAAAAAAATTTCGGTTACATCATGAAAGTGCCAGATTTAAATGGGCAGAAGACAAGATTTTAATAACAACTTAAATTTCAGTCTGTTCTTTACACAAAGCTATTGTATGGCTTACAAAGAGTTGGAAATTAGTACAAAAGTTGTATGAACTACTTTTATGACATTTTTTTCTTCCTCCCTGCTGGAAACAAACAAACAAATAGGTTCATTGGTCTTCACTTGTCTCCCAGTTTTGCCTATCTTGTCTGTTTGCTGGTTTTAAAGGGGTTTTGGATACTTTTTTAACAGGTTATGCTGGGTGACCAACTGGCCACCTTGCTAAAGCAACTGAACAACATGGAGACCAGCATAAATCAGCTATGAGCATCTTAAGCCTGGTTATGCCGTTTTTGAAGCATGACAGCCACTGGTCACTGTCTAGTTTTGTTGAACGGATAAGAGCAGCCTGGACATTCTGAGATGTTGGTGAGATGTTAGGTGTGCAGCACAGCTCAACAACCTCGGCAATGGAAATAGAGGGAATTTGTCACACTAATGTGTGTAAGACATCTGAGTTTCACCCATTTACATACCCAATACCAGATACTTTATATTTTGCCTCCATTTACTAGGGATGTGCGAGACTAGTCGAGTAAACGGTTCTGATGCTGATAGTCGACACTGGAATTACTAGTCGGTTAATATTTCCCCCCATTAAACTGATCAACATTTTTACACATCTACATTTGGCTTTATATTTTTACAGAGGATGCGCTTAAATTACTGTCATATTAATGTTACATATTTTAAATAGAATTAATAATACAAAAAATATTTTAAAAGAGGATATCTGGGGGGGCCTAGGTAGCTCAGTGAGTATTGACGCGGACTACCACCCCTGGAGTCACGAGTTAGAATCCAGGGCGTGCTGAGTGACTCCAGCCAGGTCTTCTAAGCAACCAAATTGGCCCGGTTGCTAGGGAGGGTAGAGTCACATGGGGTGTAATGTGTGGTTCTCTCTTGGTGGGGCGTGTGGTGAGTTGTGCGTTGATGCCACGGAGAATAGCGTGAAGCCTCCACACGCGCTATGTCTCCGTGGCAACGCGCTCAACAAGCCACGTGATAAGATGCGCAGATTGATGGTCTCAGACGCAGAGGCAACTGAGATTCGTCCTCCGCCACCCGGATTGAGGCGAGTCACTATGCCACCACTTAGGCTTAGAAAATGACTGTTTTTATTTTCAAAGAGGTGCTTACGGGTTAAACTATCTTTTATGTGTGCACGTCATGTTTAAAATACATTAGGTTTATTTTAGGCTGCATCACAGGCCTATTTTTTTCTATCCTATACCATTTTTTTTTTTTACATCGTAACTTCTTGATTAACGTTCTTTACAGAACAGCTGTCATTAGATCAATGGCTAATGCACGACTGTACATCGTGAAATACATGCAACTTTCCAGCAAATTTTTTTCTCTCTTGTAGATTTGGCTTAGTCTACATGTTAATTATTTTCAACAATGTCCTGACTGTTTTAATATGTTCAGTAACTGTTACGTGGTGAATTCCGTTTAGAACAGGCTGGGTTGATCTATTGGTCCTGCACTATTCATTCAATTGTTTTCAATAAATATGCATGTTATAGTCGCTAACGTTGATTCAGTGAATGCGTGTCATGTTCTATATTTAATGTATAATGATCATAATTCAAGGCGAGCACGTCGCTGATAAATGCCCCTTTTCAGTAGAATTTAGCTTCGGATTTGGAATAGATTAAGTATTTTAAATGGGTCGCATCAATTTTATTTTATTTTTCTTTTACTGTTTCTGAAGGTTGGTTTATTTTTACATTAGTCGACTTCAAAATTTCAGTTTAAATGTCAGTGAAATAGTTATTCAGCACATCCCTACTATTTACAGCGTATGGGCATACTTAACCTGTATTACAGATGCATACGGACACAGATGTTGCCTATAATAGAGACAAACAGTGCCAGTGTGCATTGTGCCACTGAACACTGATGTGAAAGCGTTTATAAGCTACTGCATGAACAATAACAGCCAGACCCATTAATGGAGACCAGATGTCACTTTCACAGATGTGCTCCCTCGCTCTGGACTGCTCAGACACACTCAGAACTGCATATATAACTGTAAATCCCATCAAATAAAATGCTCTTTAAAGGGATAGTACATCCCCCCCCCCCCCCAAAAAAAACAATTTTGTTCCATGCAGATAAAATAGTCATTTGAGTATGGAACAACATGAGAGTGTGTAAATAATCACATAATGAAAAATAAATTTTGGGGCTGAACTATCCTGTTATCTCAGCTTTTAGTTTGGCTCTCCTCAGTTGCGTCTTTGTTTAGTGCTGGTACATAGTCATAAATCAGGATTGATTTATTTCCTCCAAGCCTGTTGTAGATACCTGTGGGGTTATTTATGTATCCTTATAGAGTGGGCCTTTCTCCAGTACCGCGGTGGAAGGGTAGTGCTGCTTCAGTACCTGAGCTCAGCAAAACACCTCTTTATATTTACTGCAATCCTCCCAGTCAGCATCAAGCAACCCAATACAAAGCTTCCCACTGCCCCCTAACAGTCAACAATGGAGGGCCAGCACTGCAGGGAATTAAATTCAAAATAGGTAAAAGCCTTTAAATTCTGTATACGGGACCAGGAGTGGCTTCTGTAAATCTGTGCATTTAAAATGATAGTTCACTCAGGAAATGTGCATGGGTCTTAAAAGAGATAGCAGAAATGTCAAAGCTGCTCTTTTCCATATAATTGGAGAATAATTGGACCAATCAAGCTCCAAAAATGACCATATTCCATGTCTTATGTATGTTATTTTTCACTGAAATCCTTGTCTTCTGCCATAGCTCTCAAAATGTCCTAAGACATGTGAGAACCAGTTAGGTTTGTCTGGTTTTATTCTGCTCCTAATTCTTCTTCAGAGTGTGTTATGCTTCTGTTTGCATGCAAACAAAGTTCTTGCACACATGAACAACACACTTGAACTGGCAGAATGCAAGATTATTTCATGAAAAACATCTAAATTTTGGTCTCTTTTTCACACAAAACTATTGTATGGCTTCAGAAGACTTGAAATATAGCACCATATATGCAAGTCATATGGACTGTTTTCATGTTACATATACAGGATATGTGTCATTTTGGGAGCTAGACCACCCCAGTTATTTTTCTCTATATGATAAAAGAAAGAAAAAACACTACCTTAGCTTGCAAAAATACTCTCAGTTGTATTGTGTGAGGGGTGCCTACATTAAAAAAAGCAGCTTGGACATTCTGCTAAGTAATGCATGGTATGGGCTGCTTTCATGATATGTTTTGGAAATTGACTGCTCCAGTTACTATTCACTTTCATTGTATGGAAAAGAGCAGCTTAGACAAATATTCATTTATAATTCATTTTATTCATTCATTTTTGCTTTACATGGAAGAAAGTAAGTCATACGGGTTTAGAACAACATGAGACTGAGTAAATGATAACAGAATTTCATTTTTAAGTGAACTATGCCTTTTACATGCAGTAGTACTTTACATAGAGCTGAACACTGGGTGAACTTAAAATGATTAGACATGGCAAAGTCTAGAATTTCTTTTCTTAAAAACTAAACATCAGTCAGTAACTCAAATCTTGAATTTCTATTTCTAGTTTCTCCATATTTTTGACCTGAACCCTACTGTACTGTACTAGTTCCCTTAGGCCTTTAGCCTCTCTATCAGAGTGGTGCATTTTGGGTAAGCTGAAAGCAAACTCCAGCGGTCTACTGCTCTATCACTGTTAGCATGTAATCTCTCTGGATCATTAGATTCAGAGTGGGGCCTGTGTGTTATTGACTGGTTCTCTGTAAGTGTTGCTGCCAAGCCAAACACCCCCCGGCCATTCTATTCAATTTATTCATGAAAATAAATATTTCAGCTTCAGCCCCCAGGGGTATATTCATTATTCCCAAAGAAAATCTGCCCATATATTTGGCTCACAATACGATGGCAGGAGGGCAGTTCGGTTGATTTAGATATTCACGCAGTAGTTTTTATTTCTTGCATTAGCATTCTACTCTGTTATTGATAACAAAAGACGCAGTTTTATGTTTTGAAAATGTAGTCAGATTTCTTTGGAATACTGTTACTCTTTCTTACAACATAACTTCTTCCTATTTTTGTTGTTGTGTGTTTTTATATTATTTATTCAGTGGGGCTTTTCAAGTATACTGTTGCTCATACTGATAATTGAGTTTAAGTGAAGAAAAACATAAAAACAGACTTTTTGTGTGTTCATGCTATGGACATGAATATACTTCATACTGAGCAACTTGTTGACTTGTAGAGATACATTTCATGGTGTTCTGTTAGAAACTGGATTAGTGATCTGTGAGATGGATATGCCTCAGGGGCTGTGTGATCCATCCATGCTTCTGCGATTCTCTTGTTAAGCCAGGGCATTAGTTTAGCTGTTGCTTGTTTCTTGTAAACAAAGGCAAGCATTTGTTTTTCTTTTGATGGTTCATTTGCAATGAAAGGGTTATTTAGCTGCACTTACAGTGCATCCGGAAAGTATTCACAGCGCTTCACTTTTTCCACATGTTGTTATGTTACAGCCTTATTCCAAAATGGATTAAATTCATTATTTTCCTCAAAATTCTACAAACAATACCCCATAATGACAATGTGAAAGAAGACTGTTAACGAAACGAAAAACGAAAAAAACATGTACATAAGTATTCACAGCCTTTGGCACCAATTACAGCCTCAAGTCTTTTTGAGTATGATGCTACAAGCTTGGCACACCTATTTTTGGGCAGTTTCTCCCATTCTTCTTTGCAGGACCTCTCAAGCTCCATCAGGTTGGATGGGGAGCGTCGGTGCACAGCCATTTTCAGATCTCTCCAGAGATGTTCAATCGGGTTCAAGTCTGGGCTCTGGCTGGGCCACTCAAGGACATTCACATAGTTGTCCCGGAGCCACTCCTTTGTTATCTTGGCTGTGTGCTTAGGGTCGTTGTCCTGTTGGAAGATGAATCTTCGCCCCAGTCTGAGGTCCAGAGCGCTCTGGAGCAGGTTTTCATCAAGGATGTCTCTGTACATTGCTGCATTCATCTTTCCCTCGATCCTGACTAGTCTCCCAGTTCCTGCCGCTGAAAAACATCCCCACAGCATGATGCTGCCACCACCATGCTTCACTGTAGGGATGGTATTGGCCAGGTGATGAGCGGTGCCTGGTTTCCTCCAGACATGACGCTTGCCATTCAGGCCAAAGAGTTCAATCTTTGTTTCTCATGGTCTGAGAGTCCTTCAGGTGCCTTTTGGCAAACTCCAGGCGGGCTGTCATGTGCCTTTTACTGAGGAGTGGCTTCCGTCTGGCCACTCTACCATACAGGCCTGATTGGTGGAGTGCTGCAGAGATGGTTGTTCTTCTGGAAGGTTCTCCTCTCTGCACAGAGAAACGCTGGAGCTCTGTCAGAGTGACCATCGGGTTCTTGGTCACCTCCCTGACTGAGGCCCTTCTCCCCCGATCGCTCAGTTTGGCCGAGCGGCCAGCTCTAGGAAGAGTCCTGGTGGTTCCAAACTTCTTCCATTTACGGATGATGGAGGCCACTGTGCTCATTGGGACCTTCAATGCTGCAGAAATTTTTCTGTACCCTTCCCCAGATCTGTGCCTCGATACAATCCTGTCTCTGAGGTCTACAGACAATTCCTTGGACTTCATGGCTTGGTTTGTGTTCTGACATGCACTGTTAACTGTGGGACCTTATATAGACAGGTGTGTGCCTTTCCAAATCATGTCCAATCAACTGAATTTATCACAGGTGGACTCCAATCAAGTTGTAGAAACATCTCAAGGATAATCAGTGGAAACAGGATGCACCTGAGCTCAATTTTGAGTGTCATGGCAAAGGTTGTGAATACTTATGTACATGTGATTTTTTTTTTTCCGTTTTTTTATTTTTAATAAATTTGCAAAGATTTCAAACAAACTTCTTTTACGTTGTCATTATGGGGTATTGTTTGTAGAATTTTGAGGAAAATAATGAATTTAATCCATTTTGGAATAAGGCTGTAACATAACAAAATGTGGAAAAAGTGAAGCGCTGTGAATACTTTTCTGATGCACTGTAGATCTCTGCACTAGACACTCACCATGATTTCATCTATTAAAAAATTAATGCATTTGGGAGGAACCACACAATTTTTTGTTAGTTGTTTATGCCAAGTACCTCTATAATATCTGGAGAGAGCTATCTGTTAGCATTCCCAATGATCTCAATGGTAGTTGCTCGGTTGGCACATGTATCACCCCTCCATGATTTTAATGCTTCCATCTATGCTCTAGAGACTTACTTGAGATCTCAGTTATGTTTCATATTTGTTTAAACTTTCCTGAAATTACTTAGAAGAAAAATACATAAATGAAACAGTTAGGCCTATTTACATTCAGTAAGAGTATAGCGCTATAAACTTAATGCTGATAGAATAGCTCAGATCATTTGTTTCTTGAAAAATTTGATGACAAACATTATTGCTGAGAAAAGCAATAATGTCAAAATCTCAGTTGTCGAAAATCCCAAAATACACTAATTATAGAATAAGTGACACATTTTGACTCTTCGGTTAGTGCAATACTATGTGTAGTTTGTGGATTTCAGAAATGTACATCTGCAAAGCTCTGGAATGCATCATGGAAAAAACTCTTTACAGGTACATTACTGGTTTCAACATAATTTGTACTTAAAGGGATAATTCACCAAAAATGAAAATTCTCTCATGATTTACTCATCCTCATGCCATCCCAGATGTGTATGACTGACTTTCTTCTGCAGAACACATATGAAGATTTTTAGAAGAATATTTCAGCTCTGTAGGTCCATACAATGTAAGTCTCTGGAGTCCAAATCTTCAGGGTCCACCAGATAAAGGCAGCATAAATGTAATCCCGTGGTTAAATCTATGTGTTTAGACACAATATGATAGGTGTAGGTGTGAAACAGATCATAAATATTAAAAATTCTCCTCCCTGTCCATTAGGGGACCCCTCCATTTGCAGCGAAAGCCATTCACACATCTGCATAAAGTGAGATATGCCTATCCTCATTCTTTTGTCTGCATTCTACCGTTAACACTCCTTTTTACATCCATCTTTGCAATAGCATCAGTGTCATCATAAATTATAATAACAGAGTGTAATCAGCACATATTATGGCCATGTATAGCGTGTAAGCGCATTAGCTACATGAATTCAGAATGTAAATAAAAGAAATTACACATTATCTACTGTATATACATTTATATTACTTCAAATCATCATAGAGTAGTTAAAACAGCTTCTTTTACTGATCTTCTGTGAATTCTACTCATAGAATGAGGCATGAAGTTTTTAATGTCATATAAGTTGATTTTGAACATGTAGGGTCCTCATATTTAAATGCTCTTCTTAACACCTTCCCAAGCGGTGTGACCGGTGTCTGAATGTTCACAAACAGTATGTCGTTGCTCAGCTGTTTCAGACTTTTTCTAACCTCTGGATGAAGAAAGAAGAAGAACTTCTCTGTAAGTGTGCTAGGGCCTTTAAGAGCCCTTCAAAAACTCGGTCACTGGTAAAACATCTACTAAAATACAATGGGATATTTGAATGGCTGTCAATGGAGGAAGATGTTTTTTGCCCGATATAATAGTAAATAACAGCAGCATGGCATAACTGGATCATGCTAACCAGCCAAACCTTGACCCCTTTGTTTACACCTGCACATCTGAAATGAAGTGCATGTACTGTTCTGTTGATATGCCATCAGGCCTGGCTGACTGATTTAAGGTTTAGATCAGACTGTCCTGACCAATACGTGCCTAAAGAGATCTGTGATATGGCCGCCGGCTAGCATGGATCAGTTATTTATAACCCTAGAGAGAATTTTGAATGGCTGTGTTTGTTGTTTATTGCCACAAGATTAGCAACTGCTATCTAAGCTTCTTAGTACTGCAGGTCAAATCAATAGGAAACAATGAAAACCTCAAATTAATGGCATAATGGCCATGCTGTAATGCGTGCTGGACATCGTGGAGGCATTGAGTTTAAATTAGTTATGAGTCTATTAGCATATATTTCCAGAAGTACATATTAGATAGGTGCATATTCATAGCCTCTAGCTTGTGTCCTTGTAACCGGGTCAGGGTGCAACCGGTACAATAATCTAGTCAATCCTTGTGACGCACGTAATTTATATACCTCAGAGCACTAATCTCTATCCCATGCAGTTGTTTTGAATTTACCTCTACAATCTGTCATTCCTACGTCTTTTTCTCTCCTCACCATTCCACCCTACAGTTATTGAAAAGCTGCATTGCAAGATCTTTTTTTTTTTTTTTTTATATATATATTTTCAACATTCCCAAAAGCTATGTGTATGCTAATAAATCCAAGCTGGTGAAATGTAGGCATGCAAGCTGTACCCATGTGTCTTTTCTGGAAATGATTTTCTGAAACGTGAAGGCTTTGAAGCTGCTTAAAATGAATTCACTTCACCTCCTTTTTCATAATGAAACCTCCATCTCCCCTCTCTACTTTTGTTCTGCTCTCCCTCTGCACTTCAGTTTCAGCACAGCCTCAAATCCAGCACTATCTGCATCCTCTCTATGCTAATTTTAGACTTCTTCTGATGATACATCCAATCTCACCAAAGTCAGGGAGTCAAAAATGTCCACATAGCCAATATCTTGCATTCATATTTAATTATATGAGACATAACACTGTCTGCTATAAGGGGTCGAGGGTGAACTTGCTTGCTTTATTGCAACCCTGGAGTCATCTGTTTGTTATTACGAGAAAGGATTTCATTTGGGGACAGTCTGGTTTCACGTATCATGATGACTTTTAACCCAGCTGTGTTTGGAGGTTCAACTGGCTTTTTGATTTATTTTCTCACTCCAGATCCACCAGACAAGATACAGTTGGTGGGTGAATTGATAGATGTTATTCTATAAGAAAAAAAAAAAAAAAATTCTGTGCAACATATGATAAAGAATACATCTTTGCAGTGGGAAAAATCCTGATTTTTTTCAGTTTTAGAAATGGACATCGCATCTGGAGCATGCATATGGTGCCTTAAAATTATGCTTGCGTATGTTGCTTACTAGGTTTTGCAACAGAGTCAGGAAGTCAACAATTAAACATGAATTATTTTTAATCTACATGTAAAGCAGTTATAGGCCTCCAATTTCATTTCATATTTATTGAAAAGCAAGGAAAAACCATTGAAAAACCTCTTTGTTACAAGAATTATTCTTGTCTGATGAATTGACTGCAATCATTAACAGCACATAATCACAGGAACAAAACCATTAGCTTGCACACTCATCCGATTTGCTCCATTAATTAGCTTTTCTATTCAGTTCCTCACTTTTCTAATGTGTTAATAATGGATACAGCTTACAACAACACTTCGCTGCCAAACTGCTACCCGCTAACACACACCAGCTCTGTGATTCTGTCCACAAAGCCCTTCCCAAAACACCACCACTATTATTACACACACTAACCATTACTGTCTATCTCATGTCATCTATCTTGTATATTTGATGCCTCTTCCTTCCAAAAACACACATTTAACACAACTGGGAATTTGTAGAATGTGAAATGAATACGGGGTGGAATCAGTTATGTCTCAGCTAGTCAAAAACTCTGACTGCCCGCAGGCTGTTCACTGATCGTCGCGTTTACAAGGTACCATTTTGATACAACAAGTGCTTTTGAGGATGGAATAATCACTGGATTAGTGACTGTTTAGTGACATTGAGTCTGAAATATTTTCAGTTTTTTGAGCCACTAAGTAGCAATTAAATTATATATTCTCAAACTGATATTTTTAGTCTCTACACATTTTAGCTATTTCTGTGCAACCATTCACAAAATGGACAGTTCTTGGCCAGAATAACCTACAATGAGGACCAGAACTTGCCGTTCAGTCAAAGGTCTGGCTCTGCAAGACCAGATATGAGCTAATATTACATTATTTTACAATCACAAGTGTAAACCAAACTTGTCTTACGGAATCACATAACTATACCTACATTTTGCAAAATATTTTTTTTGCTGCTCGTTGTGTGTATCGCTGCAGTTTCGTGGTGAAATGAACACTAGAGGCGCTACAACAACAACAACCTTTATTCACTTTCACAGAAATCACGTGTAAAACGGCAGATTATGAGTTCATTAACCCTTACTTTTTGCTCTGTTCCTCACACAATGCTACCTTATGACATCTTTTACTATAGCACATGACTTTTAAGGTGGTACATTTTAAAGTGTACATTACATAACCAACTACATTTCTGAGCTAGTGTAAATGCAATCAAATTGCACCATAGCTCAACTGATAGAGCATTGCACTTGGGACTGGGGTACGAGTTGTTCGACTTGTGAGCCGAAAGTGTCATAGAAGCACCACAAAATGTCCTGGTTACTAATGCAATTTCTAGGGCTGCCCCCTGATAGTCGACCAAAGGTTAGTCGATGAGAAGTGTCTTGGTCGACCAATCGGTTGGTCACAGAAAAAAATATATATATACACACACACACACACACACTCTACCGGTCAAAAGTTTTGAAACACGTGACTGAAATGTTTCTCATGATCTTAAAAAGGCGTATGCTTAAATGTTTCAAATTAGTTTTGTAGACAAAAATATAATTGTGCCACCATATTAATTTATTTCATTATAAATCTAAAATTTAATAAAAAAATTAAGTTTTTGAAATTGATGGCTTGGACCAAATAATGAAGAAAAGCAGCCAATAAGTGCCCAACATAGATGGGAACTCCTTCAATACTGTTTAAAAAGCATCCCAGGGTGATAACATAATTCCCATAGTTCCATTTATGTTATTCCATAGTTTTAATGACTTTACTATTATTCTAAAATGTGAAAAAAAAATAAAACAATTATAATAAAGAATGAGTAAGTGTTTCAAAACTTTTGACCGGTTGTGTGTGTGTGTGTGTGTGTGTGTGTGTGTGTGTGTGTGTGTGATATATATATATATATATATATATATATATATATATATATATATATATATATATATATATATATATATATATATAATCACAATATCCAATTACATCGGGAACCCAGGGCTGAGGAATCAGTGAATATTCTTGCTTTAGTGATTTTGCAATGAAAATTAAATTAATTTATTAAAAAAACGAAAAACTTAAATCAAATACATTTCTAAATTCAAATTGCACTCCAAACGAAAAAGCAAATAAAATACTGAAGTGATAAAAAAAATATATATATATATATATATATAAGTAACCACCTTTTCATTTACCGTCAGGCAAATATCCGTCTAAACATGCAGGCAGAAAATTGCTTACACAAATGAAGACACAAAAACAATTCTAAATGTAAAAATAATAATTATAATGATGATAATAATCACTGAAATATAAATCATGGTTCAAGGTGAATGTGTTTTTGTATTATTTTATGTTTTAATCACAGATATATAGGCTGCAGAGTTGCGTTCACATTGAACTGCTCTGTGGAAATAAAGCGAACTGAACTCAAAGCACCTCCTGAGCTGAGATGTCCGAGGTCATTTGCAGCACTCATAGACGATACTGTTCTTGCATAAAAAAGAAAAAAAATTCAGATGACAGAAACAAAGAGTGAGAACCTTTTACATGCGCGTGTTCCATGAGACTGCACACCTCTGTGCAAACTGCATGCGCATAGATGGCTTTTCTGCCATCTGTTCTTAATAATATAATAAAGTGTGTTTCTTCAAGCGCGTGTCTGTGTGTCTACGTGCAAATTATTTTTAATATTAATTTGATAATAATAATAATAATAATAGCAGCCTAATAATAATAATAATAATAAGGTTATACATGGGAAAAAGAGCCAAATATCGTCTTGACATCGTCAAAGGCATCAGCTATTGGCGATCACTCTGACCATCGTCGATCCCCGAGATCATCGTCTGTTGACACAACCCTAATGTGCATTTCTCTCTATAAATTAACAAAATGTTCAGACAGTCTTCTTGCTGGTTTTTCCGACACATTCAGAATCATTACCACTTTTGCCGGTGTCACTGCAGCTCGCTTCGTGCGTGCACTTGTAAAGTTTATATTTTAAAGGCTCATTATTACGGTTTAGTATTTCTCTGTAATGTTGAACAGTGTTAGCAATGTTACTTATAACATTCTTTCTCAGCCCTGGAACTCATACCATTTTCTGATGCCCCCCAAAATAGATATATTTAAGTAATTAAATGAATATCATAAACGGCTTAAATTAACGCCTACTAGTTGACTAGGAAAATCTTTGGTCGGGGCAGCCCTAGCAATTTCATCTCACATTTGCTTTTTCTCACACTGTTGGTTAGGTTTAGGTTTAGGGTAGGAAGGATGGTTTTATTTAATTAATTCTTAGGGATAAGTTAGAGTAGATAATTAACCCTAAAAACCTCTTTGGTTTTTCATCTTACATTGGCTTTTATGACACAGCTGTTTAGGTTTAAGGTTTAGGGCATGAAGGTAGTTTTTTTTGTTTGTTTTTTTTAACTCGGAGCTTAAATTTAACTTTATCTGTTTGGGAGAGCATTTAATTCGCATTTAGCACCATACAGTGGACATTTCACCTCGGAAATGCCATGATACGGGTAAGCAACCACATAATATTATTTTGACTGGTGCAAAAATGGCACCACAGTCACGTAATTTTCATGAGATAAGGGGGGTTCACACTGTGGTTTAATAAAACAAAGTATCCTGTCAAGTTCCAAACACAATAATGATTTTACATAAAACAATTTGACCTTCTTTCCATCTATACCTACCCAGATGGTCAGGTGTGTTGTTTTCTTTGTCTCCAGCATTTTCTTGCCACATTCTCTGCCGATAATGATAGAAAAGAAAACGGAGATAAGTAGTCAAAAAATTGGGTACTCCAGGGGACTAATTAGGTCAGCGTGTTTTGCTTCTCTGAGAACTCATTTAAAATTCTGCTTCTGCAAGGAATCTGAATACGATTTTGATGTAATTATTTCATCCCCTCAACCCCACTGCCACCTTTTCACTCTAGCCCATGATCCTGTGTGTGCTCTGATATGGTTGTTTAACGTATTTTTTAACAATGTGGGTGAGTGTGGTTTTCAGACCTATGTGTAATCAATGATGTGTAGAAATATAAAGTGTTCTACTGAGAGTTCTGTGGCACATCTGTCCAAGTGTGTCCCTAATAGGGTCACATTTTCCCCCTGTAATGAATTCCTTTTGTTTTGTTTTTCTTATAATGTCTGATGGATTTCTTAGAATTTTCTTAAAAAAAAAAAAAAAGAAAGCTTCTTTACCACTTTCTTTAGATGTGGTTTCCAAAAACACAACTGAAATCTCACAATTTACATTATGTGGACATGTGTGTTCCCTGCTGAACATTATAATCTTAGCTGTATTAGCTGGTTTTAGCTGGATTAAGATGCTCTAGTCGGTCATCCTGCCTAGGCCAAGCTGGTACTCAGTTGGTTTTAACTTGTTTAAGCTGGGCTCGTTGGTCTCCAATCTTGGCCAAGCTGGTATTCAGTTGGTTTTAACTTATTTAAGCTGGTCTGGTTGGTCTCCAGTTCTGGCCAAGCTAGTATTCAGTTGGTTTTAACTTGTTTAAGCTGGTCTGGTTGGTCTCCAATCCTGGCCAAGCTGGTATTCAGTTGGTTTTAACTTATTTAAGCTGGTCTGGTTGGTCTCCAGTTCTGGCCAAGCTAGTATTCAGTTGGTATTAACTTGTTTAAGCTGGTCTGGTTGGTCTCCAATCCTGGCCAAGCTAGTATTCAGCTAGTTTTAGCTGGTTTAAGATGATCTAGTTTTTTCCTCACTGACTGGTCAAGATGGTATTCAGCTGGTTTGATGGTCTCAGCTGGTTTGAGCTGGTCTAGTTGATCTTCCTGCCTTGCCAAGCAAGTATTAAGATAGTTTTAGGTGGTTTAAGATGCTCTGGTGGTTTAAGCTGATCTCTTGGCCCTCCCTGGCCAAGCTGGTATTCAGCTGGTCTAGCTGGTCTCCCAGCCTGGCACATCAGGTATTCAGCTGGTTTAAACTGCTCTAGTTAGTCATCCTGCCTGGCCAAGCTGTTATTCAGCTGGTTTAGGCTGGTCCAGTAGGGATCCCAGCCTGGCACATCAGGTATTCAGCTGGTTTAAACTGCTTTAGTTAGTCCCCCTGCCTGAAACAGATAGTATTCAGCTAGTTTAAGATGCCCTAGTTAATCTTCCTGTTTGGCCAAGCTGGTATACAGCTAGTTTAAGCTACTCTAGTTGGTCTCCCAGCCTGGCCAAGCTATTATTCAGCTAGTTTTAGCTGGTTTAAGCTGCTCTAGTTGGTCTCCCTGCCTGGCCAAGCTGGTAGTCAACTGGTTTGCAGGTCTCAGCTGGTTTAGGCTACTCTAGTTGGTCTCCCAGCCTGGCCAAGCTAGTATTTAGCTGCTTTGCTGGTCTCAGATGGTTTAGGCTACTCTAGTTGGTCTCCCAGCCTGGCCATGCTAGTATTTAGCTGGTTTAGGCTACTCAAGTTGGTTTCCCAGTCTGGCCAGGCTTGTATTCGGCTGGTATTCAGCTGGTATAAGCTGCTCTAGTTGGTTTCCTTGCCTGGCCAAGCTGGTATTCAGCTGGTTTCCTGGTCTCAGCTGGTTTAGGCTGGACTAGTTGGTCTCTCAGCTTGGCCAAGCTAGTATTTAGCTGGTCTGCTGGTCTCAGCTGGTTTAGGCTACTCTAGTTGGTCTCCCAGCCTGGCCAGACTAGTATTTGGCTGGTATTCAGCTGGTTTAAGCTGCTCTAGTTGGTCTCCCTGCCTAGCCAAGGTGGTGTTCACCTGGTTTGCTGGTCTCAGCTGGTTTAGGCTGCTCTAGTTGGTCTCCCAGCCTGGCCAAGCTAGTATTTAGCTGGTTTTAGCTGGTTCAAGCTGCTCTAGTTGGTTTCCCTGCCTGGCCAAGCTGGTATTCAGCTGGTTTCCTGGTCTCAGCTGATTAAAGCTGGTCTAGTTGGTCTTTCAGCTTGGCCAAGCTCGTATTCAGTTGGTCTAATGCTCGTTCAGCCCGGCTAAACCAGTAGTTAGCTGGTTTAGCTGATCGACGAAGATGGTCTCCCAGCCTGACCATGCAGACAAGTGCGCAAAACCACTTTCAAACCGGTTTAGGCTGGTATAAGCTGTTTTTTTCAGCAGGGTTTTTGTAAGGACGTTGATGAGCCAATACTGAAGGCTCACAAGTGATGGCTTAAATGTCCATTGATAATCTGAAAGAACGCCCATTAACTCACTGCACAATGACTCTGATTTTGTCACAGAGGTCGAGTGTTTGCCAAGCTTTACCACTTTTAGCACAGCAACATAAAGTTCTTCTTTCATGCAAACAAGTTGTCCTATTTTCAATGCAACTCACAAAGGAGTGACCACTCTTACTTTGATTTACGGATGCTGCTGGCATGTGGTACAGAATAGGCTAACAGCTTAACTACCAAAGAGCTTTCCCTTTTCTCTGATTAATCCCATCAAGAACATTGTTTGTGCAGTAGATTTTCTGCATGCATACAATTTTGCTTTTATTTGTATAGCAAATCGGATGTTTGCTCTGTGTACAGACAACCTATCTTGTTGCTTGTTTAGTAGCTTGTTAAATCCGAGCAGGGCACAATTAGGTGAAGCGTATGAAAACCTGTCCGGGTCATATTTAATCACAAAATCAAAAGAAAAAAAATTAGAAATTATATTTTGCATTAAGAAAGTGAAGCCCATTTTAGGTCCACAAACATTTTTGTATTGTTATATTTTCATGTCAGTTAAGCACATTTTCTGGCCATATTCTCTTTACTGTAATGCAGTATTTTAAAATCAACATAAATTAAATGTGGTACAACAAATTCTACAAACAAAATGATGTATTCGTACTTTACAATTTAAATAATATATATGTTATATAATTATATATACATACTGTGTAGGTTTCGTGAGATAAACAGATTAGGCACATTCAAAATTTCTAGACCCTATTAGATGTTTGCTTCATATCAGTTCAAGAGAATCTGACCATAAGATAATAACTAGTTAAAACCAAGCTGAGCAAGGCGCGATTGCTCTAAATTCACTCCGTGCGCTGCCAGTTCACACCACAAAAACAAAGTCTTTGCAAGAATCCCACACAGCCCTTGTTTTAGTCCAAAGAAGGGTTGTCATGGAAACGCTGCACTTACATTCTCTGTGCAGACCATATAAAAGCCCACAGAGGTGTATTGGTGTGAAAAAACAACAAGCCTTTTCAATCCCTGTTTCTTTTCTTAGACTCTGTCTCTCTCACTCTTTCCGTCTGTCTCACATTATCACTCTTTTTTTTTGAATGAATAAAGCAAATATTTAGAAGTCATATCATCTTTATTTGTTTGGGATTTATGCAAATGATTCCAAGCAGACTATTTCAGGGGTTCTGCTGGACTCATTTTAAGATTGTGAGGCGAGAGTGGGCGAAACGTGAGACTATACAGTATCGCCAAATAGAGTTACCTGTGTGATAGAGCAAAAGAGAGAGAGAGACAGAAAACTGCTGTTAGTGCAGCAGAAACAACCCTTTTCTTTTCACATTAAGGATCACATAGCAACAGTACATCTCAAACCTAGAGAAACAGATGCATATCCTTGAAGAAGACCAAGGAAGATGTGTCAAAGGTAGGAATTGATCTGCATTTGCACAGATGAGGGAGTTATTGCAGTGTTTGCTAATGCACTTTGACTGTAACGCCTTTCGCCATTCGTCCATATCTGAGATTGTATTCATGTGGCAGCCAGGGAGTGTGCGTAGGGTGTAATACTGTTGTTGTGTTCTTGCTGGGTCAGAAAGGGCTCAAAACTGCAGTTTATTTTGGGAGTTTGACATATAAGCTCCAGGTAAGGTGAGGACACCTAGAAATATTCAGAAAACATACAAAGATGTCTAGATGTCTAGTCCACCTACTAGAGGACGATGTTAACGATGCAAAACAATTGTTTTGTTTTGTTAATTGATGAGCTAAAATGTATGGGTCTTTCATATGCTATTATATTTTCCATGGACAGTTCAAAGTCTGAATTACTACAAAATGTTTAACATTTAAAGGGATAGTGCACCTCCAAATTTTGTCATAATTCATAGACAAAAAGTGTGTTTCCTCTGTTCCACAGACGAAAGTCATATGTTTGAAACAACATGAGGTTGCACGAGTACATTTTGTTTTGTTTTGTTTTTTTTGTTTTTTTTGGGTGAGCTATCCTTTTAAGTCTTCTTCTGGCACAACAAAGCATTTTTAGACACAACGCAGACACATTAAGCACGTTAATATTTAAGCTACCAGAGAAAATGCTGTACAAAAAGAACCTGATTTCCTGATTTTCTGGATTCCCTATCGTTAGAGGGGCTGCTTTAATTAACTGTCCCACCCTGGCCCACTTTTCCCCAGTGGTGGGCTGCCGATTAGACACAGTATCATCTCACAATTGGAGCCATTCAGCTATGAAGCTCTTTGAAGTGCCAACAGTCTTTGTAGGTTTGGAAGTGGGTCACATACAGTTCAGATCATGTTGGGTATTTAGAAGTGTGCTGTATCTTTTGTAGCACAGGTAAGGCCCAGGAAGACAGGTTTAACTATTTAGATTAAAGAAATAATGTAAAAATTTTTCAATGTGCCGTAAACAGGGTGTTCAATTAGAAAATGAGGGTGGGACTTGATTTTGTCCGTCTGAATTTATTTAATGTGGAATTGATTGGAATTGTGAAAAGTGGGTGTTCCACACCAGAATGGAGCCAGACCTAAATGCAAGTATGCAGTGATTGTAGAGAAGTCTTCACCTCCTGAAACCAGTGTTGTCTTTCCACACAGTTTTTATTTTAGTCATAATATTTGTCTTTTGACGAAAATGTCCTTTAAGTTTAGTCAATATTTCATCGTCATATTCATTCATTTTAGTCAGTTTTACTTCGACTATAATGGCTCTGACTTTTAGTCGACAAAAACAACATATTTTAAATGACAAAACATGTATCGAACTGTAACAGACCAAACTTTTAACCAAATATTTTGAAAAATGCATAAACTGCCTACAATTATTTAAACATATATCAAACATATATTTGTTTCATATGTTAGATTAAACAACATAAGAAAACTGTCCTCAAATAGCATATAATAAATATACTAATAAATATTAGCTACTTTTTTTTTTTTTGAAGTTACTCTGTTGTGAATTCTTCACGTTTAGGCAAATTAGGATATAGCGTTAAGAGTAGTGCGTTTTTAAGGAAACGGCATATAAAAAATGTAAGTTACGCATTCTGAATAGCATGTAATTTAGTTTGTCCACTTGTTCATTGGCTTCATTGTCTGTGCAGATGTAAGTTGTAATATTACATTTATGTTGTGCATACAGGTGCATTTGAGTGAGATAGTTAACCCTTTGGTAAAATTCATTAAACAGGTGTTCAGCACTTTCATCTTACGCAGCTCAAACAGGGAAATTATAAAAATAATTTTTTCTTTCTAGATTTTTTTTCTTTAAAAAAATATAAAATACAATAATTGCTTGCTGTTTTCCTCATTTGTAAGCCGCTTTGGATAAACGTTTCTGCTAAATGACTAAATGTAAATGTAAAAACAGTGTTGACAAATAAATTTAAAAAAAACTTGTCAGTGAACATTTTCGTCAGTAACCTCGCTGATGAGATTAACACTGCCTAAAAGACCAGAGGCTGAAGGTCAAGTTCAACCTCAAGACAATCTCAACACGTCCCACTATTTTTTGTTTCAAATCTATTGTTATTTGCTATTATTGCCTTAAATTTTATTAGATTTAATTATTGTGTCAACTCTCAGTAAGATTTTCGAAAGACTGCATTACCTACAATGGTGGCCTAAGGCCGTTTTCAAAATCATTTTCAATTTCCTAACGTCATCTTTTTCCGAATTATGCGGTAAAGGAGAGCATTTTCGAAACGGTCCATTTTCAGTGGAGAAAAACGGTGTTGTAGTGTGGATGAGAGGCATAAATGTAGCAAAATTCAATCGAAAATGTATTAGTGTGGACATGGCCTAAAACAATGACTAAATAGCTATTTGGATATCAATTAACATTATCCAATAACTGGCACAGCAAAGCTGACGTCAGTATAAGAGCAAGTTATTACATTTTGATGAAAACTTACGGAGACAATTATTATCTTTTTTTTTTTTAAATGTTTTTTATAATGTGTACTGATGAATCGTGTGCAGTAAGACTCGAAACATTTATATAGAAAGAGTAATTTTGATTTCTGATTTAGATTTTTGAGGAAATCCAAGGAAGAGACTTGGTAGCAAATAATGTGAATTTCCATTAATTGAGACCAACTGAAAGTGAATTTTGCCAATACCGATAACTAAGCTGGTGGAAAAGGCAGATAACTGGTTAATTGGCTGATAGTTTTTAAAAATGTATTTATTAAATGTTAAAACATTTTCTACATCGTTTCTTACTGTGACAGGCACAGACATAGAGGCACCAAGAGTCCAAAATTAATCAAATCTGATTAATTTGATTAAATTAAAATAATATCTGCTACTATTTGCACTGGTGTGTAAATAGCATATACCATTATTTGCACCAGGGTGCAAATAGCATCTGCCAAAAAAACAACCAAAAAAAACAACCTAGATGTATTGCACACGGGACCTTTAGCTTTGCACATGCCCCACAGTACATTGGGGACTCTTATTTTGAAATGTGCTCTCAGCTCACACAAACACATGCAGCTCACAAAAACAAACAAAATATGCACTCTTACAATCATCTACAATGTATTACAATATAAACATCATAAGGTAATCATTGTCATAGGCTAATAACTACAGTATAAGCAGTAATTCATTAACAGTAATCATCATTTATCAATAGCAGTAGTCACATGGCACAACAAACTCCATGCAGAGTCAGTGATTGTTTTTATTTCATCTCTAGAGGCCGCTGCTATACTGCAGAACCAAGAAGTTCTAAATGTAGAACCCCCCAAGCACCCAAAACAGAGGAATAATAATAATAGCTATCGGCATTGATTTTTACCGATAACCAGTAGTGCCAAAAAGCAACTATCGGCACCGATATATCGGCCGAACTCTTGCCATTAAGCAAGATTGCCTTAAAGCAGTCTTTCCTGCTGTTATGAATTAATCTATCAAATTTGTTCTGTACTCATCTCCTTATGTGCCATTTGCTGTGTTGGCTGGCTCTTGAGATCCAAATAATTTATTTTGTTTGAAAGCAATCAATCCACCACATGCTGCCATAATCTTATCTGAGTGTATGCAGACAGGAGTGAGAGTTCATACCTTTTGTGTGTCTGATCTTTCACCTTTAATAATGTCCTTCATGAGCACAAGGGATTTTGTCACACTAGTGGATGACGAATTGCTGATGATGTCACACCCTAAAATCTCTCTGTGAATCTGATGTCATGCATTCATCCCAGGGACAACGTGACAGGTGTGTGCTATCTGCTACATGTCTAGTACAGTCCCCTTATCAACCTAGAATCTCTCATTGTTCACTGTTTCTGGCATTTCAAAGGTCTAGCTAGCATCTTCCTGGCTTTAGAAGATGATATTTGTTGGCATAATGGTAGTGGATGATATTTGGCGGGATTTACATATCAATGGAGTGGTGATGGAATGGGGGGATGTGGGGAAGTGAGACAGGCTTCTTTATGATGGGGGAGCATTTGGAGAGTTGCTCTTGGCGTCAGCCTGGATGAGCGTGTTATCATATTTGACATGAGATGGTTGGACTGGTCTCAGGACAGCTGTTAACTGTTCAGTTGAGTTATTCAGGCCCAACATGTTTCTATTGAGATTGGCAACCAATCATAATGCTGTGCAATGTTAAGCTTACCTTTTAAGTTGAAAAAAATCCCTTTTATATTATTACTTTTTAGCATTTGTCTCATTGTGGAGTATAAAATGTAAATATTTTGAGTTAACACTTTGATATATCAACTTCTTTGTCTTCCTTACAGCTGACATCATATCCACGGTTGAGTTCAACTCTACAGGAGAGCTCCTGGCCACTGGGGACAAAGGCGGACGAGTGGTGGTCTTCCAGAGAGAACAGGAGGTAATTTTATCCAGATAATATATTCTCTTTAAACTCAAGAACCTTCTGAAATCTGATTGGATGAGCCATGTTCAAAGCCATTGTAAAATAGCCAATATACGCACACCAGTGACCGCACATTGTTTAAATCATGTATTAATGCGGCAATGCTTTAATTATGCACGGCCTCCTGTCACCAAGGTAGTATCGTGTTAGCCAAAACTCAAAATACTTTAAAATAGTAGTTTTGTAAATACGCCATGGCTGTTATGTCTAGAACTACATAAAATAATATACAATACCTGATCAGGTAAGAATGCGCCGCGGTGGTCGACTAATAGACTAGTCGTCCAACAATTGACTAGTCGATTAGTGCGGTCGACTAACATTAATATTTTTAGAGGTGGTGGTTTAATGGGAAACACAGTTCTCAAATTGATTGAGAGAACTTCTTAAAAAGATTTTTTGCATGATTATAGCTTGCTGTGCTTAAAGATGAATAATAGTCAACACAGTAAAACCTTCTGCAATACGTTTTGTGTCTTTATTGCTTTAAGTGTAGTCCATTTATGCACCGCTCCTGTTTCAGCCATCAAAACACTGCATCAACATTACAAGACAATCACTATCGGACTTTAAATCCTCTGCTTAGTAATGTTTCTGTTTTTGCGAGGTGCTCTGGAGAGATTAAAGTCTTTTGCTGATTCTGTCTGACACTGCTTATATAAATAGTTGCTGTCAAAAGGGTGTTTAAACGAATTGATGTCGTGAACTAGATTTGTACCCGCATCATTATCTTGCAGTTCTGCGCTTTTGAATATGCAGTGAGGATCAACCTAAGATTATCAAGTGCTCCAGTTACATTGAAGCCCATCATTCTGCATTCAGGATGTGAATAAGCGGTGTTGTGCCTCTCTTTCTTATTTCTTACTTTTACTTTTATAGTATTTCTGCAATAAGATGTTATTGTTATTTTGCCTATATTTTGGTGAATATCCTTAGTGTTCGCAAATCCCTCTGAAACGTGTCTGATCGGGGTCAAGTGATCATAACAGAGCCTAATTATATGTACATTAATATCCTTCACACAGACTAGGTGACTGGTCGTTCAAACAACCGACCGACTAATCGATTAAGGAAACGGAAGTTTTGCACATCCCTAATATAAGGACTGTATCTTTTTTTGTCATACAAACTAGTCTGAAGCATGGCTGGGCATTGCCCTCTACATTTTCCTTGAGTTAGGATGACGAAACGACCAAGGGGGACCCGGTCAGGCAAAAAGAGAACCTATTGCCTCATGATAGAATTAAATCAAACTTGTAGCGTGAAATTTCTTGCAATTTGGATAAAATGTGATTAAGGTATTCTGACAACCCTCCTAAAATCAGTAAGGTAAAATCAGTCAGTACTTTTACATGCACTTTAGAAGTCTTATTTCAGTTTGACTAAAATAATTTGTCTTTTTAAGATGTCATGTGAACGCTTTAGTCTGATTTTAGCGTAGTCGGACTAACAGACTTAGATAATGCGATTGTAGCTTGGATTTGTTCAGCATGTATACACGTTTTTTGGACCACAGTTGGCCCTGAAATTGCACACTTGCTCCAAAAGACAGTGGTGATGATTGCCGTGTATTACCTGCACTTTCTCAGCTGACGTATATTTGATTACACATTATGTCTTACTTGGGACAGACAAATGAAGACTGTTGCTTGACGATGCAAAAAAACGCTGTAGCTTGATTATAACTGTGCGTGTAAACATACTTAGTGTAATTCACTGTCCTTTGCGTTTCATAGATCCTAAAAGGGAAGTTTATCTTTATTCAACTGTCTTCTATTAACTGAAATAACATTTTGTGTGTTTGTAGTGAACCATCTTCGATGTTGTGTCTAAGAACTGTTCAGATCTAAAACCCCCTCAATGTTTTGTCTAGCAGGACAAGGGTGTGAAACCCTGCCATCCACCCCACCTCTTTGCATCATCTTTAAAGAGATTTCATGGTGTCTGTTAATCCTCACACCATGATTCATGCCCCACTCTGTTCCAGACCCCCTTTAACCCCCTCCCTCCCACAGAGGGGAAATCTGTTTCCATTAATACCCCCGTCTTCTCTTGGCTGATCTGAATTCTCCTTATTGATTTAGATGCTTCCCAAGGTGAGAACTGACCCTGAAGGTTTGCATGGACTGATCGGTGTTGAGATATTCCTTTTAAACCCAGACCACCTTTGTGCCTTGAGATCGGAACCTGCCTCACTTACATTTTACAGCCTCCAGGAACAAAGAAAATGGAAAAATGTAATACTTATTCTACATTCTATTTTTGGCTCTAAAAGAGCTACAGACAGTGGGATATGGCTTACATAGAGGGACTTAATATGAACCAGTGTTCAAGCTGAAATTTCCAATTAACATGTGTTTGTGCTGCCGCTGATTATGTCTTATATGCATAATTAAGTTCAAGCATTTTAATGCGGAGCGCTGTATGAATTGTTTATGCAGTCCTCTTATGATGTGGGATACATTTGTATTGCATGATAACATGCTATAAACAAAAGCAATGCACAAAATACAAAAAGTTTGGGAATCTTCTTGATTCATCGCTTCTCACAACTAAAACGTCTATGTAAATGCACTTTTTTTTGTTTTTTTTTTTTTGTTGGTATAATACAATTGATTTCTAATTTGTTATTGGGTGTTCTTCAACTTTGGGTAATTTTATGTCCCAGGGGTTGATTCTCATTCACATGAACAGATTTAATTATTTTTTTATATAAGGGTCACTATAAGGGTCATTAAAAACTGACTTGGAAATTTTTATCAGGCCTTCAACATTTATTTTTGATACCTTTTACTGTAAATGCCTTTTATGTATAGATTTTTACATTTTAGGGTTGGGTTAGGGGTTCCAGAAATTGAAAATCCATAATAAAAATACAAATGATTAGATTTTTAAAACTATCATTATCTAAACAAAGAGTGAAATAAGAATAAACTCTTTCAATATTCAATTCTCTATTCAATTTTTTTTTTTTTTCAATTTCTCAAAAATTACAACTGTCCCACAGTTGTGGCATACTTTCCACCACACTAAACAATTTTGCCACAAATAAAGTTTCTTTAAAAATTAGTGTACGTGTTAACCAAGTCGACAAAAGTGTCAGTCAAGTTCATGCTTGAGATTAAATATGACACAAGTAATGTTTGAAGAAAACAAAGAAAAATTAAGGTAAATATCACCTGTGAGCAGGATATTTGTATTGGCTGTCATTTCCAACATACAAAGCTGTAACTTTGCCGATTAGCCTTAGAAAGACAAAGGATTCAGGCTTTTTATGTTAAAGTAAAAAAAAGAAAAATAATAATAATAAAATATATATGTATTATTATTATTATTATTATTATTATTATTATTATTATTATTTGTTTTATTTATTTATTTATTTTTAATTAATTTTTTTTTTTTTTTCCATCACTATCATTTCCACAGCAGAATTCAGTTAAACACAAAATAGAATTTGATATGTGTTGGAAATTACACTGTGATGAGAATTTTCATCACTTTCAGAAGAAACAAATGACAAAAATTAAACAAATCTCCTTTGTAGCATGTACATAGTTAGATAAATAATGATAATAATAATACAAAAACTAGTGAGTAGTTTCTTTCTCAAAATTACTAAAAAGAATCGGATTCTACTTAAGTAGAAACAGAATCAGCTCCCTTGACATTTTTTATATTGATCCATTGACCATTAACACTATAAAGGGATAGTTCACCTAGAAAATAAACATTCTGATCTCATTAAACACCCACATGACTTTCTTTCTCTGTGGAACACAGAAGGACATGTTAGGCTGAATGTTAGGGACTGACAGCCTCAGTCACCATTTACTTTCATTGTATGAAAAAAGCATGCAATGAAAGTAAGTGGTGATAGAGGCTGACGTTCTGCCTAACATCTCCTTTTGTGTTCCATGGAAGAAAGAAAGTCATACGAGTTTGGAACAACATGAGAGTGAGTAAATGAGAACAGAATTTTAAGTTGGGTTGAACCACCCTAAAGACTATTTTTCACTGTCTTGATTTAACCATAAATACTTACTTCATTGCAGAGTAAGAACCAGCCTCACCGTCGGGGGGAGTACAATGTTTACAGCACCTTTCAGAGCCACGAGCCTGAGTTCGACTACTTGAAAAGCCTGGAGATCGAGGAGAAGATAAATAAAATCCGCTGGCTGCCTCAACAGAATGCCGCCTATTTCCTCCTCTCCACCAATGGTGAGCCAACCACTCTCGTATGATTTATCTGGAAGCTTTCATCCACTGAACACACCAGAATGTTTTGAAAGCTGGTCTCCAGAGCGGGAGTTTGGTCCCCATTAGTCATCTTTAAAGGAAAAGTTCACCCAAAAATGAAGATTCTCTCATCATTCATTCACCCTCATGCCATCCCAAATGTGTATGACTTTCTTTCTTCAGCAGAACACAAATGAAGATTTTAAGAAGAATAGTTCAGCTCTGTAGGTCAGCTATTCATTGTTAAAGTCATTGTTTACATATACTGTATGTAAATGAGATATACAAAAGGCACCGATTTTGCAGAATGACCATGTTGAAAATGTACACTACAGTTCTTACACAGTTAAAATGTATATTTTCAGAAGAGTCATTAGATATAAGATGAACCGCAGTAGAAACATGTTCCATGTGTTTTCTTTTTCACTCCTAACAGAAATTCATGCTAGTCCAAGCTAGCATTTCCAACAAAGTTAGCCATTTTGACTTCAAAATACAGGTCTGCGAGTTGTGATATAAATCTTAGATTAACTAAAATGTATTTTTTTTTTTTTCATTTGCTGTGTCTGTTATAGTTACTGTTAAATGGCTTAAAATGATGTGTTTATGCAAAGTGGCATGCTATTAGTACAGTATGAAGCTCTAATATACAAACTCACATTCATCAGTCTTCTGAGATGGATGGTATGCATGCAAGTATAGTCCTACTTTTGGACACATCAGAGCTGTTAGGGATTCAGGCAAAAGCAACGTTTAATCAGGTTATTTAGGGAGATATTGATCTTATTTGATGAATCTCCTGTCTATTTGTGTCATGCCAGCTAAGTTCACTCCCTTTTCTTGCTATTTGCCTTCCAATGGATCAGCAGATTAAGTTTCTCTCTGTTCCTGCCACAAACACTGTTCCCCCTTTCCTTGTTGTCAATCATGTCATCTCTTCTCCCAGATAAAACTGTGAAGCTATGGAAAATCAGTGAGAGAGATAAGCGACCAGAGGGCTACAATCTGAAGGATGATGATGGAAGGATACGGGACCCCACCACCATCACAGCTCTAAAGGTTAGTCATGTTACCTATGACTTCCATGATATTGTTTAGAGCCTCAGATGGCACATTCACCGATTACCTACTGTCTGTTCACTGACCATTAGGGCTGGCAATATATAAAATATTCACAATGTTGTCGCGATGATTTGACCGGTGATAAAAAAATAAATAAGCAAAATTGGAAATATAGAAATATTAGTCCAGGCTGCACAATTAATAAAAATAACATAAAAAAAAAATCCAGTTGAGGAAAATATGACAGAAATATATTTCTGTTGTATCAAACAAATCCTCAAAATAATAATTGTAATTCAGTATCATATTATAATAACAAACTTGACTGGACAGTAATACATAATATTCAACTGAGTTCCAAAATATAAATGAGTGAAGTTGTAGTTTCTGCACACCCTGTTCATTCACAGAAATGTCCCAGGAGATCAGCAGTCACAGAAATACTCAAACCAGCCCATCTGGCACCAACTATCATGCCACAGTCCAAATCACTGAGATAAAATTTTTTCCCATTCTGATGGTTGATGTGAACATTAACTGAAGCTCCTGACCCGTATCTGCATGATTTTATGCACTGCACTGCTGCCACATGATAGGATGTTTAGATAATTGCATGGATGATTTTTGGTGCCAGATGGGCTGATTTGAGTATTTCTGTAACTGCTGATCTCCTGGGATTTTCACGCACAACAGTTTCTAGAATTTACTCCGAATGGTGCCAAAAACAAAAAAACATCCAGTGAGCGGCAGTTGTGTGGACGGAAATGCCTTGTTGATGAGAGAGGTCAACAGAGAATGGCCAGACTGGTTCGAACTGACAAAGTCTACATTAACTCAGAAAACCACTCTGTACAATTGTGGTTAGAAGAATATCATCTCAGAATGCTATTCTGAGATGCAGGTTGGTGCTTTTTTGGCGGCACAAGGGGGACCTACACAATATTAGGCAGGTGGTTTTAATGTTGTGACTGATCGTGTGTGTGTGTGTGTGTGTGTGTGTGTATATATATACAGTTTTGCTCAAAAGTTTGCATACCCTGACAGAAATTGTGAAATTTTGGCATTGATTTTGAAAATATGACTGATCATGTCTTTTATTTAAGGATAGTGATCATATGAAGCCATTTATTATCACATAGTTGTTTGGCTCCTTTTTAAATCATAATGATAACATAAATCACCCAAATGGCCCTGATCAAAAGTTTACATACCCTTGAATGTTTGGCCTTGTTACAGACACACAAGGTGACACACACAGGTTTAAATGGCAATTAAAGGTTAATTTCCCACACCTGTGGCTTTTTAAATTGCAATTAGTGTCTGTGTATAAATAGTCAGTGAGTCTGTTAGCTCTCACGTGGATGCACCGAGCAGGCTAGATACTGAGCCATGGGGAGCAGAAAAGAACTGCTTACAAGCAGTTATGGAACAAGGTAAAGATGGAAAAGGATATAAAAAGATATCCAAAGCCTTGAAAATGCCGGTCAGTACTGTTCAATCACTTATTAAGAAGTGGAAAATTCAGGGATCTCTTGATACCAAGCCAAGGTCAGGTAGACCAAGAAAGATTTCAGCCACAACTGCCAGAAGAATTGATCGGGATACAAAGAAAAACCCACAGGTAACCTCAGGAGAAATACAGGCTGCTCTGGAAAAAGATGGTGTATTTGTTTCAAGGAGCACAATACGACGATACTTGAACAAAAATGAGCTGCATGGTCGAGTTGCCAGAAAGAAGCCATTACTGCGCCAATGCCACAAAAAACAACACCTTGACATGCCTCACATCTTCTGGCACACTGTAATTTTGAGTGACGAGACCAAAATAGAGCTTTATGGACACAGCCATAAGCGCTATGTTTGGAGAGGAGTCAACAAGACGTATAGTGAAAAGAATACCATCCCCCTTGTGAAGCATGGTGGTGGCTCACCGATGTTTTGGGTGTGTGTGAGCTCTAAAGGCATAGGGAATCTTGTGAAAATTGATGGCAAGATGAATGCAGCATGTTATCAGAAAATACTGGCAGACAATTTGCATTCTTCTGCACGAAAGCTGTGCATTGGACGCTCTTGGACTTTCCAGCACGACAATGACCCTAAGCACAAGGCCAAGTTGACCCTCCAGTGGTTACAGCAGAATAAGGTGAAGGTTCTGGAGTGGCCATCACAGTCTCCTGACCTTAATATCATCGAGCCACTCTGGGGAGATCTCAAACGTGCGGCTCATGCAAGACGACCAAAGACTTTGCATGACCTGGAGGCATTTTGCTAAGACGAATGGGCAGCTATACCACCTGCAAGAATCTGGGGCCTCATAGACAACTATTACAAAAGACTGCACGCTGTCATTGATGCTAAAGGGGGCAACACACAGTATTAAGAACTAAGGGTATGTAGACTTCTGAACAGGGGTCATTTCATTTTTTTCTTTGTTGCCATGTTTTGTTTTATGATTGTGCCATTCTGTTATAACCTACAGTTGAATATGAATCCCATAAGAAATAAAATAAATGTGTTTTGCTTGCTCACTCATGTTTTCTTTAAAAATGGTACATATATTACCAATTCTCTAAGGGTATGCAAACTTCTGAGCACAACTGTGTGTGTGTATATATATGTATATATATATATATATATATATATAAACTCAGCAAAAAAGAAACGTCCCTTTTTCAGGACACTGTATTTTAAAGATAATTTTGTAAAAATCCAAATAACTTTACAGATCTTTATTGTAAAGGGTTTAAACAATGTTT
This sequence comes from Myxocyprinus asiaticus, assembly GCF_019703515.2. Classification (NCBI taxonomy): domain Eukaryota; kingdom Metazoa; phylum Chordata; class Actinopteri; order Cypriniformes; family Catostomidae; genus Myxocyprinus; species Myxocyprinus asiaticus. The sequence goes on from NC_059383.1 coordinate 10,757,330, forward strand.
TCCATGCTTGTTCAATGAACCATAAACAATTAATGAACATGCACCTTTGGAACAGTCCTTAAGACACTAACAGCTTACAGACGGTAGGCAATTATGGTCAAAGTTATAAAAACTTAGGACACTAAAGAGACCTTTCTACTGACTCTGAAAAATACCAAAAGAAAGATGCCCAGGGTCCCTGCTCATCTGTGTGAACGTGCCTCGGGTATGCTGCATGGAGGCATGAGGACAGCGGATGTGGCCATATAATATTCCATCCAATAAATTGCTATGTCCGTACTGTGAGACACCCAAGACAACGCGACAGGGAGACAGGAAGGACAGCTGATCATCCTTGCAGTGGCAGACCACGTGTAACAACACCTGCACAGGATCGGTACATCCGAATATCACACCTGCAGGACAGGTACAGGATGGCAACAACAACTGCCCGAGTTACACCAGGAACGCACAATCCCTCCGTCAGTGCTCAGACTGTCCGCAAAAGGCTGAGAGAGGCTGGACTGAGGGCTTGTTGGCCTGTTGTAAGGCAGGTCCTTACCAGACATCAGCGGCAACAAAGTCGCCTATGGGCACAAACCCACCTTTGCTCGACCAGACAGGACTGGCAAAGGTGCTCTTCACCGACGACTTGCATTTATTGTCGAAGGAATGAGCGTTACACCGAGGCCTGTACTCTGGAGCGGGATCGATTTGGAGGTGGAGGGTCTTTCATGGTCTGGGGCGCTGTGTCACAGTATCATCGGACTGAGCTTGTTGTCATTGCAGGCAATCTCAACGCTGTGCGTTACAAGGAAGACATCCTCCTCACTTATGTGTTACCCTTCCTGAAGGCTCATCCTGATATGACCCTCCAGCATGACAATGCCACCAGCCATACTGCTCTTTCTCTGCATGATTTCCTGCAAGACAGGAATGTCAGTGTTCTGCCATGGCCAGCGATGAGCCCGGATCTCAATCCCATTGAGCACGTCTGGGACCTGTTGGATTGGAGGGTGAGGGCTAGGGCCATTCCTCCCAGAAATGTCCAGGAACTTGCAAGTGCCATGGTGGAAGAGTAGGGTAACATCTCACAGCAAGAACTGGCAAATCTGGTGCAGTCCATGAGGAGGAGATGCACTGCAGTACTTAATGCAGCTGGTGGCCACACCAGATACTGACTGTTACTTTTGATTTTGACCCCCCCCCTTTGTTCAGGGACATTATTCCATTTCTGTTAGTCACAGGTCTGTGAAACTTGTTCAGTTTATGTCTTAGTTGTTGAATCTTTTTATGTTCATACATATATTTACACATGTTAAGGTTGCTGAAAATAAAAGCAGTTGAAAGTGAGAGGATGTTTCTTTTTTTGCTGAGTTTATATTATATACAGTGCCTTGCAAAAGTATTCAGACCATTGACCAATTCTTTCATATTACCGAATTACAAATGGTACACTGAAATTTCATTCTGATTGATATTTTATTTTAAAACACTGAAACTCAAAATCAATTATTGTAAGGTGACATGTTTTTTTGTTGGGAAATATTTTTATTAAAAATAAAAACTGAAATATCATGCTTGCCTAAGTATTCAACCCCCACACATTAATATTTGGTCGAGCCACCTTTTGCTGCAAAAACTGCTAAGTCTTTTGCGGTACATATGTACCAGCTTTGCACACAGTGACGAAGTGATTTTGGCCCATTCTTCTCGGCAGATTTGCTCCAGGTTGTTCAGGTTGGTTGGGTGATGATTGTGGACTGCAATTTTCAAATAGTGCCACAGATTCTCAATAGGATTGAGATCAGGACTTTGACTGGGCCAATGTAGGACATTTATCTTTTTGTTCTTGAGCCACTCCAATGTTGCTTTGGCCTTGTGCTTGGGATCATTGTCAGGCTGAAGGGTGAGTTTCCTTCCATGCTTCAGTTTTTTCAGCAGACTGAAGCAGGTTCTCTTGCAGTAATTCCCTATATTTTGCTCCATCCATTCTTCCTTCAATTCAAACAAGATGCCCAGTCCCTGCTGATGAGAAGCATCCCCACAGCATGATGCTGCCACCACCATACTTCACTTTAGGGAAGGTGTGTCTTGAGGCATAGGAAGTGTTAGGTTTGCACCACACATAGCACTTTGAGTTTTGGCCAAAAAGCTCTATCTTGGTCTCATCTGACCACAAAACCTTCTCCCACATAGCAGCTTGGTCACTCACATGCTTTCTGGCAAACTCCAGACGTTCTTTCAGATGGTACTTTTTGAGTAACGGCTTCTTTCTTGCCACCCTCCCATACAGGCCAGCATTATGCAGTGCTCTTGATATGGTTGACTGGTGCACCATTACTCCACTCCCAGTCACTGAACTCTATAGCTCCTTCAAAGTGATTGTTTGCCTCTCTGTGGCTTCTCTCACATGTCTCCTTTTTGTTAGAGCACTGAGTTTTGAGGACGGCCTTTTCTTGGCAGTGCCTGGGTGGTGTGGTGCAGCTTCCACTTCCTGATTATTGATGCAACTGTGCTCACTGGGATATCCAAACATTTGGATATTATTTTGTTCCTTTACCCTAATCTATGCATTTTTATTACTTTATCTCTAACTTCTGTGGAATGCTCTTTGGTCTTCATTTTCCTTCAGATTCACAGCCTGACCAATGATCCTTCAACAATGGTTTTTTTTTTTTTTTTCTCCATAAAATGTGATTGCAACATTAATTATTCACAGGTAGATGCCAATGGTAAAGTAATTGTGTCCTCGTTAGGGCAGTTTCTTTCATCGGTGTAACCTGGCAGCTTCCACAGCACAGGGGTTGAATACTTATGCAAGCAAGATATTTCAGTTTTGTTTTTTTGTTTTTTATATTTCCCAACATAAAACCAATGTCACCTAACAATAATTGATTTTGAGTTCCAGTGTTTTAAAATAAAATATCAAACAGAATGAAATTTCATTGCACCATTTGTAATTCAGTAATATGAGATAATTGGTCAGGGGTCTGAATACTTTTGCAGGGCACTGTATATATATATATATATATATATATATATATATATGGTCCAATGAAATTTCATTCTGTTTGAAATTAAAAACTGAAATACCTTGCTTGCATAAGTATTCAAGTCTTGTGCTGTGGAAGCTGCCAGGTTACACCGATGAAAGAAATTGCCCTAACGAGGACACAATTACTTTACCATTGGCATCTACCTGTGAATCACTGCATGCCCAATTATTAGGCATGTGAGTATTCTGATCTTATCATTATTTCCATGCACATTTTCCAACTCCAAACCATATAAACTTGAATGCTTATTGGATTCAATCATTTTCAGGTGGTATATATTTGTATAATGAGGGAGGGCGTGGCGAAAGTGACTAACACCTTATATCAAGGTGTGCATAATTATTAGGCAGCTTCATTACCTCAGGTAAAATGGCCCAAAAAAGAGATTTAACTGACACTTAAAAGTCAAATATTGTAAAATGCCTTTCAGATGGATGCAACACTCTTGAAAATGCTAAACTATTGAGGTGTTACCACCGGACAATCAAACGTTTTGTTGCGAATAGTCAACACAAGTGATGGCTGAAATTGCCAGTTCAGATCGGATTTAATCAGGACACACAAATTTTCTATAACCTCCTGAGTCCCCCACGTGACTGGTGTGCATTTTCCATTTCCCTTTTTGATTTCTAACTAGTAGCACCTAATAAACATAAAAAATAAAAAATGTATGTCCACATATGTAAACAGCAGGACATTGTTGTGAAATTTTAAGAAATACCAAGCTATAGAAAGTCAGATTTTTTTCATCAAATAGTGTGTCCAGGAGTGTTGGTTATTCCTGTTTTTGAGACGTTACAGCTGATTTTCTATAAAGCTGAATTAATAATTCTGATTAAAAGTAATGGCCAGCATCATCCAAACACTGCCAACCATGTTAAAATAAAATTTTGCATTATAAAATTCTGAATCTATATACTGATTATCATTGTTCCATGTCTGCCAAACATGTTGAGTGGTCAAAACATCATCTGCAGCCTGAAACGGAACTTTTGGTTTTATTTTAGGAGTGAATGCACTTAACTGCATAGAAAGCTATAGGATGCACCCTAGCTCCCTGTTTAGTAAACCACTTAACCTCCAGTGTACAGTCCTGTCTGCACTGGTCTCAGAACATTTCGAAATGCACCTTATTTTCATCCTAACTCCATATAAGGCCTCTAAAATCAACAATTTTCAGCTTTTGCATGAATACATTTATTCTCCATGTGAAATGCACTATAAATATATACAGTAAGAATGCATTTACTAATGTTAATGAATAGCACCGTATTGTACAGTGATAACAAAATAAAATGAGGGCTGTCGATTTAACGCGTTAATTCAGTGTGATTTAATTATATTAAAAAAACATGTTAAAAAAAATAATGCAAGTAATCATGTCCCTGGACCATGATAAGGTATATTCCTTCCATCTGAGCAATTCAAGCTTATAGTACCACCTGTATTCTCCAGGGGGCAGTAAGTGAAACTTCAGCTGTTTGGGCAATGCGGTTATACAGAGAACAAACCACACTCACCGACAGCAGACAAAAGAAGATGAAAACACGTTCTTGCTTTCAAACACAGATTGATGGAGCGCAAATACAAACGCAGGGATCTCAAGACGTGTTTTTCTAAGCCTCAAACTATGTTTAACTTGACACAGCAACCTAAAAACTGTATGTTTATAACGCAACGCAAACGAGACACTCCAAAAGCGTCTGACGCAGGTGTGCATTGACGCGTCCTTAGAAAAGCCCTCGTAATAAATCTACCTCGGACTGATTGACGAATTCAATTGCAAAATGGATTTTGTGAACTGTAGGCCAATGATAGGCAGATGACATAAGTTCAATAATATGGAAATAAACAAAATATTGCATACTGAAGCCACTTTTGAATTGTCTTTTTGGTAACACTTTACAGTAAGGTTGTATTCGTTAATATTAGTTAATGTATTAGATATCATGAACAAACAGTTAGCAATATATTGTTTACAGCATTTATACAATTTTGTTAATATTAGTTAATAAAAATACAACTGTTGATTGTTAGTTCATGTTAGTTCATAGTGAATTAACTAATGTTAACAAACACAACTTTTGATTTGAGAAATGTATTAATATATGTTGAAATTAACATTAACTAAGATTAATAAAAGGTGTAAAAGTAGTGTGCATTGTTAGTTCATGTTAACTAATGTTGTTATTTAACAAATAGTACCTTATTGTAAAGTGTTACCGTCTTTTTTTAATGCTTTACTCATGTGCCACAATGATGTAATGCATTTTAATTATCTATATTATTATTTGTTATAATATATAGTTTAATTATAATGATTTAAATCTAACTATAAGTATTTAATCATTATTTATTGAATTATTGTTATTTGAGGGGCTTTCTAAGCAAATATTTTTATATGCGATCAATTGCGATTAATTCGATTAATTAATCGGCATACCACGTAATTAATTTGATAAAAAATTTTAATCGATTGACAGCCCTAGAACAAAATTTATATTAAAATGAAGTAAAATAACCCACAGATGTGTTATAGTTGAAAATTATTCAAAATAACTGTATTTTTTCAACTTTTAAGGGAATAATGTCCTATTTTCCACATATGTGGACTTTATCTTTATCAGCGTGCTGACACTTGGAAAATGAATGGATTTTTTAAAGCGGCATATCAAATGAAACTAGAGACGCTACTCTTCACAACTAAATAGGTTTCAATTAAAAATCTTAAAGAGGTTTCTTACCAGAGGCACTTTTGTTGGCACTGTGCCCGTAGTAGTGCTTCACGGAAATCTATGTCATGCTGTTGCGTCATGTGACACGGTGCACCAGAAGTTTAATGCTTAAATGACAGTGTAGAGTCATGTCAACAGTATGCATTCGGTTTTAATTCATTTAAATTATGAATTGCGTATAGCGAAGCCAAAATACAACGTCCACGCATGTGGATGCGGGATCGCATAATGTTAACAGTCCACCTGGAAACAAAGTCGTGTTTACAAGGTACCAGGCTGATACAAAAAGCACTTTTGAGGATGAAATTATCACTGGATTTGCCAACGTTTTCCAGGTTAGTTGCATCAAATCTTTTAAAGATATTCGGAGTTTTGTTTGATGTGCTAAGTAGAAAGTTACCAAGATATCCACAAGCCAAATTATATATTTTGCGAGTTATGTCCACGCTCCTAAACAGCACGGAAAAACAAAACAAACAAATGCAAGTTATGGCTGAAATCACCAGTTCAGAAGACCTGGATGTGCACTTATCAACAATCCACTTTCTTCCTTTTAAGTGGGCGGTTCTTGGCAAGAATAAGCTGCAATCTGGACCATATGACTTAACGCCACTAGTCAAAAGTCTGAATTTAAGCATATGGAGAAAAGGAGCTGTAAGTCTTAATCCTTTGGCTCTAGAATGTGAAGGAAAATAAGGTCAAGCTCTGCTGTAATTTGGCAGCCATTGCTTGCATGATTGCACCCCCTGCACAACATTTGGTGAGTTTCATATCTCACCAAATGCAGCTGACAAGGTGTGGGGTAGTATGGTGGAGGTCGTCAAATTTATTGTAAAATGTTTGTTGGATGCTTGTTGTTTGAGGCTCGAGACTGGAGAAAGACCTGTGCATCTGTCAGTGCAGACCCAGAGGAATATATCCCCCTACATACATGGATTCACACCGTGAAAGTGAAAAGTGTCCAGGGGTGACCTGCTGCTACAGCTGGGGGCAGCTGATAAATGTCAAATGTTAATTCTGTGTTGATACTCTGGTCTTTTCTTCAGGGAATCAATAGATTGATGCCATTTGAGAGCTTTTTTAGTATTGTTCCTCAAAATACAAAATTTTCCCGTGAGTTTCACTGAATATGACAATGCAACAGTAAAAAAAAAAAAAAAAAAAAAAAGGCTAACATTCCAAAGTGCAAGAAATAGTTCACCCAAAAATGAAAATTCTGTCATCATTTACTCACCCTTATGTTGTTCCAAACCCGTATGACTTTTTTTTTTTTTTCCATGGAACACTAGAAGAGATGTTGGCAGAATGTTAGCTTCAGTTACCATTCACTTTCATTGAAACTTTTTTCCAATTAAAGTGAATGGTGACGGAGGCTAACATTCAGCCTTAATTTCTGGCAAAACTATCCCTGAAATTTAAGGCCAACGCAAATGTAGTAATAACTGAAGCAATATTACGTCAGCGAAAAGCAACAAAAGCAACAATTTCCCTTTTATCTACCCATGTGCTGAGCTAAAGGCTTCTCTCAGTTCAAGAAGTCAACTGGAAATATGATATTGATTTATGCCAGCAGTCATCCATTCAGAGAGATATCAATAGTTCAACCCCAGCATTACTCAGATCGTGTCATTTCACATTGATGATAATTTTCTTCACTGAGTTTGGATTGATCCCTTACGTAATGGGTGACTTAGTAGATCGATGTAAAATCTCATTATGTGAGTGGGAGATGGACTTCTCAGACATCACTGAAACTTAATAAATATCCCAAAGCTTACAGACAGTTGGTTCTCATACCATTATTGCCAGTAGAAGAGATGTCCAAGACGAGATAACACTCATATGAAAACAGCTTGTATTTAGGGGAAAGCTATTGTACTTACAGTATTTAAGGTATATATTATACATGTCCTGTGGACTCCTTTTATGGTGCTTTGTTGTCATTTTTTGGAGCTTGACAGCCCCTGGTCCCTATTTACTTTCATTGTATAGAATAGAGCAGCCAGAACTAAACATCTTATGTGTTCCACGAATGAAATGAGTAAATGATGACAGTATTTTTGTTTTTGGGTGAACTATTTCATAAAATGGAAATGTAATGTGAATTAGATAAATCATCCAGGTATCTAGACCTGCATCCATTATTCATTTAGCATTGATTTATCCCTCACGGTTTCTGTTGATGATACAGTGGTGGCTCTGGATAGATTTATTAAGGATTGTGTTCTTGAGATGGCTGTAATGTGTGCAGGGCTGCAGTTCTCTCTGATCCTTAACTAAGACTGCAGTGCACTGGAGAGCAGAGCTGGAAGAACAGAAATGCAGTCCCGTGTGTGTGTGTGTGTGTGTGTGTGCGCACTTGCACAAAAGCACGTTATTTATCACTTTGCACAGGCTGAGCAGAGTGGAAAAAGAGATAAAGGGGGAGGTGAGATGGGATCCCTCACAGGGAGTCCACAGGGTACATGTGTCCCCATCGGCAGGCTGTTATCCATGACGAGTGGTCTAACCCGTGTTTAATGCCTTCATCTGCGACTGCACCTCCAACACCAGGGGATTCACCCCGCAAAATTGTTTCTGCAGGGCGGGGGGAGGGAAGGATGTAGGTCGTCACTGCCAATAAAATAGTCAATCAAAGACATCTTTAGGATGGTGGAAGATGTGCGCTTTTGTGGTTGACTCGAAAACAAAAGAAGGGATATATGCGTGAATCACACCCAAAAAAAAAAAAAAGTGCAGGTAATATTTCTCCAGAAAAATCAAATGAATAAAATGAGATGTGTTTTGCATAAAGACCTTGAAGCCCATTTGTAGGACCATTAAGATATTTTCCTTCTGACATTATTTTCATGACAATAAATCATACACACATTCTCTTTACCATAATGTGTCAGGACACTTTCCTTTTGATTGTTTTGTAATTCATTTATTCTCAATGGTGAATGTCATTACAGTAAAAATTCTATATTTATTTATTTATTTTTTTCAGGCAGCGCAACAAACATTACAGGCAGTACATTAAATTCTACCATGACATAAATTCTTGAAATTTGAATAATTTAAAGAACTGTCATGAAAATGTCACAATGCAAAAAATCTTAATGAATCTCACTAAAGTTTGTGGCAGGTCATATTGCTCATCAAAATAAAAAAAAACAAAAAATAAAAAAAAAAAACATTATTGTAATGCATAGTTCACCCAAAAATGAAAATTCTCTCATCATTTACTCACCCTCATGCCATCCCAGATGTGTAATGATTTTTAGAAGAATATTTCAGCTCTGTAGGTCCATACAATGTAAGTGAATGATGACCAAAACTTTGTAGCTCCAAAAAGTACATAAAGGCAGCATAAAAGTTATCCATAAGACTCCAGTTGTTAATCAATGTCTTCTGAAGCGATCTATTTGGTTTTGGGTGTGAACAGACCAAAATGTAACTCCTTTTGCACTGTACATGTTGCCATTGCAGTCTCTAGGCACTATCATGATATATTGAAATTATGATTGCCAAGAAGACTGCTGTCAAGATGTACAGTGAAAAAGGAGTTACATTTTGGTCTGTTTTCACCCCAAACCAACTGGATCACTTCTGAAGACATGGATTTAACCACTGGAGTTTGATGGATTATGTTTAAGCTGACTTGATGTGCTTTTTTGAGCTTCAAAGTTCTGGTCACCATTCACTTGCATTGAATGGACATACAGAGCTGAGATATTCTTCTAAAAATCTTCATTTGTGTTCTGCTGAAGAAAGTAAGTCATACTCATCTGGGATGCCATGAGGGTGAGTAAATTATGTGAGTATTTTCATTTTTGGCTGAACCATCCCTTTAGCACATTTTACAATGCTTAAATCAAATACATTAGAGAAAAAATGATGATTTCTGAACAAATCTGTGCAAAAATTCCTAAAATGTCCATAGACTGTGTCTGGGCCTGTCGACATGTAATGTGTGAATAAATAACCCCAAATAGTCTCTCATAATCCATGCAGATTTATGATTAAGCTTTAACACACTAAAATAATGAATGACATGTGAATAAAGTGTACCCACATATCCAGCCCCTCTTATCATTAGTGGCTGAACATCCCAGCAGTCAAACTTAATTAAGGCTTGATTGAGAGATAATTGAGGGGCTGGATTGAGAGAGCTTCAATCAGTCTTGATTGTTCCTGTCAACTGAATTCATGAGGCTATGCCCGAATGGCAAATTGTATTATTGCAGGCATATGTAGTGTCTAGTAATTAGCAAAAAACTGTTGACAACAGTTTGGCTGTAAAGATGTCAGTGTTCAGAATGAATTGTTTCCTTGCAAAATCTAGGTAACATTTTGTTAGGTTCCATTTGTTAACATTAGTTAATGCATTAGGTTTCATGAACAAACAATGAGCAATATTTTAAAACAGCATTTATTAATCTTGGTTAATTACTGTAATAAAAAACACTTTTGTTCATTGTTAGTTCATGTTGCATTAAAGGATTATTCCGGGCTCAATACAGCTCAGACCACAGCAATTGTGGCATAATGTTGATATCATCCCTCCTTTTCTTAAAAAAAACAAAACAAAAATCGAGGTCACAGTGAGGCACTTACAATGGAAGTGGATGGGGCCAATTTTTGGAGGGTTTAAAGTCAGAAATGTGAAACATAATTTTATAAAAGCACATACATTAATTCTTCTGTTAAAACTTGTGAATTATTTGAGCTGTAAAGTTAAATCATCATTTTTACAGTCATTTTAGGGTTTTAGGCTGTAAATTGGCTGTAACTTCACACAGAAAAGGTTAGTAAGTGATTTTATCACACTAAAATCATGTTTACATGCATATTGTTTATGTCCTGTCGGGGATTATTGCAACAATGAATCATTAGCTCTTAACTGATTATTCAGCTTGTGCCCCAATTTAAAAGGTTGTATTAAACGTGCTTAGTAACAATAAAAAGGACAAAATAATCTTTTAAAAATACCTCTAAGTGACATCAACTGAATTAAAAGGGAAAAATACTTTTTATTAAGTTTAATTTAGTAAAGAAATTCACTGCAAAAAATCCTATTGTTATCAAGAGTTTTTGTCTTGTTTTCCATTTAAAATTGTCTAAATATCCTTAAAACAAGATTCATTTACTTGAGAAGGAACATATAAGATATTTAGACTTGCTTTAAGAGAATGTCTCTTAAATATAAGTGTAATTTGTATATAAGTGTATTTTTTTTCACTTGGTTATACTTCTGCGAGTATAGTAAAGACAAAATACACTTATATTCATGATTTATTCTCTAAAAAGCAAGTCTAAATATCTTATATGCTGCTTCTCAGGTGAATGCATCTTTTTTAAAAGGATTTTTAGATATTTGAAAATATTAGTATTTTTAATATTATATTCAACATTCTCAGATAACAATTTTTTCTTCTGCAGTATAGCTGCTAAAGTAAATGTACGTAGTTTTAAAGGAGTTTTAGATATTTACAAGCCAAAACAAAAACAAATCAAAAATGTATTTTGTTGCAGTGTATAATAGGGTGAAGACGTCCCTTTCTCACCTTTCTGTTCACTTCAATCCATCTTTAACTCACAAAAAAACAAACTCTCTCTTATTAATAAAGCTGCGTATTGCCAATTTTCTTCACGATAAGAAATGCACAGTGACATATATTATGATTCAATAAGTCGCGAGCCATCACGTTATAATCTAGCTGCTTTAAGTACAGTTAGGCTCAGTCAACAGAATTTGTGGCATAATTTTGATTAGCACATAATACATTTTCAACTCATCCCTTCTTTTGCTTAAAAAAAAAAAAAAAGTATTACAACGGAGGTGAATGGGGCCAGTTTTTTGGAGGGTTTAAAGGCAGAAATGTGAAACTTATAAAAACATCATCACTGCACTTTTTCATAATACAAGCGTTTAATTGTTTTTGAAAATAATGTCATAATGCCAAAAAAATCTTAATGATTCTAAAACAGACTTCTTTTTTCTTTTGATTTTGGGATCAAATATGACCTGGATGTTTTTTCACTTTATTCACCCTGCCAGTCTTTGACTCTAAGCTAGCCTCAACAATGTATTTTTGTCACATTTCTAAGAAAACATTAGGCCTGGTGTAATGTTTTACTGTAGAACAAAATCATGAAATGGTATAGGCAGTTGCAAATATATGTATTTTACAAATGTATACATCAACAATAGGGCATCCCCCATCCCACCCCCACCTGCTAATGAAAAAAAGATGGAGTTCCCATGTGTGTGGTGATAATGACCTGCCTTGGCAGTATGTTCCCCTCACCCACCCCCAACTGCTGGGTGATGAGCGTTCCTCATCTCTGTACTGACTGGAACATGTCTGCCGTGCTGGATCTGTCATTAGTAAAGGGCTGGCCCATAAAACACGTCTTGCAGTGAAGCACATGTGTCAGCTTTTAGATTAGTCATCATTAAAGAGACGGTAGCCCTGTGCCTCCTACTACTGCACTGTATTGGGATCTTTAAATGTTGCCATTCAGTTTTGGGGGCTGGTGGGTGCAGGTGTGGGCAGGTAATTAGGGAACAAAATACCACCTCTGTGATTTCAGTTGCTGGATGGTATCTCTGATTTTTTTTTGTGGAGGAAATGGCACAGTTCCCTGCACACATTGTAGGGCTGCATGACTATGACCAAAATTATTTCCTTTAAAATTGCATTTGCATGTTGATTTACAGAATTTACATTAAAAAACATATTTTGTTTAGGGCAACTGCATGCCATAGATTGTACATCCAAAACAAGCTGAGAACTATGTTCATGTGAGACATAAAATATGCATCAGACTGCACTAAACTTGCTCTTTAGGTCTGTAAATGATATTCTAAATTCTGTCTTATATTGATACAGACGCTGCTGCATCTAATGTGATGATGTTTCGTTGTATCGCTATTTAAAATCACCTTATTTTCTAGTTATAAGCCATTATTTTTGTATGCCACATAGGTGGGAAATCTTTCCAAATTGCCTGTTGAGTTTAATGGGTTAAAAACAGCATTTAGACATCAACCAAACTGCTGAAGTGAAATGACCACTAATTTGATACAATATTTGCTCCAAATTATCAAAAAAAAAAAAAACAAATGAAAATTTTGTAAAATGTGCATTATCCATTGGCTAGACTGATATCTTAATTTTGACAGATTAATGAGTCTGGCCAATATAACAGTAATTAGTTAGATTTCATTTTGGGGCAATCCCAAATCTTAGGATGTGTTGCAAATATTGACATTGTACCTTTTCTTTTACCCTTCTTTTCTCCCCCCGACCCCCCTGCCTCTTTCAGGTGCCTGTGTTGAGGCCCATGGATCTGATGGTGGAGGCAACACCTCGTCGCATTTTTTCTAATGCACACACCTATCACATCAACTCCATCTCGGTCAACAGCGACTACGAGACATATATGTCCACAGATGACCTGAGAATCAACCTGTGGAACTTGGAGATCACGAACCGAAGCTTCAGTATCCTTTCACAGTTACCCAAGTTAAATGTGAATGGTTTCGTGTATAAAAAAAACTTGAGTGTGTGTGTGTGTGTGTGTGTGTGTGTGTATATATATATATATATATATATTTTTTTTTTTTCATTGTACAAACAAAAATTGGGGTTTGATGCCTTTGATTGATTGTACTTTAACATAACGTAGCCTTGTGCCGCTTTTAAAAGAGAAGGTTACAGCACTAAAATTTTATTGGATGTTTCAAGTTTGAAGCCGTTATAAAATTGCTGGTGTTCACATGTCCGGGAACATACATCAAATAATGTATTAATGTGCCAAGTCAACTGAATTCTATACTAATAATTGGTCTTTTTGCGTAAAGCTACACTATATAACTTTTTCCACTCTAGCGGTTGAAGCAAGATACTTGCGGAGGAACATTGTTTTGGTAATTATGTGAGTTGGGCTTTGGCTCTGCTCTTCTGCGCGGATGAATCTGATGGCCGTTGTAACCATGGTTACAGGTGATCTTATATCAGATTGAATGCCACTAACGCCAACAAAACTTGTCCCCTCCCCTAAAAAAGAAATAACGAAAGAAAGAAAAAGACGGATCCGAAACATATGTCTTATTAGCATTTAAGTAGCATATCTTCTGCTGTTATTTTGACTTATTGAAAACAATTGTTTTAAAAATAAATAGCATTACAAAAGTTTGGCAATGATGACTATCTGATATGACTAGCAATCGTTGTCTAAAGTCAAATGATGGAAACTATTATAACTTAGCTAGCAGGCAAATAGACCAAGGTAGTAACTGGTTTAGAGATTGGCACTGTTACCAGCATAAAGTTAAAAAAAAGAATTCCCCATTTTCCTTCCTCGAAAATGAAATCAAGCACTGCAGAACGACAATCCATAATAAAATGGCCCATTAGAGTTGCTAACGCTATCTAATGAACTACCGCACTAAGAGAGCTTCCTGGCTAACTATCGGTCCAATAAAATATCTTACCTGTTAAGCAAGAAAAAGCCATCTTTGGGTCGGTTTAAAATCCTTTCAGATCTCGGGAGTTGTCGCCACCTCTGAAAAGCCAAGCTGATGTTGATTTGTGTTTTATTACGGGCTCTGTCGCTTTCCCTTTTCGCTTGCAGACTGTTCGAGGTTTCTTTATTTTGAAAACGGGTGATCCCCCAGAGGGTTGCCTTTTTGAATGATCCATGGTCAGTGTTGCTCATGTGTTGTGACTACAAGCTTTCAGCTTCAAACTAATACCACACATATCACCGCACATACACACACGCTGTAGTAGCTCTGGACCTTCTTTTCTTTATTTACGGACATGACGTAATTACGCATGGACGACTGACAGAAGTATGCAATGTCCCGCCAAATCCGTCCCGACAGCTCTAAAATATAAATCATTATTATAGGCTTACCATAGTGAATCAAGGCAAAAACATGGTTTGGAAGACAGATTGTTGGTGTACTTAATCATTAATGAAATTGTTCATTTCTAACAAAAAAATCTTACATTGTGCAGCTTTAACACCCTCAACTATGATAACCATACAGAAATGCATGGCCGCTCATGGTTTATTGCTTTGTTTTGCTGTAAGTTATTCTGCACCCAGACACAATAAATAATGGCATTCTTCTGTTACTAAACTAAGTACAAAAGGATTCTCCAAAACCAGCGACAAAACCAATAAACCACCACTGGACTGTCTCTGCTGTCACTTAATTCTGACAGATAACACCTCTGTGATGTACATTACGCCCATTACCCTTTATCAAGTTTCCGCCACTAATCTTGACCCTTGCCTAGCACTCCCGAAGGTAAATAGTGTCTGGCTTACTCAGACATGCGTCCCTATCGATCATTATTGATTTCTGTTTTCAAGGACCCTGCAGAGCTGAGATGAGAAGCTCTGTAGACAGTCTATATGGATAGTTATGGGCTAGTGTTGCTCAGGGGACTTGGAGAGAAGACAAAGCCTGTATTAACCAAAGCTCACACTGTAAACGTATGATCTTCACCATGTCAGGATGAATAACTTGTCACTGCACAATACCAACAAATCTATATGATGCTATTTTTATTGCTTCTTGAGCTCTTTTGTCAGGCTTTTCTGATTTAAGCAGGTAGTGAAAGTGTAGCAAATTATCAAATGCCCCTGGGAGAAATTTAGCACGAGAGATTTTCTCAGTTGTGGATTTACTTCTTTGTAAGCTGGTTTATCTTTGTCTTTTGGGAAATGTAGAAGACATTTCTTTTGCTGCTTCCACTATATAGTCTCACATAGCCAGGCTCTTGCAATCAAACAAAAGTGTACTTGGTTCGTCTTGCGCACAGCGTGTAACGCAAATTTCATTATCAGCTGTCTGCGCTGACTGTCCGTGCGCAGCCCAGTTTTTCTAAACACGTGGACAGTTCTCGTCTGTGTGCGTTGTCTGTACATGTGCCTGCTGTTGACTGCACTAAAGCAGTCCTGGTGCACATGCGTCACGCAAGAGTATACTTTGAAAGGCTGAGCGATCGACAGTGCGCGAGAGAACAGCACGCAGAAAAATGAAGAGACTTTAGACTGGATGAGTCTGTCTGATTGACATATAATCTGACCAACCACAGAGATACTGGTGTGGAAAAACTTGAGGATATCCAACATCCAATTTACTTGCTTCTAAGTGCCTCCAACAAACAAGATGTTTAATGAAATGGATTTAATGGTTTATGAAGATTTTTTGAATTCATTGTTCATTTCAGTTTACATTTTTCAACAGTTTTTTTTTTTTTGTCAGAATATTTGTCTTTTGACAGAAATGTCCTTTCAATTTAGTTAATATTTCATCATCATATTCATTTTAGTCAGTTTTTCTCTAATATGGCACATCATTTAAATGAACAAAAATAAAATTTAGTTATAATGTGCAAAATTACATAAACACAAACTGTATCAGACCAAACTTAAACCAAATATTTTGAGAAATGTATAAACAACTTTATTATTTAAACAGGTATCAAACATATTGATGATTAATATGTAAGATTTAACAACACAAGAAGCCGGTCCTGAAAACCTGAGCTCTTGAAATAATAGCAAATAATGAATGTACTTAAGTATTAGCTACTTTTCAAAAGTCACTCCAATGTGAATTCCTTTATTCTTTAGACAGATTAGGATATTGCGAGTAACGTTACGCATTTGGAATTGTTCGTAATTTAGTTCAGGGTAACCTGTTCATTCGCTTTGTCTGTGCAGATGTAAGTTGTAATATTATGTTTATGTTGTGGATATAGTTGATTAATGTCACATATATAGGATGCGTTTGAGTGAGGTAATTAATCAGTGAGTAAAGTTCATTGTGCAGGTGTTCAGCTCTTTCAGTTCAAGTGGGGAAATTATTTAAATAAATTCTATTCCAGATTTTTCTTAAAAAAAAAATTATATACAGTATATACAAATCATTAGTGCATTCTTAATGTCACAGCATTATTTGCATTGTTAATGTCACAGTTTTATTTTTTCATCAACAGTTTGATTCACATCATTATGCATCTTTTTCCTCTCATCTTCCTTATCGTTGCCAAACTAAATCAAATAAAAAAAACCTCAGTCAACGAACATTTTCGGCAGTAATTTTGTTGACTAGATTAACACTGGTTCATTCGTCTAGATTTTTCTTCATTTGCCATGTGAAATTTTGGATTGTGTTGTGGTTCCTTCATCATACTTACTCAAGATATTGTGGACATTAAGCCAGCCAACATGGAAGAACTGACTGAGGTGATCACAGCGGCGGAGTTTCACCCCAACCAGTGCAATACTTTTGTCTATAGTAGCAGTAAGGGCTCCATAAGACTGTGCGACATGAGAGCCTCCGCACTCTGTGACAACCACTCGAAGTGTGAGTTTACTCAAGTCTTTAGTTCTTTTGTAGGATTTTTGATTGATATCTGCTGAACATTTCGTTTGTCAAAGTGATTGTTTGAAAAATATATGTAATATTTGCAGAGAGTTCTTGGTTGAAACTAACTGACCCTCAATACCCCAACAATACCAAACCCTCTAAAACCTCCTAGACCTTTTAAGATCCAATATCACACCCTCCAAGGCTCAGACCAAGATCTGTTGTCCAACAACCAGGATGTCCATTTTAATGAAGTAAATCGCATTGAGCTACTTTGTACAGTGACTAAGTAGCCGTTAAGAGCCATGCAATTCTTGTGAAATTTTCCGCAATAGTGACGATACCATGCCGACATGTGATTGAGATAATTGTAACTTTTAGCACACTGGAAATAGACTGTGGTTGAGACCCTCATCTACACCAAGACTAAGTTTTCAGACCCAGACCAACAACACCTTTATGTAGTCTGAAGACCAAGACAACAAGTTGATGAAGCCAACTCTGCTCCCAAAATATTGCTTAAATATTAATGTCTTCTTTTTTCTGTCTGTCAGTATTTGAGGAACCAGAAGACCCCAGTAATCGCTCCTTCTTCTCAGAGATCATTTCCTCAATCTCAGACGTGAAGTTCAGCCACAGCGGACGCTATATGATGACCCGTGACTACCTCACAGTGAAGGTGTGGGATGTCAACATGGAGAACAAACCTCTTGAAACTTACCAGGTACAAAGATGCCATTGAGATGTTGTCCTTTGAAATGTTTTAGGCATTACCAAAAACTTCATTGCAGATCTCCAAACATTTGGCCCACTATGACGACACTTACTTAAAAGCCACAAAATTAACCATGCTGACCATAATGCTTTGAGATGATCCAACAAAACCACTACTCCATGCAGAAAAATAATCTGTCTTTGTTGAAAATGTCTTCATTCAGACGTATTTTGTGTGTGCATTTTACATTTCCCCTTTTGATTTGGAGAGCGGGACAAAGTTGTGGAATTTTAAATAATACCAAACTATAGAAAGTAAGCTTTTTTTTTATCAAATAATTGTGTCCAGGAGTGTTGGTTATTCCTGTTTTTGAGATGTTACAGATTTTCTATAAAAGCTGAATTAATAATTCTGATTAAAAGTAATGGCCAGCATCATCCAAACACTGCCAACCATGTTAAAATAAAATGTAGCATTATAAAATTCTGAATCTATGTACTGATTATCATTGTTCCATGTCTGCCAAACATGTTGAGTGGTCAAAAGAAATGCACCTTATTTTCATCCTAACTCTATATAAAGCCTCTGAAAGCAACATTTTTCAGCTTTTGGATTATGCACAGTACAGAACAATTGTAAAAAAAAAAAAAAAAAATTTTAATCATAGCTTATATTTTATGTTTCCTAAATACACACAATAATCTTTTTGATTAGAAATGATGCACAATAAATATATTCTGCACAAATTACATTTACCTTGATTTTTCTTCAAACATCACTAGTCTCATATTTCATCTCAAGCATGCACGGTAAATATACAGCAATGCATTTACTAATGTTAATGAATAGAACCATATCGTAAAGTGATAAAATGAAGCGAAATGACCCACAGATGTGTTAATGTTGAAAATTATTTGTAAAAAGTTTTTTTGTTTTTTTACTTTTGGAGCACGGTCCTAATTTCCACATATGTGGACTTTATCAGCGCGCTGATGTGCGAACAATAATATATATATATATATATATAAAGCAGCATATCAAACGAAACTAGAGACACACCTCTTTACAACCAAACAGGTTTCAATCAAAAAACTTGGAGGTTTCTTACCAGAGGCACTTTTGTGGTCGTGGGGTCGCACGAGGTTAATATAATTCAGTGGTGGAAACAACGTTCTAAAATTTCCAAATAATTTCATAGCTAACATCTTATGTTTCCTAAATACACACAATTAAATACTATTTTTACACTTTTTGGATAATTTGGGGAAAATTACAGTTTGATTAGAAATTATGCACAATAAATATTCTGCACACAAATTATATTTACCTTGATTTTTCTTTTTCTTCAAACATCACTAGTCTCATATTTCATCTCAAGCAGACTCTTCTGACAATTTTGTCCACTTTGTTAATAAGTACACTAAGTTAAAAAAAAAAAAATATATATATATATATATATATATTATTAGGTGCAACATTGTGGTGGAAATGACGCCACAACTGTCGTAACATTAGTATTTATTTATTTTTTTTAAATATAGAATTTATTTTCACAAATATTTAAATGGTTTGTGTTTATTTTACTCTTTGTTTAAATGATCGCAGTTTTAAACATGTAATAATTTGTATTTTTATAATTATTTTCATACCCAGAGCAGCCAGATATCAGGCCCTCTAGGGGGTGCTGATCACGGAAAAAAATATTATTATATTATTCAACAACCAATTGCTTGATCTGGGTTGTTTTAAAGCTTAGACACTTATCTTTACCATGAATATAGCTGATCTGACCAAATCTAAAAGACTGCTTATAAATTTGCTGATAAATTAGAACGGTTCCATTTTCAGAATTTGCAAATTTGCGATCACATGCGTCATATATTTTTGGAAAGGTTTTGATTAGTAGAATATAACAAGAAAATGTGATTCATTCAGAGACCAAACTACAGTGAGTATTACTGTGTGAAATCCACATAAACAGATTAACAATTATCGTCACATTTTGGTTTATTCACGTAAAATAAACATGATTTAGAAAATGGCATATCACAACTTACAGTAGACATTTCTGAATCAAACAAGCCCACACTTAACATAATATGGGTGGCTATCGCTAATGGCGTCTCTATAGCGATGGTTTCTCTGGGATCAATTCATTGAAACATGATCCTTTATGTCAAGGATGTGTCAGATCATCCTCATTGGATGTCTCGAGAGTGTTAGATTCCATATTTGGAAACAGGCATGCATCCCACGTGACCACAAACTGTGCACAAGAGGGCGCTCAATGCACATTTTTTGGAGTGATGGAATGATAAGCCAATGTGATCATTTTTAATTATTAGGCACTAAGTTAATATCTGTTAGTTTAAATCTGTTCGATTAAACAAAAATCAACCCCTTAGACACCCTTGCGCGTTTAGCAGATGCTTTTATCCAAAGTGACCTTGTATTCTTTTCCTAGCATGTAATTATAGATATAGTTTAAACATTCATGTGTAATCACAAGTATATCTTATTGTCATTGTAAAATAATGCACAGGAGTTTACTGTGTGCATTGTGGACTGAGTTTTTGATCCTCTGTGCCCGGTTCTGTCTTTTACAGGTCCATGACTACCTTAGAAGTAAGCTATGCTCTCTGTATGAGAACGACTGCATCTTCGACAAATTTGAATGTGTCTGGAATGGGACTGACAGGTATGTCAAAAACAATCAAATTGTCAGATTTTGCATTATTTTGTGACTTTGACTACCAGTTCTTTTTTGTAGCTTCTTGCAACTACCAGTAATTGTCGTATTCTTTTCCCATTAGTGTCCTAATGACAGGCTCCTACAACAACTTCTTCCGTATGTTTGATCGAAACACTAAGCGGGACGTGACTCTGGAGGCCTCGCGGGAGAACGGCAAACCCCGAGCCATCCTCAAGCCACGCAAGGTTTGCGTTGGTGGCAAACGCCGCAAAGACGAGATCAGTGTGGACAGCCTGGACTTCAGTAAGAAGATCCTTCACACGGCTTGGCACCCCAATGAGAACATCATCGCCGTTGCCGCCACCAACAACCTCTATATATTTCAGGACAAGGTCAACTAGCATGTAGCTAGCAAGTCTCCAGTAATCATAACGACAAAGGGACAGAATGTGTGATGGTTAGCCTCACTATTAGTGGAGACTTGGGCTTCAAAAGAGGAACTTCTAGATGAGCTTCACCTTTTACAGCAGACTGTTGGTACTGCACTAACAAAATGTAAAACTTGAAGGTGCACCGCAAACCACGGACAATGACACTGGCTTTTGGACTGCTTCCGTTTTTAATTTTTCGCATTTTCTCCCTTGCTGTAGTTTTTGTTGGGGATGCAAAGCAATACAGAGAGGATTGTTTTACCTATTATTTTACTAAAGGCCCTTTCACATGAGGGCTTCAAAGCAAGTGAAATGCTTCACTTTGACCTCTACATGAAAATTGTTGCAGAAAGTGTACCCAGTAAAAACGAATGAAATGTATTTGAGCTTAGAACAAAAAACATCTGGCAATTGTTACGATACATCGCTGAAGGAAAAAAAGGACAAACAAATTTTCTTTAAATGTCAATATGCCAGATTTAGATTTTCACGTCCATGTAATATATCATGCAAATTGTTTAGTAATCATTTGATGCACTTTGAATGAATTGTCAGTTGAAACAGTATGAGCTTTGAGTTGCAACTCTTCTGGGTAACACTCCATTGAGGAGTTCAATTAATTGCGTAACATTAATGCAAGTCATGTGAAAGGGCCTAATATGGATAGTTCACCCAAAACTTAAAATTCTGTCATCATTTACTCCCCCTTATATTGTTTCAAACCTGTTTGACTTTCTTACATAGATACAAAATGAGATGTTAGGCAAAATGCTAGTCTCAGTCAACGTACACTTTTATTGTATGGGAAAAAAGATGCAATGAAAGTGAATGGTGACAGACAACATCTTTTGTATTCTACGGAGGAAACGTTACATGGGTTTGGAAGAATGTGAGGTTAAGTAAATGACAATTTCATTTTTTGGGTTGAACTATATTTTTAAGGTAGAGCGAGGAAATGTTTTAACTGAAACAGTATTCAGGCTATGTCCGCTTGATTCTGATCTTGGCAGAACTGAGGATGCTATTGGCTAATAGAATTTGTTTCATCAACTTTTCAACTTTCAGTTCTCATTTTACTTCATGGAGGTGCATACATCATTTCGGAACCCAACTACTGTATGGTTTGATTGATGCAACAAAGTGATGGCATAAAACTGAAGTCAAATGATGTAGCAATGTTCTGCTTGTTCTAATTTTATAAAGAAATGGGGAAAAAATTTAATAAAAATCAAGAGGAACAAATATTGTATTCTTTGAGTTCAGTGACAGAAAACACACAACTGCTAAAAAAACAAAAAATGTTGCATTTATTTCCAGTTAACACACACAGAAATATAGCAACATGTCCAAATCAAACCACTTTAAGAAACATTTCATATACACATGGATTGGAAAGTGCACGACTCGATTCACTCTTTCCTGCATTGTCATATTAGCAGCGTACTTAAATTGGTACTCCACATCATTGCCACAATGGGCTTCAGTACCAAGCGTGAATACATTTATCCCTGCAGGTTCAAAGATTGACTTTAACGGATTAGTTCGCCCAAAGATGAAAATGGTTATTTACTCGCCCTTGTATTGTTCCAAACCTGTATTGCTTTCTTTTGTGGAACACAAATGGAGAATGCAAGTGAATGTTCACTGAGTTTCAGTCCCTAACATTCCCCTTTTGTGTTCCACAGAGGATAGAACATCATACAGGTTTGGAACAACAGGAGAACATCATTTTCATGTCTGGGTGAACTATTCCTTGAACAACTAGCCTACAACCAGAGGGCGTACTTCGAGCACAGTTTGAGTAGGTAACACGGATGTTTCGAAGTTACATGATGTCTTTTAACACTGTGCTATGATGAACGCAGGGCCGACACGTGCTCGAGTCCTTTAGCGGCCAGTAGTACCTCACTTTGTGGAGCGGCGGGTGGGTTCTGAAGCCGTTGGGGGTGGTGGGGGTCCCCGGCGGTCCAGATCCTCAATATAGAACATGATGAGTTTGCGCCGTTCCTCTGGAACACACTCGAGGACCAGGTAACGTTTATCGTTCTGTAAGACTTTCTCAATGTCCTTCAGGTGTTGGTCTGACTCCTGCATGAGCTTCCGTGATCTAAAGAGAGAATGCGAATTTAACCAACCATTTTTTTTTTTTTTAATAACCAATACTTTAATCCTGAGATATTAATGGGATAGTTCATCCAAAAATGAAAATGTATCATTTATTCATCCATTGTTCCATTCCTGTATGACTATTTTTCCCATGGAACACAAAAGGAGAGCACAAGGCAGAATGTTAGCCTCAGTCAACATTCACTTTCATCATATGGGAAAAAGTGAATGAGGCCAAGGATCTGCCTTATGCATTCCAGAAGAAAGTCATAGAGGTTTGGAACAACGTGACAGTGAATGAAAGGGGGACCATTTTAATTTTTGGGTGAACTATTCCTTTAAGAACAGCCTGTGAAACACGCATACCTGTATGTGATGAATTTCGTTTCTTTCAGGAGACTTCTAAAGTCAGCTTTTGCTGTGATGTATTTGTCCTTTATGTAATCTTCAAATTCCCGTTGTTTTTTCTAGATGTTTAGAGATAAACAGAAGTCAAATATAGCCACATGATGCATAAACAACATTAGCATGATATAGAAACCAAACAACTCCACTCACTCTATCACTGCTGGAGAACTTGATACAGCGTGGGTCTTCTTTGATGATCTTCTTCACTTCTTTCCATGTGGTGGTCAGGGTTATCTACCATTAAACAGTGACATCAGAAGCATCAAAAATATACTATATCAACAACAATTTTTCTCAATTTACCAACCATTGCCAGGCGTGGAAATATTGACATTTTGGAGAATTTTCAGAGTCTTTGAGTGCATATATTTTATTTTTTATATAGCTTTTTATCAAGCCCTGTCTCACCATAGAGGTCTCATCTAATAGCAGCCTGAAATGTTCTTTCTTCCTCTTGGTAAGAGCCTCTACATGTTCCTCAAACAGTTTCTCCTTCTCATGTCGCTCCAGCAGAGAGGACGTCTCCCACCGGTGGTCTTTACGCAGATTGCGCCTTGTCTCTGACCAGGAAGCATCGGTTGACTTTACCTATGTGCAAACATAGGTATGTCAGCTTAGGACTCAACATGACACACAATTTTTGATTGGAGCAAAGATTTCTAAGAGTGAGCCAGCACTGACCATATCAGACATGAGAGCTCTGAAGTGCTGTATGGCCTCCTCTCGTTTGTACTGCTCTCTCTCTCTGTCAATCTCTTTGGTCTGTTCAGATCGAGCTTTCTGCACTTCCCGCTCTCTCTCCCTCAGACTGGCCTCAATACGAGCCTGTCTCTCCAGCTCCTTCTCCTTCTCGGAGTCCACACTCTAGACAACACAAAGACACTTCTGATGACGAGAAAAGCAGCAAATAACCACGCGAACAGAACATGAACTTTGTACATTAAAAGACAACGTGAAACAGCATTCACATTTAACTTCCACAATCTGACATTTTTCCAATTGGAACAGAAAATTAAGTGGAAAAAAACAAATGTAGGAAGGGTAGTCTTTAACATTAAGCAACAGCACATGGAGTAACCGATTGCAGTGCATCCTTCGAACCTTCGCCTGCTTCTCCACATACTGTTGGTACAGTTCTTCTCTAGCGGTCGAGCTCTCCACGGCTTTGTAGCGCTGGTCTGTCTCCAGCTTGTCCTTCACTTTGCTCCAGCGCTGTGAGATGTCCACATGGTGGTCTGACAGTAAATCAAAGAAGTCCTGCTTCACCTGCAACCACAAACAGGGCATTTGAAGGAACTTGAATCAAGTTTTCAGAGCTTAATAAATTGTGCCAAGCCATTTCCATCATGTGAAACCTACATATTAGAGCTAGGAAGCTAAACATGGTCGAAATGCACCATTTGATGATGTGCAGCAAAACATTTCTTGATTTTTAAATAGAATGGTGTTTTGCTTTTGTGTGTCTGGAAGATTTTAGAAATACTTGGCTGTATTTAGGGATGAGGAACACCTTAAGACTGGTCTAGTATCACAGAGTGGTACACTAAGTAAAACAAGGGCGTTCCAAGTGTACTGATATATTATAAGCTGTTGGTCTGTGCATTACTCTAAGACAATAGCTGATTCAGCTTAGGCTTCTTTTGGAACTATCAATATAAAAAGACAAAATAGCTGGCCATATTGTGTCTAAAACGTAGTTACTTGATATTAACTTGAGCTATTAAGTGCAGTTGTAGACTGATATATCAGTTGTACCGATTAATCAGTGCAGATAGTTGTCGATAGATACATTTTCAAAATAAGAGTCATAGTGTGTTTCGGGCTTGGTTATAGTTAAAAGTCCTGCTTTTCACACCAAATCTTCATTTTTTATTAGGATTGTGGTTGCACAATAAACTGCATCTGGAATTGTATTTGTTTTGGACTCTGCATCTGTGCCTGTCATAGTAAGGAAAGACTAAGACAATTTTTTTAACATTCTATAAACTGATTTTAAAAACCATCAGCCGAATAACCAGTTATCTGCCTTTTCAACCACCTTTAGTTATCGGTATTGGCAAAAACCACTATCGGTCGCCCTCTAGTTGTATGGCCTTTTCCTCAACTTCTGGATAAAAACTTTTGGATTAGAAACACCACAATACAGAATCAATTACCAGATACATTTAATTTCCTTTAACAAAAAGACGTGACTAGTCATTTCTGAGTGGTTGTGGGAGGCTGGTTACAGACCTTATCTACTTTGTTCTTCGAGTCTTCTTTTTCCTTCTTTCTCCAAGCCGTCATAAACTCTGTGAACATGGCCTCTCTGTCTTTCATCTTCTCAATGGCCTTGAAACGAGGATCCTTAGCATGTTTGGCCGCAAACTCACTGAACGTAGTCCTACAAGTTGAAAGCAAAGTTAAATCTGTGGCATCATGTAATACCTACTTGCCTAGACAGTCTAATGGCACTTTTCCACTGCACATTACGGTTCGACTTGACTCTGCTCGCTTTACTTTTCTGAGCTTGGTTTTCCATTGCAGTTTAGTGCAGCTTCAACGTGGGTGGGATTATAGGCTGATCGTCATAGTTGCGCCACCTCTTCGCGTCTCCCCATCCAGCTCTCGTTGGATCCTCTCCTCGGCTACTAACGAGAGGAACGTCTGCACCTTGTTTATTGACCATGGTGTGGTTTTGCGCACAGCCATTTCTTTTTACAATTCAAAAGTCACGTGAACAAATGATAATGCTATCGCTGTTACTAACTTTAAAACTAGCGGGTTGATATCCCGTGTCGTAAATCCAGTAACGCTGGTTGTGACGATTCTCTCTACCAATCAGTGATCTGCAGGGTTTTGATGTCATATTTAGTATTGGCTCGGCTCACTTGGAACCTCGACCGAGGTGGTACTAAAAAAAAAAAAAAGTACCAGGTACTATCCACAGTAGAAAACCCCCAAAAAGCGAGCAGAGTTGAGCTGTACCATGCAATGGAAAAACCCCATTAGTCCAGCTTACAATACAAGTCTAACTACAGACCTAATGTTAAGTTTGGCATCTTCCATCATCTTCCTGAAGTCATCCTTAGCCTGCATGAGTTTATTCTTCTTCTCCTTCCTCTCCTCTTCAGCACGAGTCTTCACATACTGATCAAACACCTGCTCAGACGAATGGAGGCAAATTCACAAAGCTGTCCACTTCCAATCAGGACTTGCAGGCTATAGCTCTCATTTAAAGCTTCTACAAACCACCAAGACCCAAGTACTTGTACCTGTTTCCTCTCTTTGGGGTTGAGCAGCAGATATCGAGGGTCAAACACAATCTTGTGCAGCTCCTTGTCCCAGGTGGAGAAAGCTGAAACCTGCAAGTATGAAGTGGACAAAAGGGATGACTTACCAAGGAACAGTTTATCCTATAAAATTCAAGACACTTTAACAGCAAAGAAATAATTCAGTGCTTCATTCAGCTTTTAATGCTTACTTAAACAGCTTATGTAGGTGTGCAAACTTTTGGCTCCAATTTGATGATCCAATTTTCAATTGATCTCCAATTAAAATGACAAATATTTGAAATCTATTTCAGGTCATGCAGGATACTCAGAGTTTAAGAAAGTCCCATAATCCGTAATATTTATAGGTAGTATAGAAATTACAATCAACTAGAAATACACGAATGGGTCATTCCGTGTCAATTTAACCAGTGGTCCCCAGCTCCAAAGATTTACTGGTGAAAGAAAAACATAAATGATTCTGAAAGCCAAAATATTACATGCCACAGATGGGGGGGATTATATAAAAACAACTATTTTCACCGATGATTTGAAGCAAAACTACAGATAATTATTTTATTTTTTTTACTTAGAATGGTGGAAGTGTCACTTTTTTTATTTTATTTTTTTTACTTAAAATAGGTAGGTCTATTACTAAAATCAGTTTAGGTTTAATCCATCTCAAGTGGTCAAAGGTTGCTTTGAGAAGTGATTACCTCTGTATTGGTATTGCAAAACCACCAGTTTTTTTATTTTATTTATTTTACTTGGTTTAACCACAGCTGCCATCTTTGTGTCATGGCGCACAACAAATTTTGGTTATACAGCTGTTTATGGAAACCTCACTCTCTCAGCTCAGGATGGTCCTAACTCTTTGGAATAAAAACTGATCTCTAGAGCAGTGGTTCCCAACCTGGGGGTCGCCAGAGCTTCATGGTGGGTTGCCAAGCTCTCTCCATTTTGAGGGTTACAAGAAGAAAATAATCAAATGTGTGAAAGTTACAATTATTTTTGTAATAAAGCACAAACAAATAGGGCCATTTTTGAATATTTTAATAATATTTACCTGTTTATGAGATATATGCAGTTTTTTTAAAGATGCTGCAAAATTGCTGGTTCTTTACAGTACAGACTAGCTAGCCAAACGAAAGCAACAACTATGGCAAAGTGAGAAGAGGAAAACATAAGTGGTAAAAAGAAAACAAGTATTTATTTTAATTGATCTATTTATTTGAATATATTTGAATTTAATTTGGTTTGAGGCAATGGACAAAGTGCAAAATGTGTGTGTGTTTTGTGGTAAAAGACTAGCAAATTAAACATGAATGAATAGAATGGGTGCGCGATTGAGTACTCCAGGAGTTGAGCACTAATGGAAAAGCACTAGATATTATCCATGTCTTTTCAACACTAAAAGATTGCTGATTACACCCAGGAGAGGGGGTCATTCTGGATTTTTAATGTTAAAATAGGGGTCCCCAGGAAAAAAGGTTAGGAACCACTGCTCTAGAGCACATTACAAGGTACATGTATAAATATTTTGCACATTCTTGTTACTTAGACTTTGAACTTAAGTCCTAATGTACAGATCAAGATTGCTCAAATTTCCACTTTTAGGGTCAATTTATAATGGGAAGGGTTCGAGTCTCAGTCCTAAACATTTTTTAGGAGGTACCTGGGTAAGTGTAGTGTACATGCAGAACATTTCAGCTGTAAGACTTCTCTTATATATATATATATATATATTATGGGGGTGAGAAAGTGCAATTTTTTTTAACATTTCCCCTCACTTTCGGGTTGATAATCTCTGGTGGGGGACCAGTAGTCAACTCGGCAGGTGTCAGTTTTCTGAGAACATGTTCATGGGAATCCATGCTTTGTCCTCAGCAGATATCTTGAATGATGTTCTTGGTCCAGGTGGGTGGAAGAATTGTACAAAAACACAGTTTTCCTCTCTGATGTCCTCATCCAATCCTAACCACCACTGTTCATCATAGACACAAGTGACACAGTCATTATTCCGTAGGATCAGAGGGACAGATTTCATCACTGCATGTTCTTTAAACTCTTGCGATGCAGATGTAAAGAAGCACCTGATAGTACACTGATATTGCCTCAAAACAGTGAAATTTCCTTGTACTCTTAATTCTCTCACACTTAATCGAACCTGTCCTTGAGTTTCAGTTCATGAAGTTCCGTTACTTCCTCGCTTATGATGTAGATGTACTGAATGTAACCCCCTTACTCTTTTCGTTGCAAAAGAGGAAAATATCTTCAGGGGTGAGGATTTTGACCCTCTGTTGTAAATTTTTCTTTAATTCTTCCACCCACCTGGACTAAGAACATCATTCAAGATATCTGCTGAGGACAAAGTGTGAGTTCCCATGAACATGTTCTCAGAAAACTGACACCCACCGAATTGACTTCTGCCACCAGACGCTCCCACAACATTTCCGAGAGACTGAGTGAGGAAATCTCACAGCTTCTAATAAAACATGTACATGCAAACATGTAAAATACTGTTCATTTTTGTTATTTGTAATGCTTATATTACATCTGTTCGTTTCTCAAAATGCATGAATAAAAAAGGCTTTCCCCAGATTTCTACTAGCCCTAGCTCTGTATCCAGTGGAATCTCAAACTAAATTTTTTTTTTTTTAAAAGCAGAATGTTACCATAGAGGACTTATACCTGTGAAAATTTCAGGTTCCTATCTGGTCCACCACCAGAGATAATCAACCTGAAATTAAGGGGAAATTTTAAAAAATTGCACTTTCTTGCCCCCATAAAAGAAATGAGAAGTGTCAAACCTGAAATGTTCTGCATGCACACTATACTTACCTAGAAACCCCCTAAAAATGTTTTAGGACCGAGGCTCGAACACTTCCCATTATGAATTTACCCTAAAAGTGGAACTTTCAGTGATCATGATCACTACATTAGGACTTAAGTTCTAAGTCTTAGGAGCAAGGATGTGCAAAATGTTTATATATGTACATGTACCTTGTAATGTGCTCTAGAGATCAGTTTTTGTTCCAAGGAGCTAGGACCATACTGAGCTGAGATATTGAGGTTTCCGTAAACATCTGTATAACCAAAATTTGTTGTGCGCCATGACACAAAGATGGCCGCCTTGGTTAAACCAAGTAAAAAAAAAAATTAAAAAATAACCGGTGGTTTTACAATACCAATACATAAGAGGTAATCACTCAAAACAATTTTGAAAATTAAAAATGGTCAAGCAACCAGCTTTACAATTATTGGCCCACTGCAGATGGACTGACCCTCGACTTTAGCGCCCCTAGTTGCACTATATGCCAATGGTGTGAGTCCAAAAATTGGAATAAACATTATTTGTGTTGTTTTATCAAGATTAGGAGTGCATATAACCCCAGAAATATTAAAGATATCTTATTATCCTTTTATATTCTGGTTCAGAACAAACTTTGCATTTTGTATCTTAATTTTTAAGGCCCTATATGGTTAAATCCCAGAGATACAGGGTTCTCAGTGTGGTTTCATGTGTAAATTGTTACATTTGGCCCAATTACAATGGTCAAAATCCAAATGTGGGTCATAAGATTTGAAGCTAGTTTTTCCAGTCCAACAAAATAAAGGTCTGATCTACAAATAATGTTCAAACTAAAACCTACATTTATTCACATACAATGACGTCAACCTTTTCAAGAGTCCTAAAATTCACCATTATAAAGATTAAGCGACACATGTGGCTCTTCAGTTAGTCCAATACCTCTATTTTGTTTTCGGATGTCAGAAATATCTCTGAGATTTAACCATACAGGGCTGTGTTTCCCAAAAGAATCACAAGCTTAAGTTGATTGTGGAGACCATTGGTGCCAATGGTTTCTATGATCTATTTAGGCTTACAATGTTTTTGGGAACTGCAGCCCTGTTCCTTACGAATAAAGATACAGAAAGTTTGTTCTGAACCAGAATATAAAAAGATATTTAGATATCTCTACAACTTCTGGAGTTATAGGCACTAAAAACCTTGGAAAGACAACACACAAAACACAAATTTCCACACCATTGACAATGCAACAAAGGGTCCTTAAGTCAACTGATTTCAGTAATATACCTACCCATCTCTGTGTAAAAATAAAATAATGATAGTGCCACCTTCCTAATGTTGTTTTTTTTTTTTTTTTTTTTACCTGTAGTTTTGCTTCATTATGGGAGAACATTTTCATTTTAACCCACCCCCTTTACAAAACAATTGATTACTCAAAAATTATTCAACAGCATCTAATATTTTGGCTCTCATTAGGGCCCAAACACTGAAAGTGCGGAGACACTATTGTTCTTCTAAGGATTATTATTATTAGGGCCCAAGCACTGAAATTTCTGTAACGCCCCCTTGAAAATGGGCATGTATGGGGGGGCTCTATAGCACCCCCATTTTTCAACTACAGTCACCAAAATTGGTCGAACAACTTTCATACAGTCATTAGCTCCGTCCAACAGAAAGTTGGCCATTTTAGATTTTCTGAAAATCGCAGGCTCTGAACTTTTAAATACTCCTCCTAGGAGATTCATGTGACTGGCACCAAATCTGTGCAACATCATGCCAAGACACTGTAGATGCTACATTGCGAACAGATTTTGATATATCGAATGGTGTTGCCATGGCGAGGCATTAAATTAATGGTGAAAAATAAGAAACAGGAAGTGCAATGTGTGATTTAGATCTAAATTGAGATGTATGTTTAGTCTTGGGGCTAATCGCATGGATTTGACTATTTTGGGTCATGGTCACTACGCCGCCACCTGGCAGCAGGAAGTGTGGCTCTCACAACAGACTTTAAAATAGTCCTCTTTTATTTACCCAAATTGCTTCAAAATGGTTTAGAATAATGTCAAACGCATGTGTCCACCTTCCATTGTTTTCCGAAAGCCACTGGGTGGAAATGGACCAGTTGTGCTTGGGCCCGTCATTGCTGCTTGCAGCTTTATTTATTATTTATCTCGTTTCAAAAAAGTAATAACAAAATAAAAAAAATAAAAAATAAATCAGCCAGGAAAGTTTCTAAACCTTTGGTTGATTTGACATGGAATTAACCTAATGCAAACTCCCAATAGTCTGAAAAAAAAAACAAAAAAAACAAAACATATCAACGAATCTGTTTCCACAGTACAGAGCAAAAAGTACAGGGTCAACAAGACCAGACCAGAGTTTTAATACAAAAGCTGAAACAGCTTTAGAGATTCCATTATGCAAAGTTACAAGAGAGGGCACGAACACTACTGTCAAGCACAAATCATCTAACATGACTTCACTCAAGCCCCTTTTCCACCGCCCGGGTGCCGGTTGCCTAGTCTAGAACCATTCCACATACAGTATTTCCACCACAGATAAGGCAAAAACACTTCTGCGCCAGAAAAATTGGCTCAGCGTCAGCCCCAAAAATTTGCTGGTCTAGTAACAGAAACCAACAGAGGTCATATGCAGTATACACTGCATATTGAACAACCAAACATATCAACTAAGCTTTTTCCATTGGAAATGCTCAATGTGAGGCAAGTTCAATTGACTGAAATCTTGTTCCTACACGTCGTGTTGCACAATGGGTCCAGCCACTATATTTTCTCCATCCATCTAAAATAATTTTATTTATTGTAACTGTAAACAAAGACTGTGATGCGACATCTTTCTGGGCAGGTTATGTAGTAACATAGTAAGTTACGTCATAGTTTGGCTCTCAAGTCAGTGAAAACATGAAATGATTCTGAGAGAGGTCTGCAGACCCCCCAAGCCACCACCAGCTTGGTAACCAGCACCGTTTTGGTGGAAAAGGGGTATAAGTGCACCTCAGAAAAGACAGATAAGAAAAATGTTCGACAGACAGAGTTGAGAGGAATATAAGATTCTGATAATAATAATGATAACAATACAAATAAAGGATAGTAATAAGAATGAACTTAAGATTGTACCTTGGTGGGCTTCCATTCAGATTTATGTGTCTAACATTACAGAGCTGGTTAGAGTATTGCGTTGGATTGAAGTGTTTTACCCCTCTCTCCAGCAGCATGTCCCTGAACTGGTTCATGCGGGCCTCTAGGGGCACCAGTGCCCGATCACGAGCAGCCTTCAGCTCGGCCTCCACAGATGCATCTTTCTCTGCCTCCATCTCCTTCGCATCATCCTTCCTGTAAGGGAGAGGAGGACAACATAAGGAAGAGTGCTCTGGAATGACATTTCACTTTGTTTTGCTTGTTGAAAATTTTGAAGTGTTTGAGAAGAAACAACTCGAGATTTCCTTTTCCCTTTCATTGCTGTGTGTGTTTACATGCACAACAATATGCTGATAAAAAGATTATTAGCGCATTCTAAAAACCAGAAGAAAACTGAGTTTACTTGAGATTTGTAATTATCAAATCATGTCTGTTTACGTCAAAACGTAAACAGACATGCGCACATGAGTGCCAGTGTTTACATGCAGAGCGTAATCAAGGTAATGGGCAATAATCTACATGTGCCGACAGTTTAAGGTGTTTACATGACCGAACACATTGTCAGGTTATAAACGGGGTTCCCACCCTTTTTGACCAATGAAATTCCAAGACTTTTCCATGACCTTTCCAAGCATTTGTGATTACTGGAAACAGAATTTTCAAATACATTTGAATGATTCATTCAGATTCATTCACTGTGAGCCATTTTAACCCATCTTTAACCAAAAAGAACGATTCTCACAAATTGCTATGTCTTCAAGCCATTGTGTTCAAGGTTTTTAACAGCAAACACATTTATCCATCAATCTGCGTGTTTTTTCAATTGTTTTTCTATGTAAACGTGTCACAAGCGCTGTGTCTCAAGACACCTGTGTTCTGTTATATTTGTTGCGCTGGGTCTAGCTTTTTCTTAACTCAAGAACGGATTCGGACTAAAGAGCAATATCTAGCTGATAAGATATTTCCATGACTTTAACAGGCCTGGAAAACACAATTTGAAGGTTTTCCATGACTGGGAATCCTGCATAAGGCATAATCGGGGTAAGATCGTGCATGTAAACGCACTCAATGGGAGCTATAATTCTATTAACAAATATATTTGAATTTAAGTAGGTGTGATCAAAGGCTTAAAATCTGGGGTCTACTTTTAAAGTCCTTGCATAAATTAGATTACATTTTTGTGATGCTTGTGGTTGCTTCCATAGAATACTACAGTGTGGTGTACTGCAGGGGTCAGTGGTTAGCCCCTTATGGGTTGTGTTGAGGGCTGTGGTACTTACTTCCTCTTCTTAGCCTTAGAAGGCTCATCTTCCAGGGTCTCTTCTGTAAATGGCTCAGTCTCAAGACTCTCTTTGCTGATGCCTGCAGTCAGAAAAAAATAAAATAAATAAAAATAAAATAAAATAAAATAAAAATCCAAATCCTTGCAGAAAATTACTAGGTGCCAATTTTCAAGTTAATTCAGACACTCAAAAAAAATTTTCCACGCTTGCAACAATATTGACAGAATTCGTTAACCAGCTGGTAAAATCTCAAACTGTTGGAATTAAACACAAACACAAAAAAGGTTTGAAAGCTCTACCCTGGAGAGGAAGAGTTCCAGGCAATTCCAACTTAAAATGTTAGACTTATATTTACACAACGCTATAGTATAGCTTCAAAAGACATGGAATTATAGTGTGCAAGTCATATGAACTACATTTATGGCATTTTCTTTGTCATTTTGGAGCTTAAAGGAAAAGTTCATAAAAAATTCCATAAGACTCCAGTGGTTTAATCCATGTTTTCTGAAGCAATCCAGTTGGTTTGGGTGAGAACAAACCAAAATATAACTCCTTTTCACTGTACAGCATGATTTCAACCTTGATTACACATCCTTGTGTTTGTGGCATGTACAGGGCGCTAGATGGTACTAGCCTAATTGAGCTTGAAATCACGATCTCCAAGGAGACTGCAATGGCAAGATTTACAGTGAAAAAGGAGTTATATTTTTGGTCTGTTCTCATCCAAAACCAATTGCATCTCTTCAGAAGACATTGATTAAACCACTGGAGTCGAATGTATTACCTTTAAGATACCTTTATGTCCTTTTTAGTACTTGCATTGTAGGGACAAACAGACATCATATCTCCATTAAAAGGTCTTTGTGTTCCGCTGAAGAAACAAAGCCTTGAGATGACATAAGGTTGAGTAAATTATGAAAGAATTATCTGTGGCACTTAAATTAATTTTCATTTTTAGGTGAACTATTCCTTTATTTTTTATTTCACCAGTATTGGTATCAACAAATAAATGTTAGTATCGATGACAATCCTTGTTCTACAATTACTTGTTTCTTCATAATGCTGATCATTCATAAACGATTTCAGACAACCCATTAAAAACACTGTGTAACAATTATTATTATTTATTTTATTTTTTTGTTCCTGGGTAGTAAGTGTTTTTTCCTAATTGCTTATGCCTCAAAAGCATAGAAAATGGCTATTATTCCCCACAAACTTTGCTTTTGTGACCAGGACAGTGATATTTTGAAATGTACCTATTTCCAATGAGAAAACGTGCGAATGTGTCTTTTCGTTCACATAAAGTCAGAAAAAAAAACAACATATGAATCCAAATTAACATGTATTTATACTCAAGTAATATTCAAAGCCATGCTGGTCCATAATGGTAACAGGTACCTTCCCCTGGCTCACTCGGTGCACCTCAAAGAGGATTAAAATAGCATCAAGACCTTTCTGGACTCCTTAAAGTATGATGAGTATGGTTGGGAGGTCACAGGAGAATTCAAAATGGTGGCATTCCTGATGGGTCTCCAAGGCGGTTTTACCAAGTTTCCCTGGTATCTTTGCCTTTGGGACAACAGGGACACCAAGGCGCACTACCACAGGCGGTACTGGCAACAGCGGATTGAGTTCTCTGTGGGGAGGAACAACGTCAAGTGGGAGCCACTGTTGGACCCCCAAAAGGTGCTGATGCCACCACTGCTCATCAAATTGGGCCTTATGAAACAATTTGTCAGAGCTCTAGATAAGGAGTCAGCAGCCTTCAAGTAACTTTAAGACTTCTTCCCTAAGCTGTCTGAGGCAAAGGTCAAAGCCGGTGTCTTCGTCAGACCACAGATAGAGAAGGATTTTGGATTCATATGTGACTTTATGTGAACGAAAAGACACAAATTCGCACGTTTTCTCATTGGAAATTGATACATTTCAAAATATCACTGTCCTGGTCACAAAAGCAAAGTTTGTGGGGAATAATAGCCATTTTCTAGAGGCATAAGCAATTAGGAAATAACACTTACTACCCAGGAACAAAAATTGTGTTACATAGTGAAATCACATACACCATGCAGTACAACTCAATAAAAACACACACAATATGCAGTACAAGTCAGAGTTTCACCTATTTTCTTGTTGTTATCTTGCCCCCTTTTGTGGGGGGGCTCTTGAATGTATTTGTCAACATCAGCCCGGCCCACCAGCTCCTCTGGTTTGTCCCACATGGAGAGTCGTGTGGTTGGGTTGTAGTAAAATACACGTTCATCTCCAGTCCAGACCACACACCTTTACACATTTTTTAACATTTTACTGTTAAACCTGTTCCTTTTGAAGAGGTTAAAAATAGCAACATTAATCATTGAATAGTTAGAGATAAAGGGGCTCACCAGGGAGTACCAGGAATAGGGTTTGTGGCTACAGGTTTGGCCTTCTGTGCTGCTTTTTCCTCCTCTGTCATCTCTTCCTCTCTGGGCAACTGAAACATGACAAAAAATCATCCATAATATTCCCTAATAAGGCTACATAAAAAATAATTTTAAGATTAATCACAATCAATTCTTAAAATCCTATGATCTGTATTTATATGCACAACCCTCTACAATGGAAGTAAATCACTTACATATGCAACCAATTTCATGCTAAGTGAGAAACCTTTCAAATTTCTCTTGCCAGGGATTGAGTAGTATAATGGGGTAGTTGAGCACCGAGATCCTTTCACTGCATGTTGAAAGTAAATATTTAGTTTGTCTCATTCTGTGTGTCCAAAGACGAGATCCACGCAATCTGCTTGTCACTAAAAAATGTCTCTCAAAAACAACCAAAATTAATCATTTAAAAATAATCAGGCACCGCACGGATGCAGTAAAGGAGCCATTCAACTCCACTCTCGTTAATGTGGTCAACCAAAACACTTTTGTGAGACGCTCGCTGAACTGCAGTTATTCTTAAAGAGACAGTACCGTTTTAGCACTTGTTCTACATATCAATGTAAATGCTTGTAAATAACACAAATTATGCATATGTGTATATATATACAGTGGTGTGAAAGTGTTTGCCCCCTTCCTGAGTTCTTATTTTGTTGCATGTTTGTCACACTTAAATGTTTCAGATCATCAAACACGTTTAAATATTAGTCAAAGATAACACAAGTAAACACAAAATGCAGTTTTTAAATGAAGGTTGTTATTATTAAGGGAAAACAAAATCCAAACCTACATGGCCCTGTGTGAAAAAGTGTTTGCCCCACCTGTTAAAACATAACTTAACTGTGGTTTATCACACCTGAGTTCAATTTCTCTAGCCACACCCAGGCCTGATTACTGCCACACCTGTTCTCAATCAAGAAATCACTTAAATAGGACCTGCCTGACAAAGTGAAGTAGACCAAAAGATCTTCAAAAGCTAGACATCATGCCGAGATCCAAAGAAATTCAGGAACAAATGAGAAAGAAAGTAATTGAGATCTATCAGTCTGGAAAAGGTTATAAAGCCATTTCTAAAGCTTTGGGACTCCAGAGAACCACAGTGAGAGCCATTATCCACAAATGGCGAAAACATGGAACAGTGGTGAACCTTCCCAGGAGTGGCCGGCCGACCAAAATTACCCCAAGAGCGCAGCGACGACTCATCCAAGAGGTCACAAAAGACCCCACAACAACATCCAAAGAACTGCAGGCCTCACTTGACTCAGTTAAGGTCAGTATTCATGACTCCACCATAAGAAAGAGACTGGGCAAAAATGGCCTGCATGGCAGAGTTCCAAGACGAAAACCACTGTGAGCAAAAAGAACATTAAGGCTCGTCTCATTTTTACCAGAAAACATCTTGATGATCCCCAAGACTTTTGGGAAAATACTCTGTGGACTGACGAGACAAAAGTTGAACTTTTTGGAAGGTGTGTGTGTCCCCTTACATCTGGCGTAAAAGTAACACCGCATTTCAGAAAAAGAACATCATACCAACAGTAAAATATGGTGGTGGTAGTGTGATGGTCTGGGGCTGTTTTGCTGCTTCAGGACCTGGAAGACTTGCTGTGATAAATGGAACCATGAATTCTGCTGTCTACCAAAAAATCCTGAAGGGGAATGTCTGGCCATCTGTTCGTGACCTCAAGCTGAAGCGAACTTGGGTTCTGCAGCAGGACAATGATCCAAAACACACCAGCAAGTCCACCTCTGAATGGCTGAAGAAAAACAAAATGAAGACTTTGGAGTGGCCTAGTCAAAGTCCTGACCTGAATCCTATTGAGATGCTGTGGCATGACCTTAAAAAGGCAGTTCATGCTCGAAAACCCTCCAATGTGGCTGAATTACAACAATTCTGCAAAGATGAGTGGGCCAAAATTCCTCCACAGTGCTGTAAAAGACTCATTGCAAGTTATTGCAAACGCTTGATTGCAGTTGTTGCTGCTAAGGGTGGCCCAACCAGTTATTAGGTTTAGGGGGCAATCACTTTTTCACACAGGGCCATGTAGGTTTGGATTTTGTTTTCCCTTAATAATAACAACCTTCATTTAAAAACTGCATTTTGTGTTCACTTGTGTTATCTTTGACTAATATTTAAACTTGTTTGATGATCTGAAACATTTAAGTGTAACAAACATGCAAAAAAATAAGAAATCAGGAAGGGGGCAAACACTTTTTCACACCAATGTGTGTGTGTGTGTGTGTGTGTGTGTGTGTATATATATATATATATATATATTAGGGCTGGGAAATTTTACATGTTAATTTCTGTGGTTATTAGTTGACTGTTTAAATAATAATAATTAAATAAATAAAACGCAATTAATGCCGTTTTTTTTCCCCACTTCCTGAAACTTCACTAATGTTTTTCCCCACTTACAGTGGCTAAAATTGGCATATTTAAAATTTCCAGCAGGTACATGCTCGACGGCACATCCTAGCACAGAAACCGATTGTGTGGAGCAGTGCACGCTTAGTCACTACATGTGCATGTCAATGGGCATAATAAAGACAGCAGCGGATTTTCTGTACATACAATGGAGACTGCACCCGCAAGTGGCAGGACAGGTTTAGCAGAGATACCGACAAGCTGCCATATGTCTTCACAATGCAAAACCACTCAAAAGAGACCCAGCATGTGCGCGACAGAGATTCAATGGCTGAAAATAACAGTTATAAGATTTAAAACTTATGCAAATTAAATCTGTGTGTATAGTGTCTAATAAGGGATTGGTAATGTAAACTTAAGTTTCTCTTGCCAATAAAGTTTGATATGAATTTAATCTGCCCACTTGATCCTATTATTAAAAAAAGTCCACTGTAAAACACCAGAAGGTTTTGCCCAATTTATAATTTCAGCACCTGATTTTATGGCATGTATAGATACACTTGTGTCAAAGATTTCTGTGTACATGTAATAATGTGTCTAAATAACTATACACAAAAAAACTGAACATTTAACATGTTTACATTTAAATAAAGTAAATGCCCTTAAATAACTGCCCCTTAATGGACCGTTTCCAATGAGATAACAGGCAGGTGTAATACAAGTTATGTAATTTGTCAAGCACATTTTATTCATCCATCATCCTGCTGTTGTTGAGAAGGTAAATAAAAACTAATGATTTGACTAAAGTAGTAAAAAGGAGCGTAATCAACGACGAGCGAGCAGAAGAGAATTGCTGGAAAAATGCGCATGTAGTTCATGCATAGCACGACTGCATGTAGACTATATTTCATTATGTAAAAGAGCATGTTTCTGGAATTAAGGTGTAGCAAGAATATGGACATCAGTTGAAGAATGGTGTGGATTTACAGTAAACGCTGTCAGTGAATGGATTTATTATTGATAATGGAAATGAATAACTGATGAGAAGTAGCTGAATTGGCTTCATTATATGGGCAGAAACAGGTAAATGCACTCACTTTTTCAGAAACTCTTGCCAACAACATAAGAATGAATGACTGAATGAATTAGTAACTTGCGCGTGTTTTTTTATTGTATTCCGTCTCACAATATTAAGATATTTGTGGGTGTTCTGTAGGCAGAGTACATGAGCTCGTTCATGTGCACATGATTTTAAGATCAATTGTGAATTATACAAAAACCTAAAACAATCACAGCACACCTTTAAGTCTTAATTGCTGTGATTTGGTCACTTACCTCTTTGGGCATGCCAAAGGGGTCAACTTTGGCTTCCATGTCTATATCCTTGGATTCTGAATCATCATCAGTCTGACGATCTTTAGCTTTGTCACGCTCCTTATCTGCTCATACAAATACAGTAATGTTTATGAAAGTATCACTGACTCAATAA
The DNA here is from genome assembly GCF_019703515.2 of Myxocyprinus asiaticus. NCBI lineage: Eukaryota > Metazoa > Chordata > Actinopteri > Cypriniformes > Catostomidae > Myxocyprinus > Myxocyprinus asiaticus. The sequence continues at coordinate 10,797,622 of NC_059383.1, forward strand.
AAGCATATGTGCACAAAATCAAGGCTAGTATACCTCTTTCTTTCAGCTCTGCAGGTTTGTCCCAGGTTGACTCCAGTGTGCGATTGTTGTAATAGTAAATCTTCCCATCGGCTGTCTTGTACTCAGTCCATTCAGGAAGAGGAAAAGCCCTCGCCAGAGACGCAGGAGCTGCAGTGATAGTCAGTTGTGGGTGCATCATGGGTACTAGAGGAGGGACCATACCTGGCAGCATACCTAAAAACAAATTAAAAGTAATTCACAAATGAGGACTTTGAGCCAAATATTGTCTCAAAGGTAAAAACAAATTCAGTCAAACTGAGTTCTATCCAAAATTGGGTCTCTTCACCCCTATTTCATACCTGCCAACATCGTTTTGTGAAAAACAAGGTGTTTTTATTGGGGGGGGGGGGGGCATTTGGTTCGTATGTACGAGGAATGGCAGCTGGTGGAGTTTCTGGTGCCCACCTAGGGTAAGATGGTGCCCCCGTACGGAGTCGGTGCACTACGCAGACTGCATAATATGCGTATAGGGAGCGGCAGTACCGGTCAGTAACTAGGTTGAAGATGAACAATACCAAGAAATTGGCCATGTATTCATATAGTCCCTTACCACATCCTTCACAGTTTTAGCAATAAATGCTTTGAGTTATTAATAAAAAAAAAGTGTAGGCTATAACCTTTCTTATGCTGAGAACTTTCCTGACCCATGACTTATAAAAAAATGTAATTATTTTTATTTCTTCGATTATTTATCTTATGTATAGATCTGTGTTGGTTTATATGTATTTTTAAGTTGTTGTTTTTTTTTTTTTTGTTATTTACTTTATTTAAAAAAAAATGTTTTGCTTCACCTGTACTTGTCTTAATGACTCAGTGATAATACTTATACATTGTTGTATCTGTGTAATTTTGTACATCTTATTGAACCTTCTGTTTTTCAACAAAAAAATCCACAGTTTTAGCACAATGTGTGGACTTTGCAGACGGTCTCTTACCACACAAAAAAAATAAATTACATAATGTCATGTTCCTAATGAGAGCAGATTGTGCATAATTAATCAGCACAGCTAAATACATTTTCTAAAAGGTAAGTTCCGTGTGACGGCAGTCTGTAAATGCAGTAAACACACCTCTCTCTGCGATTTACACAGACATCGCTTATCTCGTGTGACTCGATGGTAAACATTACAGACGTCTGCAGTAATAATCACTTTACACACATGACCAGAAAACTAATCCTCTCTGAATATGGCTTTAGATTATGACCTCAACTATGCTCAGATTCATTGAAACCACAGTGAGACTATTTTATAATTCACATTTGGCTGGACAATCAAAGAAACCTTGGAGTCATTTGTCTCAGTTTCAATGTTTGTATAGTTACTGCGTTTTGGCTTTATAGGTCAGAATAGTATTTGTATGCAGTGTACATAGAAAGTAAAAAATATATCTCTGGATGACAGTAAGTTGGTGCCATCTAGTGGCTTTAATGTGACTATAGCAATGTTTCCATCCAAATTGCGAATTTATGCAACAACAAAAAAAACCTTGAAATATTGTAAAAAAAAAAAAAAATTATATATATATATATATTCCACTGTGCTGTGGAAAAGTATCTGCCCCCATCCTGATTTCTTCTGTTTTTGTGTATATCTCATACTAAATATTTTCAAAAATTCTAACAAAATCAAACATAAAACAAAAGGCAGTCTGAGTAAACACAAAATACAGTTTTTAAATGATAATGTTATTTATTGAAGCAAAAAAGTTATCCAATACCAACTGGGCCTGTGTGAAAAAGTATTTGCCCTTAGTTACTAAATCCCCAAATCTATGAAAATGCATTCATAATGGGGTTCAGCTGCACTAGACACACCCAGGCCTGATTAATGCCAGTCTTGTTCAATTAAATCAACACCTAAATAGAACTTTTTCAGCAGCATGAAGTTGGCTAAAAGGTCTCACCCAGTAGTACACTGCCAAGGTCGAAAGAAATTTCAGAAATGAGGAGGAAAAAGGTGATTGAAATACATCAGTCTGGGAAGGGTTACAAAGCTATTTCAAAGTCTCTGGGATGGGGCACTTAATCTGGGAAGATTTCTCCAAATGGAGAAAACTTTGCACAGTAGTGAACCTTCCCAGAAGTGGCCGACCTTCCAAAATGTCTCCAAGAGCACAGCGATGACTCATCCAGGAAGTCACAACAAAGCCAAGGACAACATCCAAGAAACTGCAGGTCTCTCTCGCATCAAAAAAGGTCACTGTTCATGACTCCACTATCAGAAAGACACTTGGCAAAAATGTCATCCATGGAAGAGTGACAAGGCGAAAAACACTGCTAACCCAGAAGAACATTAAGGCTCGTCTGAATTTTGCCAAAACACACCTTGATGATCCTCAAACCTTTTGGGAGAATATTCTGGGGCTGATGAGTTGAAAGTGGAACTGTTTGGAAGACAGGAGTCCCGTTACATCTGGCGTAAATCAAACACAGAATTCCACAAAAAGAACATCATACCTACGGTCAAGCATGGTGGTGGCAGTGTGATGGTGTGGGGATGCTTTGCTGCTTCAGGGCCAGGGTGACTTGCAATAATTGAGGGAAACCTGAATTCTGCTCTCTACCAGAAAATCCTAAAGAAGAATGTCCGGTCATCAGTCTGTGAGTTGAAGCTCAAGTGCAAATGGATTATGCAGCAAGACAATGATCCAAAGCATAGGAGTAAGTCCACCTCCGGATGACTCAACAGAAGCAAAATTAAAGTTTTGGAGTGGCCTAGTCAAAGTCCTGACTTGAACCCGATTGAGATGCTGTGGCAGGACCTTAAACGGGCAGTGCATGCTCGTAAACCCTCCAATGTGACTGAACTAAAGCAGTTCTGCAAAGAAGAGTGGGCCAAAATTCCACCACAGCATTGTGAAAGACTGATCTCCAGTTTTCAGAAGTATTTAGTTGCAGTTGTTGCTGCTAAAGGTGGCACAACCAGCTCTTAAGTATAAGGGGGCAGTTAGTTTTTCATATTAGTGATACAGGTGTTGGATAACTTTTTTCCTTCAATTAAAAAAAAAAATGAATATTTGAAAACTGTATTTTGTGTTTACTCAGTTTGCCTTTGTTTTATGTTATATATCGTTTGAAGATCTTAAACAATTTAGTATGAAAAATACACAAAAACAGAAGAAATCAGGAAGGGGGCAAATACTTTCATATATATATATATATATATATATATATATATATATATATATATATATATATATATATACACACACACACACACACACACACACACACATAAATGAATATATTCGGTAAATGTGTTTTCATCATAGTTTATGTGAATGTCTTCTTACACAGTAAAACAATTTATTCACCTCAAGTTAGCGTATATGTTTTTATGCACATTTTGGAAACTTTATTCGCATCTTGGTGTTTCTATCCAGCATTTTGTATGCAGTATCCCAAAATTTGCATACAAATACGTGGATGGAATCTTATTATGACTATTATGATTGCACCTTCTCAACACTAACTGCAAATCCACAATGAACTCTACAAACATGCAATAACCACTACAAAACACCATATACTGAAGGATTTACTATAAGATATAGCATTTTGATCTATGCATTTCTTAATGCAGAACAAGCAGAATAGCCTTTTTGAAGCGGTTCCCTCTCACCTCTATGCTTGCTGGTCTGTTTTGCTAAACAACCTAGGAAAACTTTGGAACTTTGAGTATGGAATCGACCTTTCATACCTGGCAGTGGGATATGCATTCCAGGCAGAGGGACTCTGAATGGAGGTACCATAACTGAGGGGAATCCTGGGATTGCAGCAGGCGGCTGGGCCACAGGCAGGCCTGGAGGGAGACTTTGATGTAACAGTGGCATTGTCTGCACTGCAGTGACTGTAGCCGTTACCGTAGGAACACTGACCACAGCGACAGGCGTCACAGCCACACTGGCAGGGGGGGTGGAGGCCACTGGAGGCATTTCAGTAACACCGGATGCTACAGGAGGGAAAAAGCAAAGACAGGGAAGGAATGTTAGGCGTACAAAATATAACTAGGGATGCATGATACATATTGGTGACCGTAGGCCAATTTTACAGATTTCTTTTTAATGAGCAGCTTCAGACCGATATTGGAAACGGATAAAATCAGGGCTTATATTTCCAATACAAACAGTATACTCTCTATGCTGTTGTGTTTTCTGACTTGCTGTTGTGTTTCAGGATTTGGCCATGTGTTTTCTGATTTGTTCTTTTGTTTTCAGATTTGCTGTTGTGTATTATGATTTTTTGTTTTGTTTTGCACTTCACAGCCACCGTAGATGACAAGCATTTTCTTATCCGAAGCTCCTTTAATACAGGTAATCCACTATGATAATTCTGCTCGAAATTTTGCATTTGTGCTTAGATTAAATTTCAGCTGCATATGGGAAAAACAGTGTGCTGGTTTTGTTTGTACTTTCCTTGCCTTCTATGACTTTTTCGCAGTGTATTATCATGCAGTAACACACTGACATAGTAATTGATGTACAGTGCATCCGGAAAGTATTCACAGCGCTTCACTTTTTCCACATTTTGTTATGTTACAGCCTTATTCCAAAATGGATTAAATTCATTATTTTCCTCAAAATTCTACAAACAATACCCCATAATGACAACGTGAAAGAAGTTTGTTTGAAATCTTTGCAAATTTATTAAAAAGAAAAAAAGAAAAAAAAAGAAAATCACATGTACATAAGTATTCACAACCTTTGCCATGACACTCAAAATGGAGCTCAGGTGCATCCTGTTTCCACTGATCATCCTTGAGAGGTTTCTACAACTTGATTGGAGTCCACCTGTGAGAAATTCAGTTGATTGGACATGATTTGGAAAGGCACACACCTGTCTATATAAGGTCCCACAGTTAACAGCGCATGTCAGAGCACAAACCAAGCCATGAAGTCCAAGGAATTGTCTGTAGACCTCCGAGACAGGATTGTATCGAGGCACAGATCTGGGGAAGGGTACAGAAAAATTTCTGCAGCATTGAAGGTCCCAATGAGCACAGTGGCCTCCATCATCCGTAAATGGAAGAAGTTTGGAACCACCAGGACTCTTCCTAGAGCTGGCCACCCGGCCAAACTGAGCAATCGGGGGAGAAGGGCCTTAGTCAGGGAGGTGACCAAGAACCCGATGGTCACTCTGACAGAGCTCCAGCATTTCTCTGTGGAGAGAGGAAAACCTCCAGAAGAACAACCATCTCTGCAGCACTCCACCAATCAGGCGTGTATGGTAGAGTGGCCAGACGGAAGCCACTCCTCAGTAAAAGGAACATGACAGCCCGCCTGGAGTTTGCCAAAAGGCACATGAAGGACTCTCAGACCATGAGAAACAAAATTCTCTGGTCTGATGAAACAAAGATTGAACTCTTTGGCCTGAATGGCAAGCGTCATGTCTGGAGGAAACCAGGAACCGCTCATCACCTGGCCAATACCATCCCTACAGTGAAGCATGGTGGTGGCAGCATCATGCTGTGGGGATGTTTTTCAGTGGCAGGAACTGGGAGACTAGTCCGGATCGAGGGAAAGATGAATGCAGCAATGTACAGAGACATCCTTGATGAAAACCTGCTCCAGAGCGCTCTGGACCTCAGACTGGGGCGAAGGTTCATCTTCCAACAGGACAACGACCCTAAGCACACAGCCAAGATAACAAAGGAGTGGCTACGGGACAACTCTGTGAATATCCTTGAGTGGCCCAGCCAGAGCCCAGACTTGAACCCGATTGAACATCTCTGGAGAGATCTGAAAATGGCTGTGCATCGACGCTCCCCATCCAACTTGATGGAGCTTGAGAGGTCCTGCAAAGAAGAATGGGAGAAACTGCCCAAAAATAGGTGTGCCAAGCTTGTAGCATCATACTCAAAAAGACTTGAGGCTGTAATTGGTGCCAAAGGTGCTTCAACACAGTACTGAGCAAAGGCTGTGAATACTTATGTACATGTGATTTTTTTTTCTTTTTTTTTTTTATACATTTGCAAAGATTTCAAACAAACTTCTTTCACATTGTCATTATGGGGTATTGTTTGTAGAATTTTGAGGAAAATAATTAATTTAATCCATTTTGGAATAAGGCTGTAACATAAAATGTGAAAAAAGTGAAGCGCTGTGAATACTTTCTGGATGCACTGTATGTCATCATGAAACTCCCCTCGAAGTCTGAACACAAGTGTTCAGAGGACATGCATTTAAACGACCAGGTGTAAACAGCGATATGTCTTGCTTGACCACATGTGATCGGATCACCCGAAACGCATCATAATACCAGGTGTAAATGGGGTCATTTATGTTATTGGGACGAGTTATTCACTGAAATTTAAAACGTAGGGTTAGAGGTTTGTTTTCAAGCAATAGCGAGCCTTAGCAAGCACCACAAATATCATCTCTTGGCCTTTGTCAGTATGCTAGATTTTTCAACACAATAATTCTCTGTGCTAATACTCACTGTTGGAGGGCTGGGAGGTGGCAGGGGTCGGGCTGGTGCTGGGGTCAGGGCTGGTACTGAGGGTGTGGGTGGGGGACAAGCTCTGAGTGGAGACTGAGGCAGGCACAGCTGTAGCAGTGCTGCTAGTTGCAGTGGAGACAGCGCTGTTTGGAGCCGCTGCAGCTCCACCAGACTGAGCTGCCAGAGGATTAAGGTCTGATTGCTGGATGATCTTCACTCCCTCTGGTTTGGTCCAGGCAGACTCACGTGTTCGGGCATTGTAGTAATATACCTGCAAAAGTGTAGTGTTTGAAGTTGATGATTAAAAAGATTATTTAATAGATCTCAGTGTCTGTCAGCACTCTGCACACTAAGGGTGTGTTCACAGTTGTAGTTCAGTTCTCTTGGTCTGGACCAAAAAAGAAAATGATACGTTTAGTCCTGGTTCGCTTAGCGTTCACACTGACATTTTTAACACCGAACCTAACAATACAACACAAAAAGAAACAGGAAAAAGTCACAACCTGATTGGACAGCTTTTATGACATATATTTTGTGATGGAACTTGCCGAACATCCAAAACAATGTTGGATGTTGGGTGAAATGCTCTCGTTAGATTTACATATGTATATATGGTGGTATTTTTACCAGCTGAGAACAAACGAAGAGCTAATAAAATGTGTAAAGGAGTCAAAACAGCGCCAGAAATTCCTCTGTTGCACACACAAATGAAGATATGCTGCAAGGACGGCTGACGGCGGTACCGACGCCTATACGAACTGTAATGGGCAACATAGCTCCTATGATGAGAAGAACCAGGTATGCTTGAGGTCAGTATTAGGCAAATTACTTCCTTCGGTTTAAATTACTAGTTCGGTTTAATCTAACCAAACCTGCCAAGTGTGAACACACCCTTAAACTCACTTCAAAACTACGAAATGCTAGACATTTATTAATATACTTCAAATTGCCTGCTGTGAGCAATGTTCCTATTATAATGCATAATCTGTACGTCTCGGTTTTCTTTTTTTTGGTGAGGACTATAAAAGTTTTGTAAAATGAAATATTTCAGTTATTAGGCCTATTTATTTGTTGAATATCTGTAAATTACCCAGGGCTCAACAATATGGCCTGTTGACTCAGGGTCAGTGTGAGAGAGTTTTGGGCCTGTTGATGGAACGTTCACAGCCACTATCAGGCCAGTGATGTGCTGTCATTACTTATATTCATAGATCTTGTAATGGTTTTCATGCATGGCAAACTTAAACATTTGGTATTGAATATTTTTACCAAAACTTTTAACGAAAGAAAAAATTCACTCATTTTCTAGCGAAGCTAGAATATAATTACTGCAAGAAAACCACAAGAAAACCTAACATTTCATGAAAAATATAAATATTTCTTGCACACATACATATAAATTTAAGGGTGGGAGAAAAATCAATTCTCCAACGCACTGCGATTCTTTCTCCAGTGATTGTGGATCAATTCTCAAACATTCAGAATTGATTCCGAGTTTAATTTAAACAGCAACAGTGCATTGGCACTTATGTGTGCAAAAGAGACAGAGTGAGATGCTAAAAATAAATAGTCAGATGTGCATATACACTGGCGGCCAAAAGTTTGGAATAATGTACAGATTTTGCTCTTATGGAAAGAAATTGGTACTTTTATTCACCAAAGTGGCATTCAACTGATCACAATGTATAGTCAGGACATTAATAATGTAAAACATGTTCAGAACTTCTTAAACTACTTCAAAGGTTTCTCATCAAAAAAATCCTCCACATGCACCAATGACAGCTTTGCAGATTCTTGGCATTCTAGCTGTCAGTTTGTCCAGATACTCAGGTGACATTTCACCCCACACTTCCTGTAGCACTTGCCATAGATGTGGCTGTCTTGTCGGGCACTTCTCACACACCTTACAGTCTAGCTGATCCCACAAAAGCTCAATGGGGTTAAGATCCAGAACACTCTTTTCCAATTATCTGTTGTCCAATGTCTGTGTTTCTTTGCCCACTCTAACCTTTTCTTTTTGTTTTTCTGTTTCAAAAGTGGCTTTTTCTTTGCAATTCTTCTCATAAGGCCTGCACCCCTGAGTCTTCTCTTTACTGTTGTACATGAAACTGGTGTTGAGCGGGTAGAATTCAATGAAGCTGTCAGCTGAGGACATGTGAGGTGTCTATTTCTCAAACTAGAGACTCTGATGTACTTATCCTCTTGTTTAGTTTTACATCTGTCCGTCCACATCTCTTTCTGTACTTGTTAGAGCCAATTGTCCTTTGTCTTTGAAGACTGTAGTGCACATATTTTGTATGAAACGTTCTGTTTTTTTTTTTGGCAATTTCAAGCATTGTATAGCCTTCATTCCTCAAAACAATGATTGACTGATGAGTTTCTAGAGAAAGCTGTTTCTTTTTTGCCATTTTTGACCTAATATTGACCTTAAGACATGCCAGTCTATTGCATACAGTGGCAACTCAAAAACAAACACAAACACAATGTTAAGCTTCATTTAACGAACCAAATAGCTTTCAACTGTGTTTGATTTAATGGAAAGTGATTTTCTAGTATCAAATTATCAATTTAGCATGATTACTCAAGCATAAGGTGTTGGAGTGATGACTGCTGGAAATGGGGCCTGTCTAGATTTTATCAAAAATGACTTTTTTCAAATAGTGACGGTGCTGTTTTTTACATCAGTAATGTCCTGACTATACTTTGTGATCAGTTGAATGCCACTTTGGTGAATTAAAGTACCAACTTCCAAAACAGCAAAATCTGTACATTATTCCAAACTTTTGGCCACCAGTGTTCTAAAGCCAAGAACGGATCGCAGGCTGGCTGTATCAACCACACGATCAACATCCCCAACTGAAACTACGACCCCAAAATTCATTCACAAACTCACGCACACAGCAACGGGAGAGTTTATTCTGATAACACATCAACAAACAACCTGAAAGACAGGCTCGCGCCCATTATTGCACTGCTTTGCATAGAAAGGAAAGAACAACAGCTGAAAATAAGGATGAGACAGTGGATTGGGAGACGTGGGTGATGTTTTTATTTTCGAATTATTTTTTGTCTTCCACTTCCCAATGCCTCTCACCACTTTCGCTCTCTATTTCTTTAGCTACTGCTTATGTCGCTCTCGCTCATCGGGAGAGTGCGCACATGAGATGCTAGATTGATTTCTTGAGCAGAAACCCCACTATTTGTGCCGCTTTACCGTTACCCGTGTTGTGGAAAGGAGAAGCTGACATCTGTGCTCTCACAGAAGCAGATAACTCGTGTTGCCATCCTGGACCAACAAGCGATTGTTGTGGTTAAAGTTACAGGCTAGGATTAATTTTAAATTAATAATTTCATACTATTTAATACTGAGTGTATTGATAATAAAAATTGGAGGACAAGATGCATCGAGAATAGTTTTGTAATCAAATCGTCACCCTTTGAATCGTAATCGAATCGTGAGGCCAGTGAAGATTCACACTTCTACTAAATATACATAGTTACAAATAAAATGTTTTTTGTTTTTTTTATGATGGGGCCAGTGAAAATGTTAGCAGGTTAAGTAGAATCTGAACTACTGGCCCAACTGAGAACAAAGCACTGCCCACACAGAGGTCACTGCCAAACTATTGGTCAAAGCAGCGAATTCACCTGTTAAAGTACATTAAACTCCATGAAAGGGGGCCTGAGTAGCTCAGCGAGTAAAAGATGCTGAATACCACCCCTGGAGTTCATGAGTTCGAATCCCAGGGCATGCTGAGTGACTCCAGCTAGGTCTCCTAAGCAACCAAATTGGCCCGGTTGCTAGGGAGGGTAGAGTCACATTGGGTAACCTCCTCGTGGTCACTTTAATGTGGTTCGCTCTTGGTGGGGCACGTGATGAGTTGTGCGTGGATGCCGCAGTGGATGGCGTGAAGCCTCCACACGCGCTATGTCTCCGCGGTAACGCACACAACAAGCCACGTGATAAGATGCGCAGGTTTACGGTCTCAGACGCGGAGGCAACTGAGATTCATACTCCACCACCCGGATTGAGGCGAGTCACTACGCCACCACGAGGACTTAGAGTGCATTGGGAATTGGGCATTCCAAATTGGGGAGAAGATAAAAAAAAATAAAAAAACCTTCATGAAAAATCCACCGGAAGTCTATTGCGCAACAATTATGGTTGCGCAGATTTTCATTGAGGTGACTGTATTTCGCCCACGGAACTTCGCCATGCGGAGGTAAATGTGACCGCAGCATGCCTTTACCGTTCTGTTAGAATTGAAGGTCTGTGCTTAACACCAATACATTGCTGAGAAACACATCAGTGTCTGGTGAAATAAGACCCTAAACAAGCCCAAATGTATCTTTTAAAACGGAACAGTTATTCAGACAACCCACTGAATATTCTCTTTAAAATATATATTTTTAAAAGCCCTCGTGCATGCATGTCACAAAAGTTAAGAATGCATGGCTCAGAAGAATATACTTTAATATTTTGAAAGGAAAAGATTTCTTTGAAAAGATATATATCTCAGAGCTAATAACCAACAGTATGTGTATTCCTAAAGAACTATGTGATGGTGGTGGTTAGTCAAAACAAAAATGAAAGGAAGCAAAGAAAATCACAAAATCTCTTTTGATTTACAAAACAATTCAGTACCTTTCCCTCTGGTGTGGTGTTCTCTACCCAGATGTCTTCATTAGGCACACTTGAAGCTCCTCCTGCTGCTGGTGACGGAGGCATTCCAGGTGGAAAGATCATACCAGGAGGAGGAGGCATGTTTACGATGGGTGGAGGCATGAATGGTGGCCTCTGGGAAAAAGTCAATAGGATTTTTGATATTGAGACAAACTTCCTTTCATGATATAAAAGTAACATTAAATCACATGTACTTATAGGGTAATTTTGTATTGTCAGACAGTGGCTATCTTTATCCAAACTTATAATATCTACCTGCAGGTGTGGGGGTCCAATGGGTGGGGGCAAAGCTCCAGGAGGAGGTATAGGTGGCATATTGGTGTCAAATGGTGGACGTCCAAAAGGGGGTCTGGGGGGTGGTGGGGGTCCTCTCATAATGCCGAAGGGCGGAGGTGGGGGTCGTAGTAATGGGGGTGGTCCTCGCAATACTGTGCTAGGCGGTGGAGCAGGGCCATGAAAACGTAAGGCCTGCTGTAGCGCCATCCTGAGGATAAATAAAGAAATTAGAAAAATACTTTGCAAGACCTCAACTTGGTTAAAACAGTAGAGTAAAATGTAACTGACAAGATTTCCCAATAAAATCGATGCAACCACCTGTAAGGAAAATATGAAATTATAACATATGGTTTGATTTATATGACTACCTTGTAGAATCACTGCAGTTTTTACAGCCAAATACAAAAAAAAAAAAAAAAAAGTACTGCGGCAGTACAGTATTATGGCACAGTGATTATATCCGATGGTAATAGCATGGTACTTTTATACATCATGGTACTGATCGGTTACCATATTCAAGTACCATGGCATATACAGTTGAAGTCAGAAGTTTACATACACTTATGTTTAAGTCATTTAATTCATTTTTTAACCACTCCACAGATTTAATGTTAGCAAATTATAGATTTGGCAAGTCGTTTAGGACATCAACTTTATGCATGATGTGAGTAATTTTTCCAACAATTGTTTACAGACAGATTGTTTCACTTTTAATTGACTATATCACAATTCCGGTGGGTCAGAAGTTTACATACACTAAGTTAACTGTGCCTTTGAGCAGCTTGGAAAATTCCAGAAAATGATGTCAAGCCTTTAGACAATTAGCCAATTAGCTTCTGATAGGAGGTGTACTGAACTGGAGGTGTACCTGTGGATGTATTTGAAGGCCTTCCTTCAAACTCAGTGCCTCTTTGCTTGACATCATGGAAAAATCAAAAGAAATCAGCCAAGAATAAAATAAAAAAATGGACCTCCACAAGTCTGGTTCACCCTTGGGAGCAATTTCCTAACACCTGAAGGTACCAAATTCATCTGTACAAACAACAGTACGCAAGTTTAAACTCCATGGGACCACACAGCCATCATACCGCTCAGGAAGGAGACGCATTCTGTCTCCTAGAGATGAATGTAGTTTGGTGCGAAAAGTGCAAATCAATCCCTGAACAACAGCAAAGGACCTTGTGAAGATGCTGGAGGAAACAGGTAGACAAGTATCTACACTGGCGGCCAAAAGTTTGGAATAATGTACAAATTTTGCTCTTATGGAAAGACATTGGTACTTTTATTCACCAAAGTGGCATTCAAATGATCACAGTGTATAGTCAGGACATTAATAACATGAAAAATTACTATTACAACTTTAAAAAAAAAAAATTCAAAGAGTTCTCATAAAAAAATCCTCCACGTGAAGCAATGATATCTTTGCAGATCCTTGGCATTCTAGCTGTCAGTTTGTCCAGACACTCAGGTAACATTTCACTCCATGTCTTGTGGGGCACTTCTCACGCACCTTACAGTCTAGCTGATCCCACAAAAACTCAATGGGGTTAAGATCCATAACACTCTTTTCCAAATATCTGTTGACCAATGTTTGTGTTTCTTTGCCCACTCTAACCTTTTCTTTTTATTTTTCTGTTTCAAAAGAATCTTTTCCTTTGAAATTCTTCCCATAAGGCCTGCACTCCTGAGTCTTCTCTTTACTGTTGTACATGAAACTGGTGTTGAGCAGGTAGAATTCAATGAAGCTGTCAGCTGAGGACATGTGAGGCGTCTATTTCTCAAACTAGAGACTCTGATGTACTTATCCTCTTGTTTAGTTTTACATCTGGCCTTCCACATCTCTTTCTGTCCTTGTTAGAGTCAGTTGTCCTTTGTCTTTGAAGACTGTAGTGTACACCTTTGTATGAAATCTACAGTTTTTTGGCAATTTCAAGCATTGTATAGCCTTCATTCCTCAAAACAAAGATTGACTGATGAGTTTCTAGAGAAAGCTGTTTCTTTTTGTTTTGCCATTTTTGACCAAATATTGATCCTAAGACATGCCAGTCTTTTGCATACTGTGGCAGCTCAAAAATAAACACAAAGACAATGTTACGCTTCATTTAATGAACCAAATAACTTTCAACTGTGTTTGATATAATGGCAAGTGATTTTCTAGTACCAAATTATCAATTTAGCATGATTACTCAAGCATAAGGTGTTGGAGTGATGACTGCTGGAAATGGGGCCTGTCTAGATTTGATCAAAAATGATTTTTTCAAACAGTGATGGTGCTGTTTTTACATCAGTAATGTCCTGACTATACTTTGTGATCAGTTGAATGCCACTTTGGTGAGTTAAAGTACCAATTTCCTTCCGAAACAGCAAAATTTGTACATTATTCCAAACTTTTGGCCGCCAGTGTATATCCACAGTAAAAAGAGTCCTATATCTACATAACCTGAAAGGCTGCACAGCAAGGAAGAAGCCACTGCTCCAAAACCAACATAAAGCCAGACTACAGTTTGCAAGTGCACATGGGGACAAAGATCTTACTTTTTGGAGAAATGTCCTCTGGTCTGATGAAACAAAAATTGAACTGTTTGGCCATAATGACCAACGTTATGTTTGGAGGAAGAAGGGTGAGGCTTGCAAGCTGAAGAACACCATCCCAACCATGAAGCCTGGGGGTGGAAGCATCATGTTGTGGGGGTGCTTTGCTGCAGGATGGACTGGTGCACTTCACAAAATAGATGGCAGCATGAGGAAGGAAAATTATGCATATATATTTTAGCAACCTCTCAAGACATCAGCCAGGAAGTTAAAGCTCGGTCGCAAATGGGTCTTCCAAATGGACAATGACCCCAACCATACCTTCAAAGTTGTGGCAAAATGGCTTAAGGACAACAAAGTCAAGGTACTGGAGTGGCCATCACAAAGCCCTGACCTCAATCTGATAGAAAATATGTGGGCAGAACCAAAAAATGTGTGCGAGCAAGGAGGCCTACAAATCTGACTCAGTTACACCAGTTCTGTCTGGAGGAATGGGCCAAAATTCCAGCAACTTATTGTGAGAACCTTGTGGAAGGCTACCCAAAACATTTGACCCAAGTTAAACAATATAAAGGCAATGCTACCAAATACTAACAAGGTGTATGTAAACTTCTGACCCACTAGGAATGTGATGAAAGGAATAAAAGCTGAAATCATTCTCTCTACTATTATTCTGACATTTCACATTCTTAAAATAAAGTAGTGATCCTAACTGACCTAAGACAGGGAATGTTTTCTACAATTAAATGTCAGGAATTGTGAAAAACTGAGTTTAAATGTATTTGGCTAAGATGTATATACAGATGCATCTCAAAAAAATTTGAATATCGTGGAAAAGTTCATTTCTTTCCGTAATTTAATTCAAAAAGTGGAACTTTCATATATTCTAGATTCATTACATAAAGTGAAATATTTCAAGCCTTTTTTTGTTGTAATTTTGAAGATTACAGCTTACAGCTCATGGAAATCAAAAATCCAGTATCTCAAAATATTAGAATAAAGAATTTATAAAACAGAAATGTCGACCTTCTGAAAAGTATGTTAATTTATGCACTCAATACTTGGTCGGGGCTCTTTTTGCACGAATTACTGCAAATAATTATTGCTCAGTGGTCCAAAGTCCTCTTTTCAGATGAAAGTTGGAAATCAAGGTCTCAGAGTCTGGAGGAAGAGTGAAGAGGCACAGAATCCAAGTTGCTTTAAGTCCAGTGTGAAGTCTCCACAGTCAGTGATGATTTGGGGTGCCATGTCATCTGCTGGTGTTGGTCCACTGCGTTTTCTCAAGTCGTGAGTCAATGCAGCCATCTACCAGGAGATTTTAGAGCACTTCATGCTTCCATCTGCTGACAAGCTTTATGGAGATGCTGATTTCCTTTTCCAGCAGGACTTGGCACCTGCCCACAGTGCCAAAACTACTAGTAACTGGTTTGCTGACCATGGTATTACTGTGCGTGATTTAATTAAAATAAAATAGAATACATATAAAAGGAGATTTAATAAATTGTATATTTGCCCTGTGTAAATAATAATATATAGAAACTGTATCTAAAATAAATAAGGGGTGATACATACTAATACAACAGGCTGGAAAAATAGACATTTATTCATTTTAATATCCTATATATATATATATATATATATATATATATATATATATATATATATATATATATACACAGTTGTGCTCAAAAGTTTGCATACCCTTGGAGAATTGGTAATATATGTACCATTTTTAAAGAAAACATGAGTGAGCAGACAAAACACATTTCTTTTATTTCTTATGGGATTCATATTCAACTGTAGGTTATAACAGAATGGCACAATCATAAAACAAAACATGGCAACAAAGAAAAAAATGAAATGACCCCTGTTCAAAAGTCTGCATACCCTTAGTTCTTAATACTGTGTATTGCCCCCTTTAGCATCAATGACAGCGTGCAGTCTTTTGTAATAGTTGTCTATGAGGCCCCAAATTCTTGCAGGTGGTATAGCTGCCCATTCATCTTGGCAAAATGCCTCCAGGTAATGCAAAGTCTTTGGTCGTCTTGCATGAACCGCACGTTTGAGATCTCCCCAGAGTGGCTCGATGATATTAAGGTCAGGAGACTGTGATGGCCACTCCAGAACCTTCACCTTTTTCTGCTGTAACCACTGGAGGGTCAACTTGGCCTTGTGCTTAGGGTCATTGTCGTGCTGGAAAGTTCAAGTGCGACCCATGCGCAGCTTTCGTGTAGAAGAATGCAAACTGTCTGCCAGTATTTTCTGATAACATGCTGCATTCATCTTGCCATCAATTTTCACAAGATTCCCCGTGCCTTTAGAGCTCACACACCCCCAAAACATCAGTGAGCCACCACCATACTTCACAGTGGGATGGTATTCTTTTCACTATAGGCCTTGTTGACCCCTCTCCAAACATAGCGCTTATGGTTGTGACAATAAAGCTCTAATTTGGTCTCAAAATTACAATGTGCCAGAAGATGTGAGGCGTGTCAAGGTGTTGTCGTTTGTGGCATTGGCGCAGTAAAGGCTTCTTTCTGGCATCTCGACCATGCAGCTCATTTTTGTTGAAGTATCATTGTATTGTGCTCCTTGAAACAACCACACCGTCTTTTTCCAGAGCAGCCTGTATTTCTCCTGAGGTTACCTGTGGGTTTTTCTTTGTATCCCGAACAATTCTTCTGGCAGTTGTGGCTGAAATCTTTCTTGGGTCTACCTGATCTTGGCTTGGTATCAAGAGATCCCCGAATTTCCCACTTCTTAATAAGTGACTGAACAGTACTGACTGGCATTTTCAAGACTTTGGATATCTTTTTATATCCTTTTCCATCTTTATAAAGTTCCATTAAATTGTTACGCAGGTCTTTTGACAGTTCTTTTCTGCTCCCCATGGCTCAGTATCTAGCCTGCTCAGTGCATCCACGTGAGAGCTAACAAACTCATTGACTATTTATACAAAGACACTAATTGCAATTTAAAAAGCCACAGGTGTGGGAAATTAACCTTTAATTGCTATTTAAACCTGTGTGTGTCACCTTGTGTGTCTGTAACAAGGCCAAACATTCAAGGGTATGTAAACTTTTGATCAGGGCCATTTGGGTGATTTCTGTTATCATTATGATTTAAAAAGGAGCCAAACAACTATGTGATGATAAATGGCTTCATATGATCTCTATCCTTAAATAAAAGATAGTTTTTTTGCATGGTCAGTCATATTTTCAAAATCAATGCCAAAATTTCACAATTTCTGCCAGGGTATGCAAACTTTTGAGCTCAACTGTATTTTGAATGTGTTGAAACTTGACATCGGGTGACGCACCCTAAAAACGGCACCGTTAGATCGGTTTGATACTGAAGAGCTGCTTAAAAGAAAGCTTTTTTTTCTCTCTCTCGTAAATGTAAATGAGTGTAAATGCCAACATCATCATATATGTCGAAAGGACTGATGCTTGTCAACCAAAACATGAGCTCACTGATGTCATTAAATATCAGTCTGCTTTTTTATTCAGCCGTAAATATTTAGTTTATACGTAGGGTTACGTCCTACATAAATGTAATGGTGCAATGCTCAAATATTTAGTAGAGTGTAAATTGTGACTTAGTGCCCATTTACGCCACAACTAGGCTATGTTGTAACGTACGTATAGCTGATGCAACCGGCCCCTGATGTTTATTTAGCTATTTATTTTAATCTATTCTTTATTTAAATGGTCAGCCATTGACTGATACTAAACAGTACTGATGTTTATTTAGCTATTTATTTTATTTGTATTTATTCTTTATTTTAACGTTGGGCAATTGACTGATACTAAACATACAGTACTGGTGTTTATTCAGCTATTTATTGTATTTTTATTTATTCTTTATTTTAATGGTCAGCAATTGACTGATATTAAACATACAGTACTGATTTTTATTTTATTTATTCTTTATTTGAATGGTCAGCAATTGACATACTAATAGTACTCATGTTTATTAAGCTATTTATTGTATTTTTATTTATTCTTTATTTTCTCAGTGTTCATTTCTAGAATTTGTTGACAATGTATCATAATAATGACAAATGTTCTTTGATAAAAAATATGTTTAAGAAAGCAGCCTTCCGAGTACTTTTGCATAGTCATATCGGTGCAAAATCTGTGAAAAATCCACATAGAAAAGGTCTATTTTCATTCCAGCTCAAAATTAAATATATCGGCCACCATATCGGTAATTGGTGAATTTTCCCCCTCTAAAATCGGTATCAGTCTCAAAAACCCATATCGGTCGGGCTCTAATATTTATATATATTCTCAAAGGAATATCACAGTGCAATAAAATATGTTTGTGAGCGCTTAAATGAGGCACATGGGGGAAATCGCCCTCTGATTATGACCAAAACACACTGGTTATACCATGGCATTTTCATCATTTGCATACAAGTAAACAATTTTAAATAACCATATAACCTTAACCCTTGTGCGTCAATAAAAAAAAAGTTACTCAGAGGTCCTTAGAGGACAAAAATGTCTGCGTCAAAAAACTGCCATAATAATATTATATATTAACATAATTTTCCACTTTCAATTAGTTTTTTTTTCATCAGTCCTGATCATAACTACCAAATATTCATTCATTTTCAGGATTCTAACCCTTTAAATGCCAGTTTGTTTATAAAATGCCACTATTGTTTTTTTATGAAAAAACAAAACAAAAAATGAATTATTTTCCATATACTAAATGCTAAGAGGAAATTTATTATTTATATTTATTTATTTTGGATTATCACAGTCTGGGAAATGTCAATGATTAGCAACAACATTGATGCATTTTGATGCATTCTTTTTTGTGAAGTGTCAGATTAAAAAAAAACACAAAAAAAAAACACTCAGGACCTTAGAGGACAAAAATGTCCATGACAAAAAACTGCCATAAAAATATTATATATTAATATTATTTTCCACTTTCACTGACTTAGATTTTTAACCAACATCAGTCCTGATCATAACTACCAAATATTCATTAATTTTCAGGATTTTATCCCTTTAAATGCCAGTTTGTTTACATAATGCCACTGTTGTTTTTTTTACACACACACACACACACACACTCTCTGACATCCATACCAACACACCCTCACAATTTTAGCTGCATCATTTATTCAATTGGCCTGCAGTGCTCTAATACAGCAAACAGAAAACAGGAAAAAAGCATGTATTTGCTCCATAGGCTAAACATGAATAATGGTGCCATCTGGTGGAAAATATAAACAATTACAAATTTGAAGCCAGGGCTCCAGAATGAAAGCATAATATCATAGAGTTTATGCTTAGATGACACTGGGATCAAATATTGTAGTTTTAATGGGTTTCAATGGGGACATTTTTGTCCTGAAGGTCCTGAGTGTAACTTTTGTGTACACAGTGTATTATAGGTGTATTATAGGAACTGAGGTTGAAATATCAAAATCCCCCCAAAATACACACCTTTTGCAAAATGTATGCCGTATTGGCATTAACACAGCCAAAATTATCGAAAAAACAAAAATGTAAAAAAAAAAAAAATACCCCGAAGTTCGCACAATGGTTAAATCCCACCTCTGTGTTCAGAACTCAACGACTCGTGTGTTTATTGTGATAAATATTAAACTGAAATACTGAACTTCAGTGCTAAGCTAAACAGATTTAAACCCAAACTAGAATTAATTTATCAAACCTCAAAGACGCATAATAAACAAACTCTCAACTACTTTCATGGCTAGTCTCTAACTCAGTTTTAACCTTAAACAGATGTATTGTAGTCACTGTGGGCTAAAGTTAGCTAGCAAAGAAAATATGTCCAACACGTCAGCTAACAATTAGTTCGCTATACAGGAAAAATGTTTATCACTTATTTCGCTGTTAAGTCAAAATACCTGAGTTCTGTTTGTGCCTTCTGTGCGTTTGGCCAAATGCGCATTACTTAAATAATAATGAACACAGTGAATGTTTATGGTGACTGAGCAAAGCTGCTCAGCTAGCAAACAAGCTAACTGTGCTAACCCTGTGCCAGCGGCTGTTTTCACACAAGAGCACAGCACAGGTTAACATAGGTTACCTCAGTCCATAATAATCAGTCCTGTGTCCTCACTGTTAACGCATTATAAAACTAGAAGTCTCCAGTTACAATCAACGACGCTGTTTACACTCCGCGCGCGCGATTCGGCGACAATTATTCAGGTTCTTGTTTTGTCGCGACTAGCAGTTTAGACACGATTGAAGTAAATGTCTTCGTCAATCTACATGCAACATAGTCATAATGCGACTTTTAGTGCACTTTTCTGACCTGTTCTCTCCGAGACCAGTGCTCTCTCCATCTACGTTCTCCGCCATCACTCCAAAAACTAAACACACAACAGCTGAACTTCCTGCTAGTGAACCACTTCCGCCATCATTTCCTCTTTACACTTTCCTTTCACGTTATCGGCCGGATTTACTATTAAAATCTCAATTGGAAAAACGCATCGACTCAATGTAACAAATACTTTATAAGTAACACAATTAAAGAGAAAATAAATGTATTTGTCGTATAATTGCAATGTCATTATAAAGTAAAGGATAAGATGGTAAAGTTATGTAAAAATAGTAAAGCAAAAAAAAAAAAAAAAAAAAAAATTTTTTATATATATATATATGTAACTTAACAGTTTGATTTTGTCTTTTGAAACCCGTTTTTTTTTGTTTTGTTTTGTTTGTATGTTTTTGTCGTTTACACTGTATTTGAACATGTTTAACATGTGAAGAAAAAAAAGAGTATCCACAAACGATAATAAATAAATAAATATCTCAGAGCTCAATCAAAAGGTCTTGTTAAAAATAATTGAGGAAAATTACTTTAATAAAACAGTAATACAATAAAAGACACAAATATTAATTAAATTGTTAAACTTATTTTGTATATATATATTTTTTTTTATCAGAATAATATTAGCATTTGTAATAATCAGAACAAAAATTATTCCTGCCAATTATTCCACAATATGTGGTTCAACCTTTTTTTGGCTCCAAGTATCCAACCTCCCCGTATTTAAACATACATGTACACTTTTGAAATTCTACCAGTATTTAGGAAAATAAATGTTGCATATATGAAAATGCCTATTAGATTTCTATTTTTAAATAGCCTGTTGTATATAAATCTACAAGTATGTGACTTTTATATGAGCGAAAACCACATGAACAAATATTTCAAATATGTTTCACATATATTGACATATGGTATCAGATTTCTTAATAGGTTTCCATCCTCTCTCTCTCTCTCTCTCTCTCTCTCTCTCTCTCTCTATATATATATAAAGGAAATTAGAATTAATATAAGACTATAACCTGCCTGAGACCAAAAAAAAACAAACATTTTTGTCTATAAAATAAAATATTTCTGTATAATTAAGATTTTTAATTAAGGTTTATTTTTTGTTGCATTTGTTACATTTGTTTCATGACCATTAAGCATATTTCAGCATATAATATTTTTATAATAATAATAATTATTATTAATAATAAATTGGCCTGGGTAGCTCTGCGAGTATTGACACTGACTACCACCCCTGGAGTCGCAGGTTCAAATCCAGGGCATGCTGACTGACTCCAGCCAGGTCTCCGAAGCAACCAAATTGGCCCGGTTGCTAGGGAGGGTAGAGTCACATGGGGTAACCGCCTCATGGTCGTGATTAAGTGGTTCTCGCTCTTAATGGGGTGTGTGGTAAGTTGTGCGTGGATAGTAGAGTAGCATGAGCCTCCACATGCTGTGAGTCTCCACGCTGTCATTCACAGCGAGCCACGTAATAAGATGCAAGGATTGACTGTCTCAGAAGTGGAGGCAACTGAGAGTTGTCCTCCGCCACCTGGATTGAGGGGAGTAACCGCACCACCACAAGGACCTACTAAGTAGTGGGAATTGGGCATTCGAAATTGGGAGAAAAGGGGATATAAAAATATAAAAAATTATTAATAAATTGTTAAAATATGTATGCATCATGACAGCATTTGTTTTGTAATTTAACTTATGATTTTAATGAATACAAATCATAATGTCCAGACAGGATGATTTTCATAACTGTATTACAGTCATGAGAATCATCAACAAGAATAATGACTACTAACAAACTCAAATTGTTTCCCAGGATGTGAGATTTACCAATTTATCCACTAGAGGGAGCCACATAACCTTAGATAACTATAACAAAATGTTCAGAATGTCAGATTTCCTGCAGAGCTTAGCTAGCTCCTTATTTACAAGAAATATATTCAGATTATTAAAGATTTAATACCACCAATATAACAACAGAAAAAACTCAAATGTCTTTCATCTCAGAGTACCTCTACAGGTCCTCTGATTTGTTCCACATTTATTTGGCTTTAGTATAAGCAATATCGAAACTCCTCTGAGTAATACTATAATAGAAAATATTATGATATTCAATTAATTTAATGGTCAACACTTCCTCAAGTGAAGGCCAACTCCTGTGTGTGTGTGTGTGTCTAACCTGCTAATGTCTAGTTATGCTCAGCAATAAAATATCCCACGACTGGAAAAGTCATGGAAATTCATGAAAAAAGTCACATGAATAATATAGATAATATGATATGTTGCCACTTGATTGGCCAATGTCATTTGCTTAGGCCAAGCAAGTCAAATAAAATGTGGCAAAAGAATGTGCATCAGGTCTCTGGTGGCAATAGAAGATTGTCCATGATGGTCCACAAACACTACAAACTATCCACTACTAGGACTACCAAGAGTCCTCGTCCACTGATCAATGATAAAAGGCTGGACCCAACACCATCAGATTAAAATCTCAAGACAGATTTTGATGAAATTGTTTAATGGTAAACAAAGTTTCTGAGTACAATAAAATCCAAAAACTAAATCTGAAAAGAAACTAGAATGAAAGAGGCGCTTGCTCTCATGTTTCTCTTTACATTTGAATAAACTAATAGGTGTTCACTCAATAATTTGCCCATGCCTAAAACAATATGTATATGCACAGGATCTCTCTGTATAATGTTACGTATTAAAATAAGAAACTAAACCCCTATGGAATAAATCTAAATAGTAATAAAATAAAGATTTGGTCATTTTGAATATAATGCCTCAGTGCCTGATGGAGGGCCCCCCCGTTTCCATAAAGCAGCATATGGGGAAAATGGACAAAACCAAAAAATAAAGTGACAGTCACCTTCATTTGGGGTTCACAATGCCTTCAGTGATTCTGTAGCCATCATACAATCTTGTGACAGACATTCCATAAATGTAACATTGACTCGCAACAATGCTCGAAACTATAAACTTGAGACACTTCATTCATGCAAGAAAGCACAAACAGATATGATGGTTATTATGAGGCATCATAAACACCAATTCAAGTAGTTCCTGGAAATGCGTAACAGCTCGTTACCACGACAAATGTATTTGTACGGCTAAAGTCGAGAAATACGGGACCCTTAGAATCAAACCTCTGTTCTCACCCAAGGTACTCAGTAATAGTCACACACCTGCTCTGAAACTCGAGTGACATCTCATGATTGTTGCAAGATGGCAATTCCTCAAGTATTGTTTACAAGCTACACATAGATCACTTTCATTATAAAAAGGCAGCCAGTGCATCTCCAGGCACACTTCAAATTACGGTGAGGCAGCTTGCTACACAAAAGTACTGAAACTATACCTACAGATATATAGTCTGTAAAAAATGTTGACCATATTCTTTGACTCGCTGTATGAGCCAGAGAGGCTGTCACGAGCCCAAATAGCAGATTTTTGGAGTGATAACGGAATTCAAGGACTATTTGTCTGTAATAATTCAAACTGAAAATAAAAACAGCAACCAAATATTAAGAACCTGTGGTCATTTGTCCCATCTTATACATTTGAGAACGGAGTAAAATAATTTCTTTTTTGCACACTGCCATATTTACACTGTCAAACACTTGCAGTCTCAATCACAGCATGAATAATGTAAATTATGAGGTAATTTCTGAACTCAATCTTAGTTAAAACGGTGAACGGTGCCATGACAAAATACACAATGTGTATGAAGTTTCTGTTTTAAAACAGTGGAAAATGTACCAAGCTGCAAAGGACACAGCCATCGGTTTTCCTTTAAAAGTACATAATATGCTTTGCACCATTTACAAAAAAACAAAAAAAAAAACAAACACCCTTCGATCACCTACCCCACATGAAAGAAAAGCAGATACTTGTATGCTTTGTTAATCTATCAGGACAGATGATTGAAGAGTCATGACACTGGCTAGTTTTGTCCATTTTACTGGATGCAGCTCCTTCCTTCTCGAAGGTTTATTTGGACCGAGAACCCACTTGGAGCGGATCACCCTTCACTTTCCAAAGTTGCCAAAGTTTGCGAAGGCATCTTGTTTAGGCTGCACCATGGCGGGGTTTATACCCTGACCAATGCCCATGCTAGGCATGCCAAGGGCACCTTGAAGGCCTATGCTAGTGGGCGCCATGTTCATGCCTATTAGTCCTTGATTGACGGGCATTCCTCCAATACCCATAGAGTTAATCCCCATGGTGCCCGTTGCCATAGCAGGAGGCACTCCCATGCCCACGGTCCCTCCAGCCATCATGGGGTTCATTCCTGCTCTGGTAGGAAGCGCTGAGGGTTGGGCATTGAGCGTTATTCCGGCAAGATTCTGTGTGACCATGTTCAAGGGCGGCTGAACACCTAAATTAGAAACCAAACAAATCCTTTAAATTATAGGCCTGAGAGATTTTTGTTGCGTAAAACATTCTGCCATTACGATGAATATATCTAGATATTTTAGATCGCTCTTGACATGATCCATTGCTATGTGATATTGCTTATGATTGAGATTCAATGTAAAGATAATCTCATGGCAACACATTTAACTGTCTAACAATGACTATCCACGTAGAGCTTTGCAAAAAATAGTTTATGTTGGAGATATTTTGTAACCTTGCTGCATCATGGTATTGAGTGTGGGCTGTGTGGGCTTGGGAGGGTTCAGGCCTGCAGACAGGAAATCCAGGTTGATGTTCACGCTTGGGTCTGACCAGGTGGCGGGCATTGATAGCTTTCCCCCTGATTTCTGTAGTCCCATCTGATGGGGCAATAATGGACCCCCTATTGTCTGCAACAAGAAGAGTAATCAATAAATTACTGTAATTTACTGCTTTTGATCAGAGCACTTCTATTAGGGAAGTTATTTCCAATACATTAAATTTTATTGGCAATATAAAACGTAAAAGGTAGGGATGGGTATTTGGGGTATATTGTATTGATACAGGCCACGTACACACTACAAAGTTTCAGGAGTGACAACAGCATTTAACCTTTGTGCTGTGTTCCTCAATGGTGTCCACCAGGTCAAAATGACTGACCCATTAAGATGGTTTATAAATCTCTCATAATGCATATATTATGACAAGATATTGCATTAGAACTTTTTATCAACTTCTTTTTTAATAATTACTATAGGTTTTGTAGTACTTTCTTAAACATATTTTAAAAATATATATGTTTATTGATATACCGGGCAGGTGGGAGGCACTCCCTGCAGAAAAAATAATGTAAAAAAAATTACGTAATAAATTAATAACAACTGCTTGATCTGAACAAAACAGGTGTCGTTTTAAAGCCTAGAATCTGGACTTTACAATGCATATTGATGATCCTACCAATTATTAAATAATGCTTTTTAATGTGCTGACAAATAAGAACTGTTTCATTCTCATCATTTGGTAAAACCATAAAAAAGATGAGCTAGCCATGTTATTTATCGTTGGAAAGGTCAAAATTAGTAGAACGCAATGAGCAAATTTGTTTCACTCAGAGGCCAAACTGCAGTGAGTATTAGTGTATGAAATTCCCACTGACACACATAAATATAATACAGAATTGTAATAACATACATATAACATAGACAATGACTACTATAGCAGACTATCCCGATTCAAACGAACCCAAACAAAACATAATATGATGAGTAGATTTTTAAATATTCCTCAAAAAGTGTACATGGAAAAACGATGCACAATAGGGCGCTCAGCACACGACATGTCTGTGTGTGTGTGTGTGTGTGTGTGTGTGTGTGTGCATATGTCCGAGGACTTTGAGTGTGCAAACACACAACCACGTGTGTGCTCATCTAAAGGGATGCTCCTGAACACTTAATATTTCTGTATTTTTTATTGTAATCCATTGATTTCCAATGGCCAGGAACACAACAAGTGTAACAAAGTATCAAAGTAAAAAAAAAAAAAAAAAAAATGAAAACAAAATGGTCAAAATGTGTGTGTGTGTGTGTGTGTGTGTGTGTGTGTGTGTGTGTGTTTGTTTTAAGATACTATATATGAACAAAGTCAAATAATTGTATTCCAATTGGATTTAAAAATTAAAAAAAAGAAAAATCCGGGCCAAAATGACCAGAACACAACATAAGGGTTAAATGTAGGAATTAATCCTCTAAATTGCCATTCCATGTGTGTAAGGAATTCAGGACTGACTCCCGCAATTGCGATGTTTGACAAGTGATAACCATAGCTATGCTGCAGCGTCTTGCGTCTGTGAACAATAAGCATGAATTACACCTGTTTAACCTTTTTTTGTTTGCTATTTTTGAGCAAAGAGACTATCCACTAGAGACATATTATTATCCGGCAAGGTTTAGTTCGATGCCGTTGACAGAATCGCCGTGTTTTGTATGTGTGTGTTTAAGCGGCTGCTGTTAAACAGTACTCGCTCTCTATGGACTGTAATGTACAGGTTACATGAGAGAAACTACAGTGGAGAGAGAGACTGGAATATATGAATGAAGACACATACCTGTTTTTATGATGGGCATCAGGAGAAGACGGACACATCTCACATATGCTAATGATCATGTCATTAACAACTAGTTACAACTAGAGGGCCAGAGGGCTCCTAGCGGCTGCCGCAGGCCCGAGCCTAGGGGTCACTGGTGGGGGCGATAAGCCGCCCCCAGTGTATGCGCACCGACCGGCATAACTCGGGAACCATAAGGCCCAGAGCCTCAGGACTTGCCGAACACCGCCAGCCCGAGCCCTGAGATGGCACCCTCGGAACGTGGCGCATTTGCAGGTGGCTACCGGCAGGGACCGTGGTGCCCTACCAGACCCCTGATTTTTGAGTCTCTGGGCCTTACGGTTCCTGAGTTACGTGCCGTTAGTGCGCATACTTCAGAGGGCTCCGTATTACCTCCCATGAGGTCTGCCTCTGGCCCTTTCCGCAACCGGGGTTTGGAGGCCAGGGCCCTCGGCATTCCCGATATAAAAATAAATGATCAGACTACGTACTGGACTGTACAAGAGTCCACATGAACCCCAGACCAGTTTCATGTGGCCTCTGGTGTGGTTCGCTGGTATGCACCTGAGTTTGGAAAACAGTCTTCACACTAGAGGTCGACCGATAGTGGATTTTGCCAATACCGATGACTAAGGTGATGGGAAAGGCCGATAACCGATTAATCAGCCAATAGTTTTTCAAATTAATTTATATAATGTAAAAAAAAAAAAAATCATATTCTTTCCTTACTATGACGGGTGCAGACAAAGAGTCCTAAATGAATAAAATCCCAGATGCAGTTTATTGTTCAACCAAAATCCCCAAAATAACCAGAACATTTCAGATTTGAAGTTTAAACAAGACCAAAACACACCGGGGACTCTTATTTTGTAATGATGAAATTTTGAAAATACTATCGTCAACTATCGCCATAGATTTTTGCCGATAACGATAGTTCCAGTAAGCAACTATCGGCACCGATAAATCAGTAAAACCGATATATTGGTTTACCTCTACTTCACACCACCCAAACGAACTGAACTCTGTCGACAACCGGACTCAGGTACACACCAAAATCGCTAATGTGAAAACACCCTAAACCTTAAAGGCGCATTTAATATTACTGGTAACTATTTACAACTTCAATCCAGTCCTAATTCCCATGAAGTTCCCTGAGGCACAGTTCTGGGTGCTCATCCAATCAGCTCAAGCCATGGTCTAAACTCCAAACTGACTCAAAACCTGTAATTCTCGTGTAGGAAATCAATTCATAATCATTCAGAACTTTGACTTCAGGTGTCTGTTTACCTGTGATCTGGACATGGCTGCAGTATGCGGGCACATGTTGAAGGTCATGCTTTGGGATGCACTGAGGGTGCTGTTGTTGGGGCCTATCAGGTCAAAGAGGTCAGCAGAAGGTGGTTGGGTGGATGTGGGTGCAGGCGCGGCTGGAGTGGACACGTCACTGAACAGATCTGAGATGGCAGATGGAGCAGCAGAGGCAGGAGGACTGGTGGAGGCAAAGGCGTTCCAGTCACCAAATTCACCATTACCAGTGGACAGCGAACCTGAAGAGACAGAGAACACAAACAGTGTAAAACTTTACATTTGAAGTGCACGTTATAAAACAGATAGTTCGGCTCTAAAATCTGACTGAGTGAGCCATGCTCGAAGTTGCTTTAAAATAGCTGATAGATGCACACCTTCATTGCAGATAGATGCACACCTTCAGTTTCCAGTGAAAACTTAGTACCTTATGTATAGGACTAACTGTTCTTATCATTATATAATCTTGACATTAGATTTGAAATATGTTTTAATACACACATACATGCTTATTATTGGCAAGGTTATTGCACTGTTGCTGTATGACTGTTCAAGAGCACTATAACTGGATCCACACACACACTGCTCTTAAGAGTGTGTCTCTGTCAGGGGAGATGGGGCGTAAATGATGGGAGCTGATTCGTGTCTGTGCTCATAACACTCAGCAGGTAGCTGCTCCATCTGGACCCCTCAGTCACTCATCAATATTTCACTGTCCTGTGTGCACTACAACTCCAATCACATTTCAGACAAGCCAACAGCATTGTCATTCTACTGCCCAAAAGTAAAGTGCTCCTCACTCAGCATTGAGCTGAGGCCCAGAGAGGAAAAAGCATGATAGGAAGAGTCAACACAAGCCCAGCTAAATAAATCCTTGGTCAAAGGAACCAAAATACTTGTAGCAAGATAATGCACAATGTAAAACATTTTAATGGTTGATAATTGTTCTCAACTCACCAGCTATTTGCAATCAATGGTACATTCTGAAAAGTACATTCTGAACTGTGTACAGTTGTGTATTGTGCATGATGTTTGATTGAACATGCTCTCAAAGTGTGCAGTTGATCATACGTACCAGCAGCTGACGGGAGACTGGCAGAGGCAGCAGGTGAGGAAAAATCTGCAAACTCACCAACGAGGTCTGAGCTTCCACCTGCAAACCATTAACTGGGTTACATGACACATAGACACTATTCAGAAAGCAATTATCCAATTCTGAAAATTCTTACTGAATATGCTGAGAAATTACAACAGATAATATAGACACTGAAGGCATCGTTCACCCAAATATGTAAATTCTCATTTTTGGGTGAACTTTCCCTTAAGATTACTAACAGTGTGCATACACTCACATTGGGATGACAAAAGTACAGATACTTCGGCAACTAAAATAAAAAAAACAAAAAAAATAAGTAACAATACCAGTATTTCTACAGTATCAATATTAGTACAGAATCAATTCAGTACCCGGGTACTATCATCAGCACTATCAATTGTGGTCAATTCAATTGGTGTGCGCCTATTACTAAAATATGGCACTTTTCTGATCACTTTCTTGTTTAATAACTTAGTTGGCTAGTGAGTTTTGTAGGCAAGTACATATGCGGTAAATACACAAAGAGACTTCATTGAACATTTTTTAGTTATGGCGCAATCGCAGAATCAAAGAGTTCTTAATGGATTCACTGAAACGGACAGTTTGAACCGATTCATGTAAACTCATTTCTATTCTACAGCATTTGTTCTACTGAAGTTAAAATCAGACGCTATTTAAATTGCCTACTTAGCACCAAACAATGCAAGTTCTCACGTAAACAGGAGTGCCACTGTGAACGAGCTTCTCTCATAGTGTTCAAAATAACTTATACCTTTCGGATTGTTTCTTACCAAAACGTATGCCTTCAGAAGACTTGGAATATAACGCATGAGTTGCATGGAATACTTTTATTATTAACTTTTTATGCTTTAACCTCGTGAGACCCCGTGTCCTTCTGCGTGGATATTGTATTTTGGCTTCGTAATATGCAACACATCATTTAAACCGACTGATCTGAGCTGTCAGTAAAGGGTTAAACTTTTGTCGTACAAAGTCATATGACAGAACAACATGGCGTCGAACACAGTGGAGTTTGTCTTTGGGAGAAACGCCAACAAAACTACATCTGGTAAGAAACCTCATTAAGTTTTTACACTGAAACCTGTTTGAGTCAAAAGATTAGTCTCTAGTCTCTAGCAATTTATCGTGAAATGGCACGCTGTTAAATACAATGGACAATAGCGTTAGTTTTTCTTTAGAAATCCTATATTTACTGTGCTTTTTCACACTGAGAAAATAAAAAAGCTTTCAGAGGCTTTATATGGAGTTAGGATGAAAATAAGGTGAATTTCGAACCGTTCTGAGACCAGTGCAGACAGACAGCACACTGAAGGTTAAGTTATTCACTAAATAGGGAGCATCCTATAGATTTCCTATGTAGCTAAGTGCATTCACTCCTAAAATCCAAAAGTTCCATTTCAGGCAGATGATGTTTGGACCAGTCTACATGTTTGGCAGGCATGGGAGAATGTTAATCAGTATATAGATTCAGAACTGTATAATGGTAAATTGTATTTTAACATGGTTGGCAGTAATTGGACGATGCTGGCCATTACTTTGAATCAGAATTAATTTTGCTAATTTCTGATTGGTAAAATGCTTCATCACTGGCTATCACTTGTTTGTTAGATAGTGCAAAGAGAGAACATTGAGATTTTGTTGCCAAAGGAGAAAAAACATTGTAACGAAGTCAAATCATTTTTATTTGTGTAGTTTTTTATTTGTGCTTTTCCCAATACACATTGTTCCAAAGCAGCTTTACGGAAAATCAGCTGTAATATTTGTAACATCTCAAAAACATGAATAACCAACACTCCTGGAAACATAATAAACACTTTGATAAAAAAAGAAATCTGACTTTCTATAGCTTAGTATTATTTAAAATTTTACAACTTAGTCCCACTGTTCATATATTTATGTGGACATCAATTTTTAGGAAAACAATTTGCTGTAGCGCTTTTTTTTTCTGCATGTTTATTAGGTGCTTCTAGTTACAAATCTAAAAGGGAAATGGAAAATGCACACAGCAGTCATGCTCAGGGGTCATAAGGTTAAAGTTAGGCACTAATCAACTACCACTGTATTAATAAGGCAGTCTGCATAAAAATGTAAGTAATACAAATTTGGAACAAGGGTGAGTAAATTATGAAGGAATATTAATTTTTGGGGTAAACAATCCCTTTAATGGCCAAATAAAAAGTGCATTCAAATCTTTGCAATCTTCACGATGTTGAATTTTATAATGCCTGCGATCACTGCAAATGAATATTCAATATATCACCCAGCCCTTTTGACTACTGAATCTTTGTCCACGCACAAACGCACAGGCAGACACGTTTACATGCATGCATTCACACCCATGTGCATGCACGTGCACAAACAATAAGGTTGTGACAGCTCATGACTTCCTGACTGATGCTAGTGGACACAGCACAGCTGTCGAGTTGGTGACAGGATATGGAGGGACAGCAGCATCTGTGCCACTATCCCCTGTTCTCTCTCTCTCCCACACACACTGATGCCCAGATGGGGCACTCAAGACTGCTCTGACTACATCCCTGAAGAAGTTACCCCACAAGTTCATGATCTCTGTGACCATAGCATTAAAAGTTGCATCAACTTTCAGATAAAAGTTTCTAGGGTTGGGAACTGAGAATTGGTTCTTATTCAGAATGGTTATATATATATATATATACACACACACACACACACACACACACATATACTGTAAATAAATTATTTCATTATCATTCATGTCCAGAAACGGTGTGGGACAGGTTACACACCAAAGTTAAGCTTGGGGGTTTAATCCCTCACTAGGAGCAATATAAATAATAATACTTGCCTTAAAAAAGCACTAATTAGCAGTTAAATATGAAGAATGCAGCAAGGGAGATCATACCTGATGAAGACACTGGTTGACTTGAGCCAGACTCCACCATCAACAGATCAGCCAGCCCTCTGCTAGATGACTGACTGACTATTGTCTGAAAAGAGACCGGAAGAATGTCACACCTCACTTCTACCACATGAAGGCAGCAAAGACTTGCTTTTCCACCCTGAGTCACTTCATAGAGAAGACTTCACAATGAACTCACACGGTTTCCACACATATTGCCTCTTTTAATGATTAGTTATAAAACATAAGCAATGACTAGTAGAGGCCATGAAAAAAAAAAAAAAAATCAGCCTCCTTTGTACATTTAGGGAACTGCCTTTTATTTTTTTTATTTTTTTAAAGGTCATTGTGTACTGTAATAAAGCAATAAGCTACGCGTTAAGAATGTGCATTAGTGGCGTGCTGAGTGACTCCAGTCAGGCTTCCTAAGCAACCAATTGGTACGTAATTATTTACTTTTATTAGCAGTAACACGATCTGTTTCATTTACAGACTATGAGCCAAATGTGGCTCATCCAATCAGATTTTAGTCCTAGAGCCATCCGTTTAATAATTTATAATGTAGCGCGGCATAAAAAAGAGGGCTTTATTCTACCTTTGTGTCGTCAGCATCTGGACTGCTTTTACCACCAGTGTAATGAGCAGCCGCACCCAAGTCAACAGTTTTGGACGGGACTCCGCCGCGTTTGCGTGTGGAGATGGTGGTGGTGGAGGTGATGCTGTCTGTGGTCTGTGTGATCTGGATGCTCCTGGTTGTTACGGTCTCTTCATCATCCTTGAACTCAGACTTCGCAGGCCGTCCATTCTGTGAAACTTTGTCCTCCTCGTTGTCACTACAGGAAAAGGCAACAGAAAGACAAACACTCATGCTGTTTCAGATTCAGCAAACAGATAGCAATGCATTATCTCAATTCAGGTCATTCAGTAGGTATTCCACAGGAAAAAGAAAACATGATAAAAGGCACCTATTCCACAGGAAATGTACCTGACATGGTCTGGCGAGTCGTCACTCTCTTTCTTGCGAAATTTACTGATTGTGTCATCAATGGTGCTGCCAATTTTGTCGCTTATCTCACCGAGTTTTTCACTGAAGGGGAAACTGCTCTTGTTTTTGTCCCAGTCCTCATCCCATCTGCTTTTGGATTCGGGGTCAAACTGTTCTCCCGCTGAGGATGTCAATAAGGATTTGAGTTAGGGACTTAATTCATTCAATGGACAAAGGCAAATATAAAACATGGTTGACCAATATTGTTATGTAACTTTGTATATGTATTTTTTGTTATGTAATATTGTAATACTGTAATGCTGCTCTATTCATAATACAATTTAATGATGGTAAATGACACTTGTTTCATGCAATATTTACTTTAAAAAAAGAGAGAGATTCAAAAAGAAATATTTATTAATCAAGGACAAAGTCATCACTTACTGTTCATCAACCAATGCCGATAATTTCAAAATGGCCAGACATTGCCTTCCCAATATATCGGTCTATCACTATTAACGAGGGCGTGAGGATATGCTTTGGTAAACTTCGAAAACTGTGGAAAAAACACCTGACTAAAACACGAAAAATATAACTTACTAAAATCAGAGCTCTCTACCCCCTCTGACCCCATGGTACTTTGATCTTCTGTAGCTAAAACAAATCCATCGCTGGCATGCCATCATTAATTGGCAATTTGAAACTCTAGTACAGCTAATAAAGTGAGAAATCAGAGTGCCAAATCAAAGGTGACTAAAATCAAAGTGCAATCTCATTTCACACATGCTGAGAAACAACACTAATGACATGACAAGGGACGTGGCATCTCAACTTGATTAGACACATCTAACAGAAAACATGTTCTATTACAAAAAGCAGAGATCTGATTATTTCTGCATGAACTTGATCATAAACATCCCCAAATGATGCAGTGAGCAAAGTTGAAAAAGTGGTAGCCCTGAAATCAAAACAGCTCTAATCAAAAGATCAGTTGTGGGAAGAAGGGAATCCAGGGTGAATTGGTTGGATGTGAAAAATCTTCAGAGGGCCTAAGACAGGTCCCTGTGGGACACCTGCAGTGCTGAGACAAAGCAGCTATTGTTTTGTGTGAATCACAGTTTCTACAGATACAATAAGGCCCAAAATATCTGACCTGAGACCAAAGGGAATCTCATGCTTCATAATACAGTGAAGTATAGACTAACCCAATGGATCAAAGACCTCAACATTGCGCTACATTTTAAAATAATTGAAT
The DNA here is from genome assembly GCF_019703515.2 of Myxocyprinus asiaticus. NCBI lineage: Eukaryota > Metazoa > Chordata > Actinopteri > Cypriniformes > Catostomidae > Myxocyprinus > Myxocyprinus asiaticus. The sequence continues at coordinate 10,831,979 of NC_059383.1, forward strand.
AAAACAAAACAAATTTGGCCTGAAAGAACAGTACTCTGCGTTGTTGCCCATACCCAATCTGGTTTGCTATTTTGTTAAAGACCACAAAGCTGCCCAAGGGCAAAGAAATGGAAAACTTCGAATTTGGCAATACTCTGTTATTTGCAGCACTTCATCACTTACAGTTACTTTGTTTGAAGCCTCCTCCCATGCTGTCTGAAGAAACTCCAATGTATTTGTCCTTGTTCTTCTTGGCTTTCTTCCTCTCCTCACGTAACCGGTCATCATCCTGGACAAACTCTACCATTTCTTTGACCTTCTGCCGTACATTTATACCCTGATCTTTCCCATTTTCATCTAGCAAAAAAAATAAAAAATAAAAAGAGCATGTCAGATCATATTAGGCTGCTTTGCCCATTTATTCTTATTTCTGCAAACCTCCATTAGATACAAGATGCTATGTTCTGCAGAGTAAGGTCAACACCGCAAGAAAAAAAAAATAGGTCAAAATGTCAGTAATGCTTCAAGCCCAACTTTGAAGGCTGGGTTCTCACACCTTTTGATCAATGAATTTCCATGACTTTTCCAGTCATTTGAGATTACTGGATAAGGGTTATCAAAGATCATTTTATAGATACTGCACTCACAAAAAGCAATTTGTAGCCAGTGAAATAATGTATAGCTATAAACATTGAGGTATATTCAATTTATTTCCAGATTTCCCATGATAGTGGGAACCCAGTACATGATCTACAGTATAAATGGGTTATTGATGCAAATCATAAAAATAACAGTTAATAAAGTAGCTGGAACAAGGTGATGCCATGTGAGGATCGGACGTGTGAACGACGAGCTCTGTGCACTTTGCTAGTTTTAATAACGTTTATGATATTAAATCGGTGAGATTCGATACACTCTGTTCCATAACTGTTCTAGGAGCACAATATGTCAAAGAATTCAAAATCCTCAGGCTCTGGAGACATTAAAAGACACTTATGTGCTCAAGCTGACACCCCTGGACAGGCCGCGGACCAGGGAGTTGATTTGGTCGGGGAAGTGAGGGAAATGCGGCGAGAGATGTTGAACATGTTGGCAATGCTGACGAAGGTCGTTGCTGACTTGGAGGATCTTGCTGTAATACGTCGTTCGATCATTGCCATGGAGGCAAAATTTACTGATGTGGTCACAAGAGTGGGGGATGTTGAGAAACGGATCGCTTATCTGGAGTAATCGGAGAGGGAATTATCTGCTAATCCACTAGCGACTAAGGTGGATTTGGAGCTTGTCTGGGAGAAGTTGGAGGACATGGAAAACCGTAGCCGGCGGAATAACGTCCGTATCGTATTGTTCCCAGACTTTGCGAACTTGACGAGAGAAACGTGATCGATTCAAGGAATGCAAGAAACTTTTACACCAACGGAAGGTTGCTTTTGCACTGATATTCCCGGCCAAATTGAGAATAGATGCTAAGGATGGCCGTAACACATTCACATGCCCACAGCAAGTGATGTCCTTCATAAAGTCAATGGAGTAAGTCACACTGTGGTACTCACGTTGCAGCCAAATGGACCGGCTCACTGAACATTCGCTTGACTGTTTGAAGATTCTGATTGCTCTTTTTGTGCTGGTTCCGCCTAGCGGCTGGAGTTTATTTTGTAGAGCAACACACCTTCGGGATGGTTTTGTGGATGAATCTCCACGCTCTTTGTGCTTATTCCGCCTATCGGCTGGAGTTTATTTTGTGGAGTATTTCTGGCAAAGTCACTGGAGTAAGTTATTTGCTTACTCTCATGTTGCAGCCGAGTGGGCCGGCTCACTGAACATCCGCTTGACAGTTTGAGGAACCTGCACGTTTTTGTGTGTTGGCGCCACCTATCGGCTGGAGCTTATTTTGTGGAGTATTTCGTGCAAAGTCATTGGTGTGATTAAGTCATTTGCTTGCACTCATGTTGCAGCCGAATTGACCGGCTCACTGAACATTTGTTTGAATGTCTGAAGAATCTGCGCGCTCTGTTGGCGCTGTCGTGCGCGGGGTTAATGTGCACGTTTTTCTGTTCTAAGGGATGTTTGGGGTTTGATTGTTACACTAATGTTGGAATGTGGTCTTTATAATCTTGTCTTTGACACACAGTCTAGTTTTTCTTATATGTCAAAATGTCAAATGTTAATATGAGTGTATTGTCTCTTCCCACGTGGAATGTGAATGGGTTGGGGCACCCCATAAAAAGAAGGAAGGTTATTTCTCTTCTTAAGCATAAGAAATATGATATAGTGTTTCTTCAAGAAACGCACCTTTCTCCACAGGAAGCTGAAAATTTTTGAAAGATATGGGGTGGGCATTTTTTTATAGTGCTGGCTTGAGTAAGAGCAGGGGAGTCATTACACTGATAAGTAAACATCTACAATTCAAATGAGATTATGGGAGAAAGATTTAAACTTGGTATTGGAGGAGGGAGTGTAGGCTAGGATTCTAAAAATGCCAAGTCTACATCTAGAGATGCAAGGGTGTGCCTTATGCAATTTAACCTTTTACATTGATTCTATTGGACCCCCTCTAGATTGTATAGGCTTGGTCTTAAAGACACACCCACCTGCTGGTGATGCCAATCAGAAGATGGGGACACAACCCATGTTTTTGGTGGTGTGTTAAGATCAAAGAATTTTGGTTGAGGGTTCCGAGTTTTATGTGTGACGTTTTGGGCACTTAAATTTCATTTTGCCCCAGACTCTGTATTTTAGGCGATGGGGCGGTCATTAACATGGGGGATAAATATATAAAGAATTGGGTCCTGGCCAGTGTAATGATTGGCAGACAAATTATTCTTAGGGGATGGAAGTTGGCTGGAGCACCCTCGTTTCAAGAGTAGCATACAGAGATGGGCAGGGTAGCAGCATTTGAAGGAATGTCATAGGTAGGTAATATGGAGTTATTTAATGAAAAATGGGGCAACTATTTAACCTTTTTAGAAGGTTCTTGGGGAGGGGCATTGGAGGTAGATTTGTAGTTTTAAACGTATAATTTTATTTTTTATATATACTCTTAAATGTTTCCTCTTGTCTGTTTAAAATGTTTTTTGTTTTTGTTTTGTTTTTTTTGGTATTTACATGTGTGTATACTTTCATTTTGTGTTGGACCAGTAGATGTTTGTAGTGGGGGGATGTTCAGGGGGAGGGACATATTATTTGTTATAATTTGGTTCTGTGTGTGTATGTTCTGTTTCTTCAATCCTGTTTTTTCTTTTTAAATCAATAAAATGTTAACATAAAAAAAGTAAATAAAAATAAAACAATTTTTTTAAATAAAAATTATATATATATATATATATATATATATATATATATATATATATATATATATATATATATATATATATATATATATATAGCTTAATAAAGAATGTACGGTGGCTTTAGAAAAAATTCACCACCTTGATTTTTTTTCATTATTTTTTATGCTTCCAATTTAAAACCTCGTCCACAGGAGCGTATTCAAATGTTTGTCCAATCACATTCTCTTTAAAGTGAGAATGTCCCTCCCCCTTCTACCAACTGCATATACTAAAGGCTATTGGTAATTTTAAAAAGGGATAATCCCTTTAAAATGTCCCGCCCAAGCTTCCTGTTTCAACAGGAAATACATCAAGCCAGGGAAGAAACCTGTGCTCGTCAACCTACAGTATGTCATAAGGTCTTTAATGTTGGCTTTATCAAAAGTGGCACACTTCTTGAGACCAAATCTGTGAATGAGAGATTGAGTTGATGTCTGGACAATTTCTTGCATTTCAGCAAGACATTTTTGTGCAATATTTATTGTGAAACCAATAATTAAAACAATTGATAATCGAGTCCTGCACCTGGTAAAGTAATGTTCAGGTTTACATTTTCAACATAATTCTGAACATGAAGACAAAGAATTACTTCTACAAAATCCCATTTAACCATGCTTTAATTTAACTTTTCAATAGAATGAAAAATAATCAATGCACAATGAATACTTTCTGTAAGGCATGATTTAAAACAATAATTAAGAGTACTTCAAAGAGTAAAAAGAATGTTAAGAATGTCTCAATTACTACATTTTTCTGATGCAATTACATTTTTAGACATTGTGATGACATCTGGCAAGCACTGCAGGCTATAACAGACAATACAGATGTTAAACATCCTGCTAACTGAATCTGCAGAAAAATGTCAAATATCTCACGTTTATAAAAACATTTTTAATAGCAAAGATCTGCATTTGTGATTAGTGAAGTGAAGAACACCATGCCAAATTATTAAAACACCAACACATCTCTTTTTGCTCATGTGCCCTATGCATCTACTTTTACATTTACAATGATTTTTCCACAAATTAATTTTCTGCTACAATGATATTGCAGAACGACTATCTTGTATTTGTATTTAATTTTTATTAAACCTGGCAATCTTGCCATCTGTTTAAACTTACCTACAAAATGATAATTTTCCAAAGAACGCAGGTCATAGATATGTTCTCTGGTGCTGGTGACCACCCGCTCTGACCCATTTCTGATGAGGTATGCTAATAGTAGTAAGGCCTGGACACATGGAAGGGTGAATTATTAGATCAGATCAAGCAAAAAAAAATACTATATATATATATATATATATATATATATATATATATATATATATATATAAACAAATCTGAATACAAGTTATAAAGCGTTAATTGTCCTAATGGCAAAACAAATTGTCAATGAGAATCTTCTAGGGTTTTGTCTTTATCGAATGATCAAATATGGGATGGTTGGGTCAAGACCAATTCATATTGCACCTTGAGAAAGAAATAAAAATAAATGTAAGGCATAATGTCAGCCAGCCAAAAATGAAACACAGGGGTGTTGTATCACCCTGTATGGGTTTATTTTGTAATAATGACCTGCTGACAACACAGTTTGATACATAGCTACTTTCCAAATAAATAAATATACATGAAAACTGAATTGAAAATATTTTAAACATTTACCAAATTTGACATTATTACGGTTTCAATGTGTTTTCTAATTATTACAATATAATACTTAATACAAAGTAAATATAAAATGGAATTATTCAATATTGTACACAACGTATTTTCTTCATAATATTAAGCTTACAATTTTCTCCGTATATGAAAATCTATTGCTGTCTTTCTATTATTTTGGAAGGGGGTCCCTCGCAAGGAGATCATCATGTTTGGGGAGACTTGGCATCAAAATGTTTGAAAACCCTGCATTACAGACCTAAAAATAGGTTTTATTTTCTTAATGGACAGTACAATTTTTCTATCTTTCTTTTGATTCAGTGAATCAGGGAAATGTGACCTGAGCAGTGCTTTGTACCTTGTAAACTCTTCTCCAATTCTTCTTATTGTCTTTAAGCATTCTAGTCCAGAGCATATTCATCACTTCAGGGAACTGCTCGTACATAAACGTTGATCTGTGGTGTGAATAAAGCAGACACATCACGGCTAATGTACTATTCGGCCGAGTACACATCATTGTCTGAATACTAGATCTGAAAAGCTTGGATCCTCAAAGCCCTGAATAACTTTAATCAATAATTTTCAAAACCTTTTATAACTTTAATCAAAAAATTTAAACATTTAATAACTTTGGTTTAATAATCAGTAGGTTATAAAAATATCATGTAACAACGTTGATTTTCTTTAAATATACTTGAATAAAATTAAGTACTTTTGAGAGATTTGCAGCAGCATCAAATTAGACTATCCTAAACTGACTAAATATAAGGGATTGGAGGCATAAATCAAAGTGTGACAGGTTCAACTCTCAAAATAGCCCTTTTCAGACAATAAAAAAACCTACACTAACAGCAGGTTCACATTTGTATTTATATCAGCTATTCAAAGCCTTTATACAATGAACAAAATTCATTTAAACAGAAAACAAGCTTTGTAGACAGACACTAAGGAATTTTCAAACATTCAGGATCATATTAAAATTCTGTCAAACAATCCATCCTCTTTCTTATTTTATGCAGACTGTCTTAGCAGTAATTTAATTCCAGACACTAAATTTGTATAAAATTAGATGGAGAAGGTAATTAATCAACTTTCTGAGCTAGTTCTCAAGTCAGCTATCAATGATGAGATCAATGTAATTTTCTGCATTAATTGCCCTACAAAAATGCCTTGGGGTAATTCTGAGGAGAGTGAATGAATGCCTGAGGGCTCAGACAGAACCACAGAACAAGCACTTACTTGGCGATCTCACCCATGAGCTGACCTGATGGGCCCCAGGGGTCATCATTGGTGGCTTCTCGAACCTTGGACTCGATCTCTGAATAGTTCATCACCACGTTGGTGCTGGGAAACAGCAAAAACCAGGGAACCACAAATAAACACCAGTAATGACTTCAAAACCACACACAGACACAAGAATACAAGTCAATATATCACTGAACATGGAGGCCTTTATAGAGCTTTTTTGACACTTTTGGAGCTCGACAGCACCAGTACAAAGAAATATTCAAAATATCTCCTTTTGCATTCAAGGGAAGACAGACAGTAGGGCTGGATGAAAAAACTAAAACAAAGATGAATTTCCAATTATTTGGCGATTTTTATTTCACAAAATCAAAAATCACAATATTGATTCTTAAAATAACAAGATCGATATTTTACTTTCCCCTTGGATTTAATTACGTCAATCGCGGGGGCCTGGGTAGCTCAGTGGTAAAATATGCTGGCTACCACCCCTGGAGTTCGCTAGTTCGAATCCCAGGGCGTGCTGAGTGACTCCAGCCAAGTCTCCTAAGCAACCAAATTGGCCTGATTGCTAGGGAGGGTAGAGTCACATGGGGTAACCTCCTCGTGGTCGCTATAATGTGGTTTGTTCTCGGTGGGGCGCATGGTGAATTGAGCGTGGTTGCCGCGGTGGATGGCGTGAAGCCTCCACACGCGCTATGTCTCTGTGGCAACGCACTCAACAAGCCACGTGATAAGATGCGCGGGTTGACTGTCTCAGACACGGAGGCAACTGGGATTCGTCCTCCGCCACCCGGACTGAGGCGAATCACTATGTGACCACGAGGACTTAGAGCGCATTGGGAATTGGGCATTCCAAATTGGGAGAAAAAGGGGAAAAATCCCCCCCCCCCAAAAAAATAAATTACATCAAACGCGATCCAGCAGTCAACTGCAAGACAACCATTTGCTGATCTTGATAACAGGCCAAAAGAAAAAGAGAAATTTGTTCTTACTTTATGATTGACTGTTTGCTTATACTGAATAATTACTTGATAACTTGTTTGAATCAATGTTAACTCAAATTAGCTTTTTTTGTGTTGTTGAAATTGATATTGAGAAGTCAAATTGCTTTTATACAGTCAAAATGGTAAATCAGTCATAAAGGTTTGGAATGACATGAGTAAGGTGAACAAATTAAGAAAAATTTTTACATTTTGGGTGAACTAACACTTTGGACCGAACTTTAATAATCTGTAAAACAGTTATATACCTAGCTACTACAAAATCAGACAAAGGGGAGACAAGGAAATTTGGAAGAGTAGAAGGGTGCATCATTAACCTACTGCTCGTGTAAATTCTGTTTAGTTGTGAACAGTTTCTTGCAAAACTTTAGATGAGAGAAAGCGTAGGAGGACAAAACAGTGATCCCATGTGCCTTTATTGAGCATTGTAAAAAAGAAAAAGAAAAAAAAAAGTCTATAACTAGTACACTTGAGTCCTGGTTATAAGACAGACTGAGTCAAGGGGGGGTCAACATGTAGGCCAGTTTGGACTACAGAAGACTGTGGGAAAGATTGACAATTGACCTCATGAGACATAAACATTGCTTATTGTTTAACAGGGATGGACCAGGGTTGTTTAAATAGGTTTAATATCAAACCATTCCTCAGAACTGACAGGACTTCCACATCTTTAGAAATGTTTGGTGAGCACATTTGAAAAGAGATGTACAGTACACAAGGTCATGCCTGTATATCTCTTAAAACAGTTTTGAGAGGGACATATGAGGTCAACAATCCTTGTTTTGGGATGGGCAAAAGTCTAAATTATTGTTCTTTCGTCACAAGTCAAAGTCAAGTTTCAAGTTTTTTAAAGAAAAGTCTAAAACAATTCTCAAGTCTTTTGTCATGAGTCCATGTCAAGTTTCAAGTCTTTCAAGGCCAAGTCTAAAACAATTCTCAGGTCTTCTATCACGAGTCCCAGTCAAGTTTCAGGTCTTTCAAGGCCAAGTTTACAACAATTCTCAAGTCTTCAGTCACAAGTCCAAGTCAAGTTTCAGGTCTTTCAAGGCCAATTCTAAATCAAGTCTCAAGTCTTTTGTCACGAGTCCATGTCAAGTTTCAGGATTTTCAAGGCCAAGTCTAAATCAAGTCACAAGCTTAAGTCAAGCTTCAGGTCTTTCAAGGCCAAGTCTAAATCAAGTCACAAGCCTAAGGCAAGTTTCAGGTCTTTCCAGGCCAAGTCTAAATCAATTCTCAAGTCTTTTGTCACAAGTCTAAGTAAAGTTTCAGGTCTTTCAAGGACAAGTCTAAATCAAGTCTCAAGTCTTCTGTCACGAGTCCAAGTCAAGTTTCAGGTCTTTCAAGGCCAAATCTAAACCAAGTCTCATGTCTTCTGTCACGAGTCCATGTCAAGTTTCAGGACTTTCAAGCTCAAGTATAATTCTTTTGTAAGTCACTTTGCATAAAAGCTTCTGCCAAATGAATAAATGTAATATAAATCAAGTCTCAAGTCTTTTGACATGAGCCTAAGACAAGTTTCAGGTCTTTTAAGGCCAAGTCTAAATTCAAGTCTCAAGCCTTAGTCTTCTGTCAAGAATCAAAATCATAAGTCTAAATAAACTCTCAAGTATTGCAATATTGACAGACAATGTTTTCCTCGTAGATCTCAAGACTTGTGCTTTTCACAAGTCTCTAATTCTAAGTCTAAATCAAGTCTCAAATCAATTGCTTATCAGTCTTAGTCAAGTCCCAAGTTTGTTTTGCAACTTAAGTGTGATGCACACTTAAGTTTAGAAGTTTCTAAATCTGATAGGTGGTGCTGAGTAGACGAGATTTACCCTGCTAACTCTACAACAGCTGCAAACAATTTACGAATTTGAAAAAGTTCATTCTCACAATCCCAGAGGGCAAAGAGGGTGGGAGAGTAAAGGTGAACTTCTGGAAGTGATTACAGACAGTCTAAGGTCGTTGGGTGATGTACGGAAGAAACAGGAATAATGGCAGGTGGGGAACTGCATCCCAGTGGAACGATAATGCAGGTGGTTTAAGAGAACAATGTAACTGATTCGCATTCATTTGAAGAGTGAAAGTCTCAGCCAAATCAATGACAAAATCTGGCATGATCTTTCCAAAAGATCATCTTGACTTAATAGTAAAGCAATTGTAATCTGCAAACACTTTCGAAAGCAAAACCTCAAAATTCCTTAAGGAATTCAGGCAATTCAGATGGCAGCACTGCACACATGGTCTTGATGAGTGAAAGGTGAATTTAATTGTTTGGCAGCTGGCAAGGAAGGATTAAATTGTTTAAGCAGCACTCCTCCATAAAACCAAATTGGCATTCTTCTAACAGCCTCTTCACAGTACATGTGTGTGTATATTGAGCTGGAAGAAATCAGTGTGCTTGACCACTTCGGCATCAATATTTCAAGCATGTCTCTCTACTACAAGTATACACAAGACTCTTAAGCGGCAGTTACTTTTAATAAATCATTAAAAAAAGACTCTTGAACCGCAATAAGTTATCAATTTAAATTATTCTGGCAAATCCTTTACTGAATCTGTCAAAGCAGTTACAGAATTAAAATTTGATTCACTTAACGGAAAGTCATCAGATCTTTCATTCACGTTCGACATGAAATGAATCCAGATTTTTACTGTGTTATGTGTACTTAAGGTTCGTGAGACTTAGATCAGTATTACATCTTAAATTTTCAAGATTTCCTAAATAAAGGTACAAAAGCACTAAACCTACTAGCTTGACCACAAAGTTGTGGCTGAGGTAAGTCTTTTGGCATTAGATTAAAATAACAAGGAGAGTTTACAATAGAGGAAGTGCTGATAGACGTGGTTCACACATGTAGGAGAGAGTGCTACAAAGTTGGCCCAAGATTTCAAGTACAATCTCAGGCAACTGAATAATGAATGATGTCGATTTATGCAAGCAAGGGGCCTGTAAACAGCCACACCAAAAGAAATTCATTCCAGACGCATGTACAGTGCTGTGTACTATGCAGTGCATATTCCACTGGAATATTCAATATGCAGAAAGACAAAAGAAGAAGAGGCATGCTTTCTTTCGCACAAAGAGAAGGGGCACAGACAAGCATATGGGCGTCTTGCCATACTTTGAATCCGCTGCCTCTTTGTTCTATAGGCCTGCCGAGATTTACTCTCGGAGCTTTTTCTCTCCTCCGCTGTTTTCACGGGCAGTGGATGGGCGTATTTACACATTAACTGTGGAGCTATGGCCTGCAGAAAAAAAAAAAAGGAAAAAAAAAAAACACAAACTCAAAACACAGAACATGAAAGCTCTCAGAGTGGTTTCAGCTTCCCTGCTCCGCCACCTCAGACTAAAAAGACTACCTAGAGCTTCAGAGGCAAGCAAAGGTCTGGATGAAGCTTTACGATGGAGATGAGGATGGTGGAAGTTTATAATAAGTATGATGGAGAGGGAACACAAGCGCCAGCTAAGTGATGAAAGGTACGATACCTGGACAAGGGAAAGTTTGCTAGGGAAAGAAATCCCTTGGGATGAGAAGTATGGAGATAGGCGATTCTGAGTTGGGGCTACGACTGAGTTCTTCTTTAAAAAACAATATATAAAGTATTAGAAATTCAGCCCTGGCGATACTGAAGATTTTTGAGGTGTACAATCAACAGAGCAAAGAGGTATAACAAGGAGCGGTCAAACGATATGGGTTTTTTTAATGGCCGATGCCGATATCCAGAGAGCAGGGTATAATATAATGTTGATATATCACACAATTTAATATAGTAAATAACATACAAATAAAATTGCTTATATATATATATATATATATATTAAATTTTATTTAGCACTATATTTAAAATTTCGCACAAAATTGTAACTTTGTAAATAATAAAGAAAATCTTGAAGAAAAAAAAAGAAGAAGATTGTGTATTTTAAATGGTAGCAAAGTCCCTTTCAAGGCAAGTTAGTCCACTTGGCGGCAGGGGTGGGGCCAGAAGGGTGGCATGGGGTGATAGCTGCCATCCTGAAAATTAGCTTTGCCACCCTACTTTCCACCCCAACTCGGACACCGCACTTACTAGCTTTTTGTTTATCATATCCCAGTTCAAATCGCAATATTTTTTTAAATAATACACATTTTGACTTTTGTCTATACCGTGATGCCTAATCCAGGCTCATAAAATATGCGCTTCAGAGGAAGACATATGAGCGCTCTGCAGGAAGAAATGCTGGATTTGCTCAAGCTTTGTAAGGTTCATAAATCATATCAGTTTAAACGAGATACACGCAAACAAACTGTGATTGGTTATTTACAAGTTTCAGATGGCTCCTTCATATGCTAGCAGGCGATTCTCTGCACTCTAGCGGCAAGAGAAACAAATCGACCTAACGCGAAAATTTATCGTGCAATGCCAATAACTAAATTCTTGGCAATATAAAAGTCGACAACTAGTTACAAGGTCAGAAATTTACCAGGACTCAAGGCAAAAATACACTGAGAGTGAAAAATTGCCCCCATATCTAAAATGTGGGGGCAAAATTACCCACGCAGAGAATTTCTCTGTTCCTTTTTTCTTGGTATGTTTCATTATGTTCTATTCTAGGAATTAGAAAAACATGTCTTGAAATCCCTGCATTCAGAGTTGTGCTCTGTCCAGCTGTGTTTGAACGCAAGAACGTATTTTCATCTTGTTCTCTCGATAGTGTCAATCCTGAGTTTGATTTGCTGTCTGTACAGCTGCACGTTGCCCAAACAGCTGGCATGTTACAACTAACTTGGGCCAGTGAAGAAAGAAGACAGTAAGAAACTATTAGACTGCCCTGGGTTGAAACAAATGCTTTCATTTACACACCACACATTTGAAAGTTCCAGTCAAGATGAGTTTCCTGTCAGTTAAAAGCTTTCAGAATCAAAAAATGGTCAATTAGCTAGCAGCACGTGCCATTTATGCAGTCTTAATGGAATTAAACCGTTCCAAAGTGACTAAGTGTTTGCATCATAAAAGGCCAGTCTTTGCAGTGAACAGTGAACTACTTGTGCAATCAAATGTAATAGCAGAAAAAAACTCACAAAATGGAACAAATTGTTTCTATGGCATGTGCATTATTCTCTGTACATGTACTTCTCAATTAGACAGAAATGGACAGCAAGCCAACAAACATAATAAACGTTGGATTCTTTTCTTATTTATTTCCTTGGGTGCCACTGCAGGAAAATATAAAGAAGCCTAACCGAACATAAGCCAGTGAATGCCAATGAAAAGGCCAACTATATCAATATCCACCTCCTTTCAACTGAATTCATGCATGCTTAAAGGATCCCTTTAGCTGTGGCATCCATTACAGTAACCTGACTTGACTGCAGGGCTTGTTTTGTACAACAGGCTCCCAGAAGCACAGTGAGTCTACAACAAAATACTGGGCAGAAATACTGCTTGAGAAGTACCAACTGAAAAGTCAAAATAGTCTCCATTCAGAAGCAAAAATGTTGCATAAGTGAACAGAGTTCGAATCCAGGGTGTGCTGAGTGACTCCAGCCAGATCTCCTAAGCAACCAAATTGGCCCGGTTGCTAGGGAGGGTATAGTTACGTGGGGTAACCTCCTTGTCGTCACGATTAGGGGTTCTCGCTCTCAATGGGGCGTATGGTAAGTTGTGCGTGGATCGCGGAGAGTAGCATGAGCCTTCACATGCTGTGAGTCTCTGCGGTGTGTCATGCACAACGAGCCACGTGATAAGATGCACGGATTGACGGTCTCAGAAGTGGAGGCAACTGAGACTTGTCCTCCGCCACCCAGATTGAGGTGAGTAACCGCGCCACCATGAGGACCTACTAAGTAGTGGGAATTGGGCATTCCAAATTGTGGAGAAAAGGGGATATATAAAAAAATAATATCTGATTTTTAACCTCAGTACCAAAAATGCTGATAGAGTTGGAAAGTTTGATTCATTTCTTGAAAATATTTTTTTAACTGTCCATTTCAATAAATTCATTTGTATAATCATTAAAAAAAATGCACAGAATTTTGCATGCTTAAAATTTTTAAATGTTGGTGAAAATCTATGTAAAAATGCTGTTTATTACTATGTATTGTTATATTGGTGCATATAAATGAAAATTATTAAATATTCTTTCTTCTATTAATTTAGTGGAAAACATGCCTTGATTATTTTAACACATTTCTAATGTATTTTTCTTCTTGCATTTTGAATCTACTTTGGAAAAATGGCTGCTCGGTCAAAATGACAGTTCCTGATTGAAAATAAATTCAGTTTTTCTTAAGTCTTTTCAGAGCAAATATATAAAAAGACATACGTCAAATATTGTAAAAACGCTGAAAAATGGGGGCCTGGGTAGCTCAGTGGTAAAGACGCTGGCTCCCACCCCTGGAGTTTGCTAGTTCAAATCCCAGGGCGTGCTGAGTGACTCCAGCCAGGTCTCCTAAGCAACCAAATCGGCCCGGTTGCTAGGGAGGGTAGAGTCACACCTCCTTGCGGTCACTATAATGTGGTTCGCTCTCGGTGGGTGCATGGTGAGTTGTGCGTGGATGCTGCGGTGGATGGCATGAAGCAGGGAAAAAGCTATGTCTCCGCGGTAAAGCGCTCAACAAGCCACGCGATAAAATGCTCCGGTCTCAGACGCGGAGGCAGCTGGGATTCGTCCTCTGCCACCCGGATTGAGGCGAGTCACTACGCCATCACGAGGACTTAGAGCACATTGGGAATTGTGCATTCCAAATTGGGAGAAGAAAAAAAAAAAAAAAAAAAAAAAAAAAAAAAAGAAAACGCTGAAAAATATTATTTTTTTATAGATAAATCACCCAGACCACTGCCGATGCTCCTAAACTGACCCCCATGCGTATAACAAACCCTGGCATGTTCATCGTTTTAATATAAATAATGAATTAAATTACAATTCAAATTGTAATTAGCCGGTACACAATAGGACACTTAATGCCTATATATCTAATAATATGTCAGAAAGTGATATAGAAAGATTATCTTGATTAATAAAGTATTTTTTTTATAAAGCAATTTGTCTTTGTATGTTGGAATTTGATATTCATCGAAGCTCAAGATTGTAATACAAGTGAAACACTCCATTAAATCGAAAAACTGCAGGAAAAACAGCATAACATGTAAGAAGAGTTGTGTGTTATCTATAATCCTTTCAGATTTCCATGGACATGCTTTCATTCGCATTTTGATATAGTTTGAAGGGGTTAAACAAAGAATAACTTTTTCCACTTATGTCAGCTCCAAAATACTAAGAAATTCTGCTTTTTATGCTTTCACAAGGCTTTGCAAAGGTTAATATTCTCCCAGGGATGGTGAAAAATTTATTAGAAACAAACCAACAGGAATGTCCCACTGAACGGGGCACACTAACAAAAAGAAGGAAAAAACAGTAAGTGCTGTAGTTAAAATGTTCATTTACACCTTGGTTACAAAGATAGTCCTCCAGGCTAGCTTTTTCTTCAACTCTTTTGATGGAGTTGTTTTATATCCTCACCAGCAATGTACCAACAAATTCATGCCATTCAAGCATAGTATCACTCTAAATTTTTTGTTAATATTTAAGTTAACAGCAGACAAATAGCTATTTTTGGCTTGTGCATTATTAAGCACAAAACATTTTAAGTACAAATTTTAGGAATACACCATTACCACTTTTTCTCTACCGGTCGATTCTCATACCTGAACTCTCAGTATCAGCCGATACCACTCCGATACCAGTGTTATTTTTTGTTGTTTTTTTTTCATTATAGATATCTACTGTATACCTCACTGTGTTTAGCTGTATAACTAACTGAGGGTACTCTTTTATGTAAAGAAACAAACCTCTAACTACACATTATTTCAATATAGATCTATAGCCTATTACAAAAATCGTCATTGTTAACTAGATAATGCAGTTGCAAAACTTATTCCAGTGAAAGTCTTCAGAAGAAAAAACACCAGCTTTCTTTGCACATTTTTCCCCCCCCAATTCACAAAGCTATTCGCAATTCACAAAGCTAGTGCATGTCTTCAAAAGACTTTGGATAAAATCCACAAGTCATATGGACTACTTTAATGGTGCTTTCATGGTTCTTTTATGTCATTTTCAGAGCTTGACAGAAATGACCGTGACTGACAGATCATATCGAATCTGTCTAAAAACGTCAGCATTGGAGCCAATACCGATCCATGAATCGGATCGATGCATCCCTACTAATTTTGAGACAGGAGAGGAATTAATTACAATGCACTAGGACCGTGTTTTGGTACAGGCCTTGGCTGACACTATATACAGCTTTTAAGATATTTTCAATGAACTATAAAGTACAGGATCATGGTTTAAGGAGAGCTCAGGATGCAAACAAACTCAGGCAAATTAATGAGCAACATCAATGATCTTTAAAAATAAAAGTGATCTTAAGACAATACAATTTAAATCATACAATTCCCACATGATGGTCTTGGTGAAACTTACAAAGTAGCTTTTAGGTTTCTGAAACAGCACTGAGGTCGAGTCAATCATGGTGTATATAAAATACTTGTTAAAACTTTGAGTAGCATTGAGGAATATTGAGGAAAAATAATAAATAATAAAACCCCACGAGAATGATCTTGCTTATTTTGAGATAAGCAAGATCATTCAGCATGAATTATATTATTAGAGATGGTGATAACACATCTTGTACTTTTCAACTACAAGATGTGCCATCACTGATATTGCTTTTGTGAATTAATTTGTGAATTAATGATCATGCTGTGAAAACCATCAAATACATTAGCTGAACGCTCTTAACCTTATAATAACTCATTCAGTTTTAAGGTAAAGAGCACTTAGCATGGTGGAGCAAAACAAGGCCCACGGGTGATCCCGAGGGAATTTGGAGTGTTAATTGTAGGGTTACAGGTAAATCGTCAAGTCTGATCTAATTTAAGTCTGTGTAATGACTGTAATAAGGTTGAGTGACACCGTTATTCATCCCGGTGTACGAATATAGCTGGTGACTGTAGCTAAGCTAACAGGCTAATTAGCATCAATAACGAATCAGTGAGCCGGCTAACTGTACAGCATTTAAATATCATTTGCAACATTACACACACAAATACACCCATACTGCACACTAACTAGGTATACCAATAAAGAATCCGAAGAGCCTTCAGGCTCGTGTGCTGCTCAGAATCACAATGTTGTACCGGGACAGCACTCTCTATAACATACAAGAGTGTTTTCTTTCTTAGGGTGGATCAAAAACTAGCGAGCTGCCTACCTAGACAGCATTCTTGAGCATCAAAGGCTCATCCAGCACTTTTTTTAGCATAATTTGTGGGCAAGGTAGCGCGCCTATAATCCCTAAAATGCTACACGCTCCTATAATACCAAAAGATGCTGTCTAGGTAGGCAGCTGCTTAGATTTGAGACACAGCCCAAAGGAAAAAACACGTAATACAGTGTGTAAACTATATAGGTTTAGAGAACATTCATGGTAAAAGCGGGGGTAATGGATGTTTACTGAATGTAAACAGTGTAATAACATAGCTCGTAATGTTACATTAATCTTGTGGCGGCGCTGATGATCAGCTGAGACTGTGACGTCACAGTCTCCGCACCGTTATAACGGGCCTCTGCACCGACACACACAAGCTCTTTAGAAAGCAAAAGGCCAGGCATACTCACGCTTTATCCACCAGCTCCCTGACTTTCCACATATTCAACATCCTGGCGCTTTAGGCAGCGGCTCTCCGCCTCAATATCGCGTCGTCCAGTCCGCACACAAACACAGATGGACTCGGATGTCTGTTACAGATAATAACAGAATCCCCAGCCCCATCCGCCTCTCCAGCGCTAATCGACACAGCAGTGCAACGGATCGGCAAGTTATTACGGTGACGCGTATCGTGCGTCAGGGGCGAGCGGACGCGGGTATGACGTCATACGCAGGCATTAAGGGAAGTGTAGTTTTTAGCGAAACATTTTATTATTTGTACAGGATACAATAGACTCCAAAAGTATTCACTTTTTTTCTTATACAACTTTTTTATTTTACTTGGAAAATATCACATCCATGTGAAGAAATGGATTAAAGCTAAGCCAAATTTTTGATTAATGTATAAATGAAGTCAAGCAATATGGCACTACTTTGGACAATATTAAAAATAAAAATAAAAAAGCAAAGAGGACTCATGAGGCACTTCTTTCTTTTAATTTATTATAATTATAATTGCAATTGTAAATTTTACCCCTGGCATAAAAGGTTCATCTTACTTTATCGTTTATCTTTTTTTATTCACATTTGTTGTGAGTTCTATATGTTTGTATGAATCTTGTATATGTATAAGCTATCAATAAAAATAAAAATAAAAAATAGCGAAATGCAACGAGCCAACGCAAGGCACTAGTAGATACAGAACATGAAGTGTGTGTTATACAAACAGTTATTTAAACAGCATACCTAATAAAAAAATATAGCATATAATATAAATATTTATGGAAGCCCATTTCTGCCACATTGAACTAGAAAAAGTGCTTTAAATCATAATTATGAGATACTGTCATATTTATAAAATATAAAATATGAAAAATTATTTGATTCAAAGTCATAATTCTGACATAAAAAAAATCAAAATTATGATACAAACATCTTAATTGCTATTAATCTCCTAATTATGACTTAATATCTCATAATTATAACTTAGCAAAGCAAGCACAAAAGTGCTGTGCTTTTAGCACTTTCCGAGTCTTATGTGAAACGGGCCTTAAAGGAATATTCTGGGTTCAATACAAGTTAAGCTCAATCGACAGCATTTGTGGCATAATGTTGATAACCACAAAAATTAATTTCAACTGGTTCCTCCTTAAAAAAAGCTTACAATTTAAGTGAATGGGGCCGATTTTTGGAGGGTTTAAAAGCAGAAATGTGAATCTTATAATTTTATAAAAACACTTACATTAACTCTTCTGTTAAAACTTGTGTATTACTTCAGCTGTAAAGTTATTTAAATTGTCATTTTTACAGTCATTTTAGGATTTTAGGTTTTGTTAGAATTACATAGTCATGGCAACGAAGTTGTAAAATTGGAAATATCTTTGCACAGAAAAGTTTAGTAAGTGATTTTATCACACTAAAATCATGTTTACACGCATATTGTTTATGCCTTGTGGCTATACGTTTGAAACAGTGAGTATTTTAACATAATAAATTGGCCCCCATTCACTTCCATTGTAAGTGCTTCACTGGAACCCAGATGTTTGCTTTTTTTTTTTTTTAAAGAAAAGGAGGGACGAGTTGAAATTATTATTTTATTGTTGTTGTTGTAATCAATATTATGCTACAAATGCTGTCAATTGAGCTTAACTTGTATTGAAACCAGAACATTCCTTTAATCAAGCCTGAAATCATGATTGTACTTAGAGACTGCAATGGCAGGATGTATAGTGAAAAGGAATTACATTTTGGTCTGTTGTCACCTAAAACCAATGAGATCACTTTAGAAGACATGGATTTAACCACTGGAGTTGTATGGATTACTTTTATGCTGACTTTATGCTTTTCGGAGCTTCATAGTCTTGGTCACCATTCACTTGCATTGTGAGGACCTACAGAGCTGAAATATTCTTCTAAAAATCTTCATTTGTGTTCAACAGAAGAAAGAAAGTCATACACATCTGGGATGGCATGAGGGTGAGTAGATAGTGAGTAAATGCTAGACCCCCTTCAGTTTGCTTACTGAACAAACAGGTCTGTGGATGATGCTGTCAACATGGGACTGCATTATATCCTGCAACACCTCAACAGACCTGGGACTTATGCAAGGATCTTATCTTTGGACTTCAGTTCAGCCTTCAGTACCATCATGCCTGATCTTCTCTCAACCAATCTGACCCAGCTCTCCGTGCCCACCCCAAACTGTTGATGGATCACCAGCTTTCTGACAGATAGGCTGCAGCTAGTGAGACTGGGGAAACTCACATCCGGGACCCTCAATATTAGCACTGGTGCTCCTCAGGGATGCATTCTCTCTCCACTGCTATTCTCCCTGTACACGAATGACTGCACTGCAAAGGACCCCTCTGTCAAGCTCTTGAAGTTTGCAGATGACACCACGGTCATCGGCCTCATCCGCGATGGTGACGAGTCTGCATACAGATGGGAGGTTGAAGAGCTGACTGTCTGGTGCGGTCACAACAACCTTGAACTGTACACGCTCAAAAAAATATGCTCAAAACTGGGGAGATGGTAGTGGACTTCAGGAGAAATCTCCCTGCCCCCGGCCTCACCATCCTGAACAGCTCTGTGGCAGCAGTGGAGTCATTCAGGTTCCTGGGCTCTATTATCTCTCAGGACCTGAAGTGGGACACCCACATAGAGTCCATTGTGAAGAAGGCTCAGCAGAGGTTGTACTTCCTTCACCAGCTGAAGAAGTTCTACCTGCCACAGGAGCTGCTGACACAGTTCTATTCGGCCGTCACTGAGTCTGTCCTGTGTACATCTAGAACTGTCTGGTTTGGTTCAGCCACCAAATCAGACAGAAGGAAACTCCAACAGACAGTCAGGACTGCTGAGATGCGTTTTGGTGCCCCCCTGCCCATCCTCCAAGACCTGTACGTCTTCAGATTGAGGAAACGTGCAGGTAGAATCACTTTGGACCCCACACACCCTGCCCACTCCTACTTTGAACTGTTGCCCTCAGGCCGGCGCTACAGAGCACTGAGTGCCAGGACATCCAGGCACAAGAACAGTTTTCACCCTCTATTTACCACATGAACAATTAAATTGCCTTCATGTATTATGTACATTCTAATACGCTAATATGTAAATTCACATATTTAATTCAATACCTGTGCATACCTCTACCTTGCACATACATTACCACTTGCACGTGTACATACGGCATTCTGTTATATTATTTGTATGTCTATTTATACTCTTACCATGTTTTATACTCAGTGTCTCACTGCAATGTTCTGTGTGCACATTTCTCCTATCACCAAAAAATAAAAATAAAATAAAAAATAAAATAAAAAATTATCATTTTGTACATGAGCACACTTAGCAATAAAGCTCATTCTGATTCTGATCCTGATTCTAAATGATGAGAGAATTTTCAGTTTTGGGTGCGCTATCCCTTTAACCATTTAAAAGCACTCCAACCGAGCTTTTATTATGTTACAATATTGTGTGCCTTATTTATGGCTACTTTTGCATTATGTTCTAACACTTTACAATAAGGTTGTACACCTTTACATTAGTTAACTTAACAGTTATCATGAATTAACAATGAGCACTACTTTTACAGCAATTATTAATCTTGGATAATGTTAATTTCTAGATATACTAATACTTTTTAAACTTTAAAAGTTGTATATGTTTAAAGGAATATTCCGGGTTCAATACAAGTTAAGCTCAATCGACAGCATTTGTGGCATAATGTTGATTACCACAAAGTGTGATAAAATAACACACTATCCTTTTCTTTGTAAAGCTGAAGACAATTTTACAACTTCGTTGCCATAACGATGTAATGTCAACAAACCCTGTAAAAATGACTGTAAAAATGACAATTTAAACAACTTTACAGCTCAAATAATATATGAGTTTTAACAGAAGAATTAATGCTTTTATAAAATTATAAGATTCACATTTCTGCCTTTAAACCCTCAAAAAAATTGGCCCCATCCACTTCCATGGTTAGTGACTCACTGTGACCTCGATATTTGCTTTTTTAAAGAAAAGGAGGGACGAGTCGAAATTAATTTTTGTGGTAATCAACCTTATGCCAGAGATGTTGTTGACTGAGTTTCACTTGTATTGAACCCGAACTTCAATATTCCTTGAACATTAATGCATTATGAACTAATATGAACATTAACCAATAATAAATGCTTAAAAAATATTGTTCATTATCAGTTCATGATACTCAATTCACTATCTATTATGTTAACATGCAGAACCTTAATGTTAAGTGAAACCAACCAAATTGGTTCAGTTGAATGATATGACATAAATGGATGAAAAATGCCCCTTTATTGCCTTTTTTATATAAAAAAGTAAATGTCTGACACTGCTGTGAACCACCAAGCACTGTGCCAAAATCAGCTATTTTATTTGAAAATGGGTTTTAAAGCTAGCATTTTACCTTGCACTTGCTGCCTGTATCTCTTTTTGCTCATGAAACTGGGACAAAGCTTTCCAATTTCTATATAAAACCTCATGGACATTTCCAGTACACCCCTTATTAAAGCCTAACAACTGCAGTCAAAAACAAAATTACTGCATTCAGAAAACACCGTGATCTCTCCTAGCCCAAATAGAAAATGACAGAAAGGAGCCATCCTTGCAAGTCTACTAATCCGGCAGCACTCTGGCATCTTGATTCCATCATGTTTGTCTTTGAGATGGACAGCGGACATCAGTGGAGGTTAGAGCACTGGCTTCCTGATGTCATCTCCAATCCAGGGTCCATTTCTCAAGAGTCTGCATCTTATTGCCTCCATGTGTGAATTCCACTGAATTGCTGAGATTTTAAAGATGGACTCAGATGGAGATAAAAAAGGCAACCTTTCAAATAAACACACTGTATAAATAAATCATTACCTGATGACAATCAAACAAGCAAGAAACATCGATTGTCTAGAGTGACAACAGACACAAGACGGCACTTAATGTCCTCAAAGTCTAGCACTCAAGGGAGCCGAAAGACCATTGTGAGCAGATTTGAAGTCTAGATGAGGACGTCAAAACACTCCAGAACCATTTGATCAGTGTAACTAGGAGGAGTGGCAGAGATTGACAGCTTAGGCTGTTTTGTGGCTGCCAATTAAGTATTCAGGAGTGGTGTGGCCATAGGGAGGGGGTTAAGTGGTAAACAATGTCCATGTGAGGCACTTAGACGTGGGCCCACTGGCTGTGGCATGTCGCATTGTGGTGTGATGAGGCACAAGATCGACGGGCCCTTGGCAGTTTAGACTATCATCATCCCGCTCTTCCAACTTCCAACATGGAGACAATTTTGTGTTCTGTCTTTGGCTTTGCACATAGCATTGTGCTCAAGCCATATCCACACTAATCCGTTTTAGTTTGAAATCTCAGTTTTTAGTTTCCTAACGCCATCGTTCCCAAAGTATGCTGTATTGGAGAGCGTTTTCACTCAGATTTTGCTACAGGAAAACACAGTTCTAGTAGCGAAATCAATGTGTTTTCAAACATATGTATTAGTGTGGATGTGCTAAAATAACTCAAAGCACGCACAATTCCGTAAATTCTAGTGAATGGATTTAAACTTAAAGGAATCGTTCACCCACAAATGAAAATTCTCTCATCATTTATTCATCCTCTGAAGCAATTTAATCAGTTTTTGATGAAAACAGACCAAAATGAAACTTCTTTTTCATTATAAATCAGCAGTCACTCTGGCGTTCATGATTGCAAGCTCAAATCCACTTACAAGCACCTTCTAGCGCTCTGCACGTGTCAAGCGCTAGAAATCTGGGATGGCATGAGGGTGAGTAAATGACAAGAGAAGTTTTCATTTCAGGGTGAACTATTCCTTTAAAACGTAAAGCTCAATGCATTGTCAAAATCACAAATATGCAAGGGTGGCAGATGTGTAGAACTTTGCAAGGAAGGCGTTCCAATTCTGTGCTTGTAGATTCTATGTGGGTCTAATTTTTAGATACCAAATAAGCAAATATAACTATACCTCTTTAAGTATAATCTTTGGTAGTTTGGTAGACTGGGGCTAGTTGTCACACTGGGAAGTTGTTACAAAGGCTATATCTCAGTAACGGTAAGATTTGGAGTCGAAAGTCCAATTGCACAAATGTGTGTTTTCTCTCGCAGAGCTTTTGTGCAATTGGACTTTCGACTCCAAATCTTACCGTTACTGAGAGAACTTCCCAATGTGACAACTAGCCCCTGTCTACCAAAGGCTACCAAACTTAAGAGCTTGAACAAAATTATGAAAAAAAGTACACATAATGAAGCTACACTGGCATAAATTCAGGCCAGGGTCAATGATGTTATAAAAGGCAGATTTTTACAGAAAGGTTTAAATGTGTTCAGTAGGACAGGGGTATTTTTCATGAAAGTATGGTAGGGGGCATGTTGTCACGAGTGTTTTAAATGTCATATATTTATAGAGTTTATTAATTACAATCTTGGTTGACCAAAACAATGTTTTGATATTTTTGTTTGTTACCTTTCCCATTTTTGTTGTTTACTGAATCATTTTGAACTTCATATGTGTTTTAATTTTCAAACTTGGCTGACAAGTCTATAATAGGCTGTTTAATGCCGGAATATAAAGAGAGGCGTAGATTTTGAACTCAAGATTTTTTTAAGATTTACACATTACAATTTCTTAACAAAATTCCAACACATTGAAAATCTTTATCCAAAAAAAAACAAAAAAAAAAACATGATTTTAAATTCTGTTAATTAAATTTTGTTAAAAACTACACAATTCAATTTGATGGAATTTTGTTATGAAATTGAAATGCGTGAATCTTAAAAACATGCCAAATTTTGCTGGCAGTGATGGTGGGGACACATTCCCCTGTCACCCCCCAATGTTCACATAAAAACTGTCAGATCCATAGTGACAACTTACCCCATTTAATGTTGTCATGTTGTCACAAAAGTTCAACGTGTATTCAGTGAACTTTTTTTCTTGGGCAAGAACGGGGAAAATGTTCATAGCCTTTCTGAAGCCAAGACTTCAAGGCATGTGGCTACGCAGATATTGACTTTTCAAAAATAAACCTACACTGAATCACCAGAGTAAAAACTGTGACAACTAGCCCCAGCACATTTGCTTATTTCACCAACTAAAAAGTTTCATGGGACTACCAGCATTTTTTGACATAGTACTATGGCAATGCCATGTTTTTTAGGACATGCATCAGGGTAGTAACAAGATCACAATATTTACTGAAGGGCCTTGAAGTACCATGTTATTGCCATTGTGTATGAATATCCATTCATCATTATATCAACGTACTATGGGATTACCATCTGATACCATCATGACACTTTTTTGCATGGGGTATTTGTCTTAGAAAATGGGTGTGAATCCATTTTAAATCATTAATTTTAACAGTAATTTATTCATTTAATTGAATTTTCATGTAAAAAAATTAGATTTGTATGCTTAGTTTGGACCACGTGGTGAATTCTGCTCTAAGGCCTAAAGTGTTACATTCCCCAACAGAGGGCACTATGACTCCTCAAAATGTACAATATATAAACTCCTAGACCTCACATTCCTGTTAGGAAGTACACCCTAATTATCCAGTCACACATAGTAAAAATATGACACACACACACACACAAAAAAAAGAGTTATTGAACTACATATGTTACTAATAATTTAAAACCATAGTACCTATTTTATACCATGGTCCCGAATGATTACCATTTTCATATAACATTGTAATTATGTGGTACTCCACATGTACTTTCATGGAATACCATGACATTGCCTTGGTAAATGTCTAAAAAACATGGTACATTTTGAAGCATGACAATACAAAATAAAAATAGAATATTAATGGCATAATAAAATTATATTTGTGTAACAGCTCCTGTTTTGTCATAAAAAGATGCATGCAACCACATATCTTAGCCAAGGTCAAATATATGTGGGTGTGCAAGATGTATACCGCTTGGGAAAAGACCTTAGGTCTACTTGTGGTCAGAACAGAGACCAAGAAAAATATCTTTGTATAAAATATTGAGAAAAGTCCATGCAAGAACAACAGTCATAAGCCTGTCAATAAATGACACAATATTAGCATGACATAGTTTAAAACTCCACAAAATAAAGATTTGTGTGTTTGCATAAAATTTTGAACACACAAACTGGGAACCATGTGCCCCTGCAGCTTTGTTTTGTTACAACAGAGAGTGAAAGAAAATACTGCAACTTGTCCGTGACTGTGCACAGTGATTTGGACCTCATCTGCCATGGGAAACTCAGCTGAATAAACAAACCCTGAACATTATCGTTCATAAAACCTGACAAATAGTTCTGAACTGCCATCTTGTCCCAACCTGAAACCCCTTCAAAACCTACAGCCCAAGTCATTTCTAATAAATAAACAATGTTTCTCAAAAAAAAAAAAAAAAAAAAAAAATCTGAACACTATAGATTTTACATAGTTTGTGTATATCAGCACATAATCAATACATTATAAATACATCATTAAAGCACTGCAAAATTCTTACAGTATAGTTATTTTTTACTAACCCTAAGCATTACCCTAAAGTGCTTTATTTTAACCCAGTCACAGTAAGTTTAGAATTCATTCACTTATAATGTAAATAGATAACTGAATCATTGTAGTATAATGCCTTATCATTTAATAAATAAATAAATAAATGTATTTATTTATTTATTATTACCACAGTGCATGGTACTACCAAGATTCAGTTATCTATTCACATTGTAAGTAAATTAATTATTTAATAAATCATCAGATTTCTCTTTTTAAAATGTTTTATGCCAGTGATGTTCAAAACGTTGCTTGGTTGAAGGTGGTGCAAAAGTCTCATGATAGCCTTAACTTGCAAACATAATTGCACAACCTTGAATTATTCATAGTCAATATTCTTGTGCTCTGTGCCAAAAAATTTTTTTTTTCTAAAATATTAAATCATTATGATGTTTTCCAAAACGAATGTGTCCTAGTATTCTGTTGTTGTAAGTAGTAAGTCATGTGGACACATAGCACAAAAATAACAACGTTTCCTGAGAATGATCCAGAAAAAATCTTAAGCAAAGTCTAGGCTTTAGATCAGTCATGCCCTATTACAGGTTGTTGTTTTTACCTTTGTCTCCTGTTGTTTAGAGTAAACACGTAGTAAACGAAGTAAACACGGTTCTGGTTCATAGCTCCTGTTCTCCGATACGTTGTGAAATCATGGCCTACAGTGCTTCATGGCAGAATGCCCTCTGGATCACCCTGGCAACCCCTGTTTAGTTACACTACCGCCAAGCTGGAAACAATTGTCACTGTCATAGACTGTTTACGCTAAATTACAATTGCTGTAATGTTCTTTATCCTGCTCAGATCCTTTGCCTGAACAGCTGCCCTCAGTTTAGGTTGTCACATAAAAAGTTTGCCAGTGTTTTTTAGCGGTTGGACCTATTTTTCTTCTCAGTTTTTGGTGACACCACAAGAGAAATGTCCAAGAGAGAAATGCCCATTGTAGGTGGCATCTAAATATACAAGTTACAGTACCTTTCCACTTTACCGCTCAAGGTTTAGAAACAAGAGGGAGGCGCCTTCTTTATTAACTGTGGCGGCATTTACTGAGATGCAAACTGTTTTATTTCAGGCAAAACCAACAAGAGGGAATGCATTCCAAGGCTGTTACCAATATTAACTGGCTAGTAATACAAAAATTAGCCCTTTTTTAATCTCATTTCTAATCTGGGGTGTACTGGGACCTTTGCCCATGGGATAGGAGAACACATTTGAATTTACCGTCTTGTATAGTCTTGTAAATGGTTCCTTGTGAAGAGAGAAAAGTGATTTGTTATGCACTGAATCTTATATGACTACACATCTTTTCTGAGTTAGATTCTCTCTCTTTTATCCCCACTGTTAAGAATAACCTGATTTCGTTTTGTTGTTGTCTCTCTAGAGCTGTCAATCACAAGGATTAGAAGAATTGCTCAGTTAACAACAGAAAGATAGATCTTTAAAACATCACAAATAAAATCAAAGGGTACTGCTGGAGTCAGCCGTCTTTTTTTCTGTCCTGCTTTGGCCTCTTTGTTTGAAGAAAAACTGGTGCACTTAAGCATCTTTTCTTTTATGGTCAGATTGAATAAGCAATTTAGTTGAGTTAAAAAAGGAAACATCTGTTGTCCTTCAGAGTTAATGTGAACTGTAGGTTAAAATTTCTGCTGCAGAAATTGGTCTGTTTACCGAAATTTGATGCACTGTCCTCAGTGGCCAAAGCTGGAAGTGTTGTTGAACAGATGGGCACATGTGAGCTCTAGTTTACAGGTGAAATGTCCACAGAGTGCTGCCAAAAGTGAATTGTATTTTTAGTTGTAAATGATGTGATACAGTCAACAGGAATGCATATCTTATTAACTCTACTCCCTAACCCTAACACCAACCCTAAACCTAACCATCATATTTAGGGTTTGAAATTTACACCCACCAACCTGCCAAATGTAGGTAAAAACAAATAAAAGACTGAGCACAAGCTGGTCCTGAATAAATTATTTAATCAATTACAATAATGACAATTGTGCAAGTGCACAATTTTATTTTTTACTCTGCTTGTGCATTGTGGGATTTAAATGTATCCAAGTGGCTCGAGTGTTTTGATTACATTCACCAAAATTAGTTCAGATCCATTTAATGATTCGTTCAGTGACCATTTCTGGTGATTCCAGAAGGAGGTGACAAATGAGTGTCTTGTGTGAAATGAGTTAGTCACTGACTCAATGATCAAAAGAACATTTAAATCCTTTAAAATTTTTATGTCTACAGACCTACAAAGAGACTTTAGTAGAGATTTTAAGTATTATAAGAACAAAGCAAATCTATAATTTCCCAACAGTTTGTGAGCTGCGGAGCATGACTTTTATCAAAAGACAACAATAATAGTCTTATAAAAATTATGAGTTTCAATAATGTTCGTACATTTTCATGTATAAAAAAGCATATCTACATATCTATTGACTTCAGTAAAAAGGTATGCAATGTATGTTCTTTCTAAATTGCTCCCAAACGATTGTTGTTTAGCATAGTAGGTCATATACCACGTAATATCTCCATCATGTCAAGTTAAGTCAAGTCAAATCACATTTATTTATATAGCACTTTATACTATAGGCTACAGATTGTTTCAAAGCAGCTTCACAGTAATAAACAAAAATAACAGTAATGTTTCAAAATGCATCAATTATGAAAAATACTTAAATTTCAGCTATAAAGCAGCTCAAGACAGTAATGTAATTATTCAGCTCAATTCAGTTCAAGTTTTGTGTTCTCATCCGATAGTGTCAATACAGTTAGTTCGATAATATTTTAAGTCATTTAAGCCCCCAATGAGCAAGCTAAAGGCGACAATGGCAAGGAAACTCCATCAGATGACAGTAGTGAAGAAAAAAAAAACCTTGTGTATCCTGTAATAATAGAGTATGTACCCCATAGTTCAAAAATACCTACAGTAGCCTATGTGTAGGTACACTATTATTACAAAAAGGTATGCTGTGTATGTTCTTGCTTAATTGCTCTAAAAGTAAGATTGTTGTTTAGCATAGAATAAGGTCATATACCACGTAATATTAGAATAGTTACCACTTAGTTATAAAATACTTACAGTATAAATTATTTGTAATTTTCCAGGTTGTTACCCCTTTATTCCCCAAACTTTGCATATTGTTCCCTTAAACCTACAAGTACATACTTTGTAGTTACACCATTAATACAAAAAAGGTACGCTGTAAATTCGGTGTACTTACACTGTAAATTGCAGGCTGTAATCTAAAGTGTTAACATCACTTCTTACTATTCCATGGTCGCACTTAAAGCTCAAAGTTGATTGAGACTTTTGTCGCGAGTCCGAAACTGTGGAACAGCTTACTGTAATGAACGATAATGAGACAAACAGACCCAAGAGCAGAGGAACAGTACAAAGGATTTATTAACAGTATTAATGAACAGTCACTGGGTTGAGGAATGTAGAAAATCCTAACACCGGCTACAGCAGCAGGAAGAGATCTCCAATGGCATGCACGCTGTAGTCGTGCAAGGGGCAATCCGTGAAGAGAGTGTTAATAGGATGAGTGTGTGCATTGTGGAAGTCAGATTTGTAGAATCCTCCGTTGAAGCTTAGTGAGATGCAGGACAACGCACAGAAGAGATGAGCGAACTTAACTCCCAACACGCAGAGATGAGGTATCCTCCATGGAAGACCAGCTGACACACAGTAATACTGGAAGGCAACCACACACAGACACACGGGCAACCAACAGATACACTTACCCAAGTAGGCTACCGGCGGTGCCTTTCCTGATTTGCTGTTAAGCAATTTCCTGCAGAGCACTTTCTAGAATAGCGCTGGGAAGTGCTCTTCCCTCTCCAGGAAGGAGAGCACTATGGAGACCACATCCTACCGAAGGGAGGTTAACATGTGGAGAACACCTCACATGGACTTACCAAAGGGAAGTTCACATATGGAATGATACCACCAAGGTAGAGAAAGCTCTGGCGAGGGGAAACACAGGGTTCACCTAAGGGGAAACTGAATAGTGGAAACTTATCATACGGGATTACCAAGGGGGAATCACCATGCATGGAGCACTGAGCCCAAGCACACGGGCTCACCTGAAAAGGGGTATACCATGAGTACAGGGTCTATGCGTAGGTTATAAAAACTTGCAAAGGTATTGGGTGTAGCCCAACCCGCAGCTCTGCATATGTCTGCTAGAGAGGCCCCCCTTGCCAGTGCCCAGGAGGACGCAACACCTCTAGTGGTGTACGCCCAGACTCCCAAGGGGCATGGCAAGTCCTGAGACTGGTATGCAAGAGAAATGGCATCCACAATCCAATGGGCTAGCCTCTGCTTGGAGAAAGCTTTCCCCTTCTGCTGTCCTCCAAAACAGACAAAGAGCTGCTATGAGCATCTAAGGCTCTGCGTGCGGTCCAGATAGATTCGCAGGGTGCGAACTGGACACAGAAACAACAAGACCGGGTCTTCCTCCTCTGAAGGGAGCGCTTGCAGGTTCACCACCTTGTCCCGAAAAGGAGTGGTGGGAACTTTGGGCACGTAACTGGGCCGGGGTCTCAAGATCACGTGAGAATGTGCCGGCCCGAACTCCAGGCATTCGCTGGTAACAGAGATCACCTGCATGTCCCCCACCCTCTTGATGTAAGTGAGCGCCACCAGGAGGGCCATCTTCAGAGACAAAGTGCTGAGTTCGGCCTGCTCCAGGGGCTCAAAGGGGGCTCTCTGTAGGGCAGGTAGGACCACAGAGAGATCCAAAGAGGGAAACAGGCACGGTCTAGGAGGATTCAACCTCCTCGCGCCCTTGAGGAACCTGTTGATCAGGTCGCACTGTCGTGAGGGCCTCCCGTCACTTTCAGGGTAGAGGGAGACAGCCGTCTCTACAGCCCTTCCTGAAGGAAAGACTGCACAGACCCGACGGTGCATCTCTGTGGGTCACCAGGAACACCAGCTCTCGAAGAGACACCACTTCAAGGCATACAGCCACCTCTTAGAGGGGGTTCTGGCCTGAGTGATCATGCTTACCACCGCTGGTGGAAGACCCGCTAGATCTTCCGCGTCCTGTCCAGGAGCCAGACGTGGAGATTCCAGAGGTCCGGCCACGGGTGCTGGAGCGTGCCCTTCCCCTGTGTGAGAAGGTCCTGCCTCAGGGGAATGCGGCAGGTAGGTGCTACTACCAGGAGTGTCAGATCCGAGAACCAAGTCCGGTTGGGCCAGTATGGCACAACGAACAGGACTTGCTGCTCGTCCTCCCTGACTTTGCACAGATTCTGTGCAATGAGGCTCAATGGAGGAGACGTATACTTGCGAGGCCCCTGAGGCCAGCTGTGTGCCAAGGCACCCGTGCCAAGGGGAGCCTCGGACAGGGAGTACCAAAGGGGGCATTGAGAGAACTTTTGGGAGGCGAACAGGTCTACTTGCGGGCGAGTTGCGACATGTGACGCAAGCGTATGCCACCTTGGTGGTTTATGTATGCTACGGTCACTGTGTTGTCGGTCTGGACCAACACATGCTTGCCCTGAATCAATGGCCGAAGCCTCCACAGGGCCAGCAATACCACCAGCAACTCTAAGCAGTTGATGCTCTGCCAAAGGAGTCGGGGCCCTGTCCAGAGCCCCGAGACTGTCTGCCCGTTGCACATGGCACCCCAGCCCAAGTTCGAGGCATCTGCTATGACCACAACGCGCCTTGAGACCTGCTCTAGGGGAACACCTGCCCATAGAAACGTCAGGTCCGACCAAGGGTTGAAAGTCTGACGGCACTGTGGTGTGATGGTCACACGCCGGGTGCCGTGGCGCCATGCCCACCTCGGGACTCGAGTCTGTAGCCAGTGCTGAAGCGGTCTCATTTGCATCAACCCGAGGGGGAGAACTGCCACCGAGGATTGCATATGTCCCAGGAGCCTCTGAAATTGTTTCACTGGCACCGCTACCATCTGGCTGAAGGTCTTCAGGCAGGTCAGCACTGACTGAGCACATTTGGTTCTAAGACATGCCTTGAGAGTGACCGAGTCCAACTCCATACAGAGAAAAGAGATGCTCTGCACAGGGGAGATGCGAGGGGACAGGGACCGACCAAAGGGGAGGACCTTGTTCTGGTATGCTCGTCCCTCAAAGGCAAACCGAAGAAAGGGTCTGTGTCGAGGAAGGATCGATACGTGAATGTACGCGTCCTTCAGGTCGTTGGCCGCAAACCAATCCTGATGTCGTACTGATGCCAGGATGCGCTTCTGCGTTAACGTCTTGAACGGAAGCCCGTGTAAGTCTTTGTTCAAAGCACGCAGATACAAGATTGGGCGCGACCCTCCCCCTCTCTTGGGCACGATAAAATAAGGGCTGTAAAAGCCCTTGCGCAACTCGGCTACGGGAACGGGGAATGAGGAAACTGCTATTTTACCAACCATGTGGGCACCGTGGCCCAGAGGGCACCCAGTGATATAATACTTACCATGTGATGGCCCAGGGGCAATGGTGGGGCTGGAGAGTTCAACCGGGTCAGACCGGTCTGAGTCAGTCGCCTCATCCCGTGCCCATGCCAAGGCCACCTCGGGGTTCTTGGGGGCTGGCTGACGGGCAGGTGGAGCCGACTTCCCGTTGGAGGATCTTCTTCTCTGAGGCTGGCATACGGGCTCTGATGGTACGGGAGCCAGGGCCGGCACTGCAGGGCAATGGCTCTGGCGGTGCAGATGGGGCGTGGGACTTCGGAGGCCTGAAGGTGGCCGAGTCGTGCCGCGGCAAGATGTGCTTAATCGCCTTAATTGTGAGGCCCCCGAGGCCAGCTGTGTGCCAAGGCACCCATGCCGAGGGGAGCCTCGGACAGGGAGTACCAAAGGGATAGCAGAAGCCCACCCTCTGATGCTGCGACCAAAAGCTCATCCTTGTTGTGAGCCGCGAACGACACATTAAATCCGCCCTGAGGCGGACCACCTGTATCACTCGACAGCTCTTCCGGATAGAACAAGCGTGCTGGGGGATGGGAGGTCCACGGGGGTTGAGCCGGCGAAAACGCTCCCATATCCACATCCAGATCGCCCGTGGTGCTTGCCGACCCGGCCGGCTGAGCATCAGCCCAGGACAGATCGGGTTGGGGAGCAGCCGCGGTGGCTCCTTGCTTCATGAAGAAGGAAGTGAGCCGTGACCGCAACGTTCTGATAGACATGTTCTCGCATTGAGAACATAACCCTTCCACGAAAGCTGCTTCGGGGTGCTGGCGCCCCAAGCACTCAAGACAGATTTCATGGCTGTCCGGGGGGTGAGATAATGGCCACATTCTGTAGCGCAAACGCAGAAGGACATCTTTAAAAAGACGGCAAGCGTTTGCGCGAGCTCTTTTAGAAGAAAATATACTCTTTTGAATATACTCTTTTAGCATCCGCGGACTCAGCACCCAGGGGAAGCACAACACTCGACCGTGCAAGGGTGACTGCTGATATGCACCGTAAAATCCAGCAGCGCAAGCGAATGGTGAGAGGACGAACACAATACATGCATTCGGCTCCGAAGAAAAAATCTGAATGAGTGGTGCACGCCTTCTCCTTTTATACTCGTATGTCCGGGGGCAGAAAGTGGCATGCAAATTCCACTCGCCATTTCTCATTGGCCTTTTCTATTTTAAGCAAAGGTGATTGGGGCTCTCAACATGGAACCCCTAGTGTCACTACATCGACACACCATTGAGTTGAATATTCAGGCTGTCAAAAAAGTAAAACTAATTTAAAAGATAATAACTAAATTATTAAAATTGGTTCAAATACAACATTTTGACAGAGAGGGCACAGTGGTCTGGCTGAGGGGGCACTGCCCCCTGGTGCCCCCCTTGGCGCTGACCCTGCTTCATAGCTGTGCGTTTACTTAAAAAATGATTGCACACCTTAGAACATCCATCAACCAATCAGAATCAAGCATTCAACAGACCCATAGTATTCACCTTATTCAGCCGCGCCCCTTTTCCATGCTCCGCTCTTACGAATTTTGTCATCTAACTTCCTGTTTGTATTTAAGCTACTGAGAAGAGTCGATTCAAATGGATTA
The DNA here is from genome assembly GCF_019703515.2 of Myxocyprinus asiaticus. Taxonomy (NCBI): domain Eukaryota; kingdom Metazoa; phylum Chordata; class Actinopteri; order Cypriniformes; family Catostomidae; genus Myxocyprinus; species Myxocyprinus asiaticus. Next base: position 10,865,445 of record NC_059383.1, read on the forward strand.
CGTATGGGAGCACAGAAAGTATTTTTCACCAAGAGTTGATGGTGTGAGTCTATAGCACCCCTTTACTACATGAAAATTCTAGTGAGGTGTTTTTTCTATCACTGTAAATGTTCGTTTTTTCCCAGACCTGCAGAGGTAAATTGGACCTGGCAGATCACATTCAGAAAGCTATGACACACTGCACTTTTTCATAATACAAGCGTTTAATTGTTATACATGTAATTCTGCATAATCTTTAGGTTTCTTGTTAACTAATTATTTGTGTTCAAATGTGTAGTTGATATGAAATTTCCAACAGTGACAGCTCATATAATTACACATGCAAGTTCAACATTAAAGACAATTACAATTGTACTTTTTAAAATTAATTTCTCACCCTACATTTTTAGAGGCTTAAATGTAATTAAAAGTGTTGTAAACGGAATATAAAATAAAACATACTTTCACATGTATTTGTGTGTGTGTGTGTGTGTGTGTGTATAAATATAGTTGCACCCTTCCCCAGTCCCAGTTGTTTTAAAATCTCCCCAATCTGCTTCCAGTTTTTATGACACACCCTGAACACTTTAAAATACTCATGATACTTTTGAGAACTCTATAACCTGTAAATCCACTTCAGTAGCTAATTACACTTTGACATCAACACCATAGATATCTATGTAGAACCGCTATAACATAGGTTCCAAGACAAAATTTTCAAGATGGCTGCGCGCTAGTTTCTCTGGCAAATAAGGTGAATAAGCACCTAATAAAGGGTTCAGTTCAAAAATTGCCTACCTTGTTGTTTGCCTCTGTTTGCCTTGAGATCAAACAGTAAAAATACTTATATCATTGCTAATACTTCTAACAGTTTACACTGGTCTAAGGGTGACCCGTACTGTACTCTGCAGAATTTCATCATCCAAAATACAAAGGTGCCAACATAAGCTCTTCAGACAGCAGACCTTTAAAAGCCCAATCCCAATCAGAACCAGTTGTAAACGGCTAATTTGCTGCATAAACATCGACAGTTGGACATGTGTTTCACACAGATTAATTCAAAGGCAATAACGGGAAACATAAATCTTGTGTCAAAACTCGCAAGGGTGAGGTCACTGCAAAAGTATTGCTCAATGTCATAAATATGTCATCCGCCGGTCAGTAAAAAAGTCTGCAGTTTTTTTCTTTCTCAGACTAGATTAACATCAAAACATGAGGGAACAGAGAGAAAGAGACAGAAATGGTAAATATACCCTGAAGAAAAAACTGGCCACCAGAATATGTTGTGTTTTGAATGCTGATTCCATAGAAAAATCTGATATTTATATGTACTGTATATGGCAAATTATGAAAAATACGTAGAGTACATACATATAAAAAATTACTTGCACATGCAGTATATGCAACATATATTTCAAAATATTAGAAAAAATTGTTGTTTTCATATATACAGTTGTGCTCAAAAGTTTGCATACCCTGGCAGAAATTGTGAAATTTTGGCATTGATTTTGAAAATATGACTGATCAAGCCAAAAAAAAAAAAAAAACTGTCTTTTATTTAAGGATAGTGATCATATGAAGCCATTTATTATCACATAGTTGTTTGGCTCCTTTTTAAATCATAATGATAACAGAAATCACCCAAATGGCCCTGATCAAAAGATTATATACCCTTGAATGTTTGGCCTGGTTACAGACACACAAGGTGACACACACAGGTTTAAATGGCAATTAAAGGTTAATTTCCCGCACCTGTGGCTTTTTAAATTGCAATTAGTGTCTGTGTATAAATAGTCAATGAGTTTGTTAGCTCTCACGTGGATGCACTGAGCAGGCTCGATACTGAGCCATGGGGAGCAGAAAAGAAATGTCAAAAGACCTGCGTAATAAGGTAATGTAACTTTATAATGATGGAAAAGGATATAAAAAGCCTTGAAAATGCCAGTCAGTACTGTTCAAACACTTATTAAGAAGTGGAAAATTTGGGGATCTGTTGATACCAAGCCAAGGTCAGGTAGACCAAGAAAGATTTCAGCCACAACTGCCAGAAGAATTGGTCGGGATACAAAGAAAAACCCACAGGTAACCTCAGGAGAAATACAGGCTGCTCTGGAAAAAGACGATGTGGTTGTTTCAAGGAGCACAATACGACGATACATGAACAAAAATGAGCTGCATGGTCGAGTTGCCAGAAAGAAGCCAATACCACAAAAAAAGCCCTGTTCCAATATGCCCGACAACACCTTGACACACCTCACAGCTTCTGGCATACTGTAATTTGGAGTGACAAGACCAAAAATAGAGCTTTATGGTCACAACCATAAGTGCTATGTTTGGAGAGGGGTCAACAAGTATTGTGCTCTAGCCTCTTCAGTGCATCCACATTAGAGCTAACAAACTCATTGACTATTTATACACAGACACTAATTGCAATTTAAAAAGCCACAGATGTGGGAAATTAACCTTTAATTGCCATTTAAACCTGTGTGTGTCACCTTGTACGTCTGTAACACGGCCAAACATTCAAGGGTATGTGAACTTTTGATCAGGGTCATTTGGGTGATTTCTGTTATCATTATGATTTAAAAAGAAGCCAAACAATTATGTGATAATAAATGGCTTCATATGATCACTATTCATGCATGATCAGTCATATTTTCAAAATCAATGCCAGAATTTCACAAATTCTGCCAGGGTATGCACACTTTTGAGCACAACTGTATATAGCATGTACAGTATTTACCTTAAAAATAGTAGAATAAAAAAACCATATATATATATATATATATATATGCCTAACTATATTAGCTATAATTTTATACATTTGTTTTCAGGTTTTCAACATAACCAGCTTTACAATCTGGGCATTAGACCAGCACCAAAACCAGCACTCACCAACATAGACCAGCCTGGACCAGCATGGGAATTCTTGGAAGTCTTGGTCTTTTCAGCAGGGTTGATGACAAGTTAATGTGCTAACCTAAATATTTCCTCCAAACTGGTGAGAGGGAGAGTTTAAGTTCTTAAAACAACACCAAACTGTCAAAGCAGTTCTCTCACTGTACTTAAAGTGGGTTAAAATCTCTGTTTTAAAACATTAAACTGTAAGTGAGCTGACGTGACCCATAGCGCTGCTGGCATAAACAAATGTTATTCCTTCTCCAGCCAGAGAGGGAGTCAGCTGCCTCTGAGAAAAGGTGTTACTCGTTTTCAGGCTGTCATCTTCAAGAGCTGTTGTGATCAATTAAAGTCATCACAGAGTGGTGAACGTGCTCCGTGAAGAAACAGGATATATGTGTGTGTGGAATGCAAGGAGCTGATATAGATTAACTGTGTTAAATCTGCAGTGAAAAACATTTTTAGAGGAATGTACAGCCCAAATAGAGTCTCAGCTTGGGTGAGAGTCGATAAAAATTGTTGAAAGTAAAGTTTAAGTAAAACATGAATGACTAATAATTCAACTTAAAATAAGATTTTTTCATGAACAACTGTTGTTCATCTAAAAATGAAAATTATGTTATAAAATCACACTCATGTCGTCACTGCATGATTTTCTTCTTTGTTTTTAAACGGAAATGGAATTTGAGAGCCACAGCGTAAAGGAAGATTTCCAGTGATGACTTCAATATGGGTCTGTTCTTTACACAAATGCATCATATTGCTTCAGAAGACTTGTAAAATAGTGTGCAAGTCATGTGGACTCAACAGGATCACACGGGAAGTCGGCTTGTTGTTTCTGACAGTTATGGTACCCTTGGATCGGCCACATTATGCTGCTATCACTTACCAGACATTTTTGCATCGGCTCAAGTGTGTTTACTTTCCCCTGTGGCGCAAATGGATGTGCATTAGGTTTGGGGTTTGGGGGTACAGTTTATAAAATATGCATTCCTCTTCACTGTATTAAAGCCGGTACAGCTGAAAATGACTCGCTTCACAACTCGCTTTTGGTGCCCCCCTGTGTTTCACATGGAAAATGCTCACACGTGCCCATACGCCCAACAGCAGTTACAACTTTGGCCACTGGGGGCAGGGTTTCGCATTTCGGTAAGCACAGATCGATTGAAGCTAAAGAAAAGTCAACCTGTTTCTGATTTCACTGTGAAATCAGTCTGGTGGATTGCTTTTTCAGTACTTTTATAGTGCTTTTTTTTTTTTTTTTGGAGCTTGGCAGTCTCACCTTCCAACCTTCATTGTATGGAAAAGAGCAGGTCAGACATACAGCAAAATATCTGCTTGTGTGTTAAATGGAAGAAATAAAATAATCAGCATCCAAACTGGACAAATAATATTTCAGTGCATCTAAATTCTTGATGGAGAAACTCCCTAAAAACCCAACACATTTAATCATAAAGTACCACCAACCAAAAGACTGACAGTGAAACACTAGAAACTCAGGAAAACAAATTGGGTTTTGTGGATATGAGATGGAAGATAATTGCTGGCAGTAGAATCTGAAAGCCCCTCATACAGACCCTATTCCTGGGTAATGTCAGTCGATCAGCCCCTTCAGCCCCCAGCACTCCACACCAAACTCAATATACTGATAGCTGTAGAGCCGGAAAAAAATAAGGTAAAGCGACAGAAGATTGACGAAGGCAATAAGAAACCCTGAAAAGTTGGATAAAGGCCCCACGGTTTAACTGCGAAACCACCTTTTTGGCTTGTCCACCTGTCAGAGTGAATAAATGTTGAGATACTGTGTGTGGAGTAAAAGACAGTACTTTTACTGTACCCTTCCAATAATGAAGATTATTGATACCAAAATCACTTTGCATTATGCATTATTGTATTATTTATGTCTTGCATAAACCAAAGACTTATACCATAAATATACCATACTCAGGAACTCAGAGCTCCTGATGGTCAGAGAGAGTTCAAGAGTTTGGGCCTGCTTTAAACAAAAAAGGGTTTTGTTTTGGTATAGGTTTGGGTATAAATTATTTGAGAGTATTCCGGTTTCTGACTTCCAATGTGCATCAGATTGGTGGCATTTTCCACAACCCAAACCACAGAGCATGAATTTTTCATGACCCATTTGCATGGGCTGTCCGGGCCAATCAGGCACCCCATTCATAAAATCTGCCTCCCACTCTCACAGCAACAATGAGTGAGGCTTTTTCACAATGAGGAGGAACCATGTCCCTGCCCCATCAACATTAATTATCAGCAATCAGGAGAACTATTATCACTAACGCTAGGAGAAACCTGAACCCGCACAGATGGGCGCTCGCTCCACCTAACTGTGATGATCCCTTAGAGAGTTTATTACAGTAGATTAGGCTGTCAGTCAACAAAGACAGCCTGTGCTCCTCACCTGATCCTTCAAGTCTTCCTGTAAACTTTGTTGACGGTATAATTACAACCAAGGTGTTGCCAGTCTGTCTTAAAATGACAGTTCACCACCACCCCGCTCCAAAAAAATAAAAATAAATTTGTCATAATGTGTTCCAAACTTTGACTTTCTTCCATTCATTGTATGAAAAAAAAAAAAATGCATTTAAAGTTAATTGTCACTGAGGCTAAAAATTTTCCATAAAGCATAACAAAATCTGTTGGGTAAGTTTCTCATAAAAACTAGTCCACAATCACTTCTCTAAAATTATAATTAGATTACTCTTTCCATGAAGAAATCAATAAAGCAATCACATGGCTAATTAAGTTACTCTCTAAAAACACTTTACAGAAAAGATTTTGTTTTTCAGTTCAACAAATTCAAATAATGTCTTTTTCCCTCCTTGTTCATTGTGTAACATTTGCAGGAAAGAGGCGAGAGAAGGAGGATCTATGTGCAGGCTTTTTAATTAAAACTCAGAGAAATAAACACAACTCAACTCACAACAACAGAACAAACTATTACATCCATGAAAGGTTAACAACTGACAAAGACAGAGAGAACATGAGGGCAATATATACACAAGAACTAACAAGGTTAACAAGACACAGCTGGGATCAATCAAGGGGAACACAGAGAACAGAGACACATCAAAAACCAAAACCAATCATCAAGCAAAATTCTATATCCTTCAAGCGACCTCTAGAGGCTGCTAGGGAGAATGTCCCAAGTGTAACATACTGTCGCTTGCAAGTTATTATATACAGACAAACGTAAGAACATAATTCATGTTTTAAATGTATTCTACATAAATAAGTCTTTTTAGAAATATGTGTAACCCAAAGAAAAGTCAGTAAATGTAATCTGAATACAAGAATTTAAAATGTAACGCATTACACTTATTTTGACTAAAAAAAGTACTACAGTAGTTAATTACTTTATAATCAGATTACACATAACACAGCTTATGAGGCAAGAGTTGTCTCTTTACGGACATTATCCCAAATATTTGGGATTTATGGCTTGATTTATAAAACCATAAAATTGAAAAGGTGTCTATAATATTATTATTTTTCTTCAAATGACTGTATAAATTTGTTTGTCTGCACTCAAAGTCTGGCCCGTGAGAACCCTGTCAGCTCTTGTATGTAGTTGAGACCTGAATTGAGGCACTTTTTCTATAGACTCTCTCTCTCTCTCTCTCTCTCTCTCTCTCTCTCTCTCTCTGTGTGTGTGTCTCACCCCAGAGGAAAGAGCAGCTGTCAGCCGTCAGTGCGCGAGGGATCCTCCAGGGCACCTGGGGACCACCGCCAAGGCCATCAGGGCCTGCTAGATCCGGTCTGTCAGTGAGTAGCCACCCTCAGGGAGCCCTGAAACCGTGGTTCCCGCCTTCCTCTTTCCATGCCTTTTTTCTCTGTCTCTTTCTTCCTCTGTGACAGATGAGGCAGGACAGTGTGAAGATGTGCACCTGTCTATACAGCGAATGTGCATTACTGTAAGAGCTGTCTGTCACACACAATGTCTGATCTTCTGTCAGACCAAAGAGGCTGGATCACATTTACTGACACAGTACATGTGTCTGGGTGAATATGGGAGTGTGTTCATATGTTTGTTACTTTAAAGGTACATGCGATTCAAAAAGGGCTCAAGTGTGCACAACAGGGTTGGGCAAAATTCAGAGTTTAAGAATTGGCCCCTTTTCAATTCTTGTGTTGGAATTTGAACCGAGTTAATCTTTTTTTTGTGCCATCACACAACAGAGGAATTTCATTAGTATGTGTTGTAGGTTTATACTGTAGTCCATCCAATTTAAGTTAATTTATTATACTGTAAGAAAACAATAATAAAAAAAAGTTATTTTTTTAGAAATCATAATGAAATATATTTCATTTAAATGCCAATTTCAATATATGGCATTTAATTGATCATTAGTATTATCTAATGACTCTATCAATATGTTGCGTGTATGATAACAAAGTCCCCTTTGAGGCAAGTCAGTCCTCTCGGCAGCCATCTTTGGAACGCTTTGTACTACAAGCAGATTAAAAGACAGCTCCTTCGCCTTGATTACAGCTTGTACAGCTGAAAATTACTCGCTTCACAACTCGCTTTTGGTGCCCCCCTGTGTTTCACATGGAAAATGCTCACATGTGCCCATACGCCCAACAGCAGTTACAACTTTGGCCACTGGGGGCAGGGTTTCGCATTTTGGTAAGCACAGACCGATTGAAGCTAAATAAATGTCATCCTGTTTCTGATTCAAGAAGGGGGGTTCCCCCTTGATCATTTCAGAAATAGACTTGTTGGCACCCCCCTTTGTGTGGTACCCTTATGTGATGCATACATTGTATATATATATTTTGCAGCTCTTGGTCTTGCTAATACGAATGCACAATTTCGAGACCTGAACACAGACAGGCGATGTCTGGATTTAATAGGTGATTGGCTCTTTAACCTGTAAGCCGGGACTTCCTTTTCTACATCCACTAAATTGTTCAAATTTCTCCCATTCTTTTTAATACAAATGCTCCATCTCAGACTAAACAGTCTTTGATAATCACTAGTGTTTATTGTACTCTGATTACAAAGTAATTAGTTACAGTAATATAATTACTTTTTAAAGGGAAAAAAGTAGTGTAATGCATTACATTTAAAATTCTTGTGATCAGATTACATTTACTGATTTTCAAATAAGGAAATTACTTTTAAGTACATTAATTGGGATACATATACTATTAAAATAATATAATTTATATAGAATACATTTAAAATATGAATTATAGACATTATTTTGAATTCACTGAGTGGAATTTTTTTTTATTCCAAAATGAGTAATGTGATTACTTTTCCAATTACTTAATCAGTAAAATAATCTTATTACAATTTTAGGGAAGTAATCAGTAATTTGTTTGGATTACTTAACTTGTAATTTATCCAACATGGATGATAACATGCTTATGGGTAATGTATTATTTAAATCCACTTACAGTGGTAAAATGAATTTCTTTACAATTTCTTCCACTTTAATTCTATTTTTTTCCC